>NC_049254.1:87690-687690 GCF_011100685.1 Canis lupus familiaris
ATCGAAATCAAAAAATTATCTAATCAATCCAATGAAATCCAAAAGAATTGAATCGATCGAATCGAAAAGATTCGATCGAAAAGTAACAAGTGGAATCCAAATGAACGATCGAATAAGAAAAAAGAATCGAATCGAAAGAATCGAATTGAATCGATTCGAAGAACAATCGAATCGAATCGAAGAATCGAATCGGTCGAATCGAATCGAATCGAATAGAAAATATAATCGAAACGAAAAGAATCGAATCGAATCGAATCAAAAGAATCGAATCGAAACGACAAGAGGCTGAATCGAATCGAATCGAAAAGAATCAAATTGAAAGAATCGAATCGAATTGAAAAGAATCGAATCGAAAAAAATGGAATCAAAAAGAATCGAATCGAATCGTATCGAATCGAAAAGAAAGAATCGAATCGAATGGAATCGAATCGAAAAGAAATCAATCGAATCGAATTGAATAGAAAAGAATCGAATAGATTCGAATCGACACGAATCGAAAAAAACGTCGAAACGAATAGAATCATATCAAAGCGAAAAGAATCGAATCGAATCAAAAAGAATCGAATCGAACTGAATCGAAAAGAATCGAATCGAACAGACCGAAAAGAATCGAATCGAAGAGAATCGTATCGAATCGAATCGAATGGAACCGAAAGAATCGAATCGATTCCAATCGACCTGAATCGAAAAGAATCGAATCGAACAGTATCGAATCTAATTGAAATGAATCGAATCAAATAAAATAGAAGAGAATCAAATCGAAACGAAAAGAATCGAATCGAATCGAATTGAAAGAATTGAATCGAATCGAAAAGAATCGAATCGAAATGAAAAGAATCGAATCGAATCGATCGAAATGATCGAATTGAAACGTATCGAGTTGAATCGAATCAAATCGAAAAGAATCAAATCGAATCGTATCGAATCAAAAAGAATCAAATCAAATCGAATCGAAAAGAATAGAATCGGGATCCCTGGGTGGCGCAGCGGTTTGGCGCCTGCCTTTGGCCCAGGGCACGATCCTGGAGACCCGGGATCGAATCCCACATCGGGCTCCCGGTGCATGGAGCCTGCTTCTCCCTCTGCCTGTGTCTCTGCCTCTCTCTCTCTCTCTCTGTGACTATCATAAATAAATAAAAATAAAAATAAAAGAATAGAATCGTATTTCATTGAATCGAAAAGAATTGAATCGAAAAGAATCGAGTCGAATCCAAACGAATCGAATCAAATCGAAAAGAATCGTATCGATTTGAATCGAAAAGAATCGGATCGAATCTTATATACTTGAATCAAAAAGAATCGAGTCGATTCAAATCAAAAAAATCAAACCGAATAGAAAACAATCGAATCGAAAAGAATCGATTCAAATCGAAAACCGAAAGGAATCAAAACGATTCGAATGGATACGAAACGAATCGAATCGAAAATAATAGAATCGAATCGCACCGAATCGAAATGAAAATAATCAAATGGAATCGAATTGAAAATAACCGAATCAAATCAAATCGAAAATAATTGAAGCGAATCTAATAGAAAATAATCGATTCGCATTGAATCGAATCGAAAAACATCGAAATGAATTGAATTGAAAATAATGAAATCGAATCGATCTAATTGAAACGAAAAGAATCCAATCGAATCGAATTGAAAGGAATCGAATTGAAAAAATCGAATCGAAAAGAATCGAGTTGAGTTGAATCGAATCGAATCATATCGAATCGAAAAGAATCGAATCGAATCGAATTGAATGGAAAAGAATCGAATCGAACTGAATCGAAAAGAATCGAATCGAACTGAATAGAAAAGAATCGAATCGAAATGTAACAAATTGAATCCAAATGATCGAATCGAATCAAATCGAAAAGAATCGAATGGAAACGAAAAGAATCGAACTGAAAATAATCGAATCTCTTCGAATCGAATCGAATAGAATCGAACAGAATTGAATCGAACGAAAAGAATCTTATCGAATCGAATCGAAAAGAATCGAATCGAATCGAATGGAGAAGAATCAAATCGAACCGAATCGGAAAAGAACTGAATCGAAAAGAATCGAATCGAAGAGAATCTAATCGAAACGAAAAGAATCAAATCGAATCCAAAAGAATAGAATCGAAACGAAAAGAGGCGAATCGAATCGAATCGAAATAGAAGCGAATAGAAAAACATCGAATCGAATCGAATCGAAAGAATCGAATTGAAAAGAATAGAATCGAAAAATTCGAATCGAATCAAATCGAAATGAATCGAATCGAATTAAATCGGTTGAAAAGATCGAATCAAAAACAATCAAAGAGAATCGAAACGAATCGAATCGAATCAAATCCAATTGGAAAAGAATCGTATCAAATCAAATCTAAAAAGAATCGAATCGAATCGAATCAAAAAGAATGGAATCGATTGATTCGTATCGAAAAGAATCGATCGAATCGTAATGAATCGAAAAGAATCGAATCGAATCGAATCGAAGAATCGAATCGAATGGAATCGAATCGATCGAAAAGAATCGAAAAGAATCGAAATCGAATCGAATCGAAAAGATTGAATCGAAGAATATCAAATCGAAATTGAAAAGAATTGACTCAAATCGAAAAGAATCGAATCGAAACACAGAAGATCGAATCGAATCGAATTCGAAAGAATCGAATTGAGTTTGAAATGAGAAGAATCGAATCGAATTGCATCGAATCGAAAAATAATTAGAATCGAATTGAATAAAAAATAAATCAAATCGAGTCGAATCAAAAATAATTGGATGAATCGATCGTAATCGAACCGAATCGGAATCAAATCGAGTCGAATCGAAAAATAATCGAATCGAATCAAATGATTCCAAAATTAAATCGAATCGAATCGAAAGAATCGAATTGAATCGAAAGAATCAACCGAATCAAAAAGAATCGAAAAGAATTGAATCAGAAAATCGAAATGAATTGAATCGAGTAGAATCAAATCGAAGCTAGGGAAAAGAATCGAAGCGAATCAAAAATTATCTAAATCAATCCAATGAAATCCAAAAGAATTGAGCGAACGAATCGAAAAGATCGAATCGAATGTAACAAGTGGAATCAAAGCAATGATCGAATCGAATCAAAGCGACAAAGAATCGAACGAAAAGAATCGAATGATCAGATTCAGAGAGAATTCGATGAAAAAGAATCGAACTTAGAATCGAATCGAATCGAAAGAAACGAATTATACTCGCAACGAATAGAATCGAATCGAATCAAAAAAGAATCGAATCGAAACGACAAGAGTGAACGAATCGAATCGAAAAGAATCAATTTGAAAAACGAAATCGAATCGAATTGAAAAATTGAAAAAGAATCGATCGAAAAAGAATCAAAAAGAATCGAAATCGATGTATGAATCCGAAAGAATCGAATCGAACGAAGAAAATGAACGAAGAATGGAATCGAATCGAAAAGAATCAATCGAATCGAATGAGATAGAAAAAATCGAATAGATTTCGAATCGACACGAATCGAAAAAAAAGTCACGACGCGAAACGATCGAATCATATCAAAGCGAAAAGAATCGAATCGAATCAAAAAAGCGAACAAGAATCGAAAAGAATCGAATCGAACAGACCGAAAAGAATCGAATCGAAGAATCGTATCGAATCGAATCGAAGGAACCGAAAGAATCGATCGATTCCAATCGACCTGATGAATCGAAGGAATCGTTAATAATCGAATCAAATCGAATAGGAAAAGAATCGAATCGAATCGAATCGAAGCGAAAAGGATCTAACCGAATTGAAAATAATTGAATCAAATAGAAACTAATCGAATCGAATTGAACCGAATTGAAAATAATCAAATCAAATCGAATCAAATAGAAAAGAATTAAATCGAATCATAAAAAATTGAATCGAATCGAATAAAAAATAATCGAATCGAATCGAAAATAATCCAATCGAATCTAATAGAATCGAATTGAATCCAAATTGAAAAGAATCTAATCGAATCGAAAATTTTCGAATCGAATCTAATCGAAAATAATCGGGGTGAATCGAACCGAATTGAAAATAATCGAATCGAATAAAAAATAATCGAATCAAATTGAATCGAATGGAATCATTAATAATCAAATCGAATGGAATCGAAAAGAATCGAATCGAATCGAAGCGAAAAGAATCTAATCGAATCGAAACTAATCGAATCGAATTGAACCGAATTGAAAATAATCGAATCGAATCGAATCATAAAAAATCGAATTGAATCGAATCGAATCAAATAAAAAATAATCGAATTGAATAGAACCATATCTAAAATGATCGAATCGAATCGAATCGAAAATATTCGAATCGATTCGAATCGAAAAAATTGAATCAAATCGAAGTGAAGCGAAAAGAATCAAATCGAATTGAATCGAAGCGAAAAGAATTGAAGTGAATCTAAAAGAATCAAATTGAATCAAATTAATCAGAATCGAATCGAATCGAATCGAAAATAAATCGAACGAATAAAAAAATGAATCGAATCGAAAATAAACTAATTTCATCGATTGTAATCGAAAATAATCGAATCAAATCGAATGAATCGAATCGAAAATAATCGAATCGAATTGAAAATCTTCGAATCGAATCTTATCGAATTGAAAATATTCGAATCGAATCGAATCGCATTGAAAATATTTGAATCAAATCGATTTGAATCGATTCGAATCGAAAATAATTGAATCGAAGCGAATCCAATCGAAAATAATCATATCGACTCTAATCGAATCAAATCGAATCGAAAAAAACCGAATTGATTTGACTCAAATCGAATCGAAAAAAATCGAATCGAATCGAATCAAAAATAATCCAATCAAATCGAATCGAAAATAATCCAATCAAACCTAATCAAATCAAATTGAATCAAAATCGAAAAGAATCTAATCGAATCAAAAATTATCGAATTGAATCGAATCGAAAATAATCCAAAAGAATCGAATCGAATCAAATCGAAAATAATTGAATTGAATCGAAAATAATCAAAACGAATCGAATTGAATCAAATCGAATAGAACTAACCGAATCGAATCGAAGTGAAGCGAAAAGAATCGAAATGAAGCGTAAAGAATTGAATCGAATAAAAAATAATCGAATTGAATCGAATCGAAAAGAATCTTATCGAATCGAATTGAAGCGAAAGGAATCGAATCGAATTGAATTGAAAAGAATCGAATAGAATTGAAAAGAATCTAATCGAATCAAAACGAAAAGCATCTGATTGAATCGAATCAAAGCAAAAGGAATCGAATCCAACCAAAAGTAATCGAATTGAATCAAATTGAAAAGAATCGAATCGAAAAGAATCTAATCGAATCGAAGCGAAAAGAATCGAATCGAATACAAAAGAATCGAATCGAATCAAAAAGAATCGAAGTGAAGCGAATTGAATCGATGTGAAAAGAATCAAATCGAATCGAATCGAATTGAAAGGAATCGAATCGAATCGAATCACAAATAATCGAATTGAAAAGAATCGAATTTAATTGAATCGAAAGAATCGAATCAAAATGAATCGAATTGAAAAGAATCGAATCGGATCGATCAAAAAGAATCGAATCACAAAGTATTGAATCGAATCAAATTGAAACAAAAAGAATCGAATTAAATCGAAAAGAATCGAATCGAAGCGAAGCGAAAAGAATGAAATGGAATCGAAAAGAATCGAATTGAATCGAATCGAAAAGAATCGAATTTATCCGACTCAATTCGTATTGAAAATAATCGAATTGAATCGAATCAAAAATAATTGAATTGAATCGAATCGAAAATAATCCAATCGAATCTAATCTAATCTAATTGAATCGAAATCGAAAAGATTCTAATCGAATCGAATATAATCGAATCGAATTGAATCAAAAATAAAAAGAATCGAATCGAATCAAATCAAAAATAATTGAATCGAATCTTAAATAATCGAAATGAATCGAATTGAATTGAATCGAATGGAACTAATCAGATCGAATCGAATCGAAGTAAAGTGAAAAGAATCGAAATGAAGTGAAAAGAATCGAATAGAATAAAAAATAATCGAATCGAATCAAATCGAATCGAAAAAGAATAACACCCAGGGCTCATTTCGTCAAGTGCCCCCCTCAGTGCCCGTCACCCATTCTCCCCACCTCCCACCCTCCTCCCCTTCCATCACCCCTACTTTGTTTGCCAGGGCCAGGAGTCTTTATGTTCTGTCTCCCTTTCTGATATTTCCCACACATTTCTTCTCCCTTCCCTTATATTCCCTTTCACTATTATTTATATTCCCCAAATGAATGAGAACAAACAATGTTTGTCATTCTCTGATTGACTTCCTTCACTCAGCATAATACCTTCCAGTTCCATCCACGTTGAAGGAAATGGTAGGTATTTGTCGTTTCTAATGGCTGAGGAAGGCCCACCTTTTCTCTGTCTTCATCTACTGAGTCTCCTATGATATAAATGTTATTGTTTTAATAAGTGGCTGAGTTCCCTAAGTCTGCCTCTGTGGTCTGTAACCTTTCTTGTGTTTAAGGCTTCCACTTGGGACTGCATCTCAGTTATAGTATTTTTATGTTGGCCTGACTAGATTTTAGTTCTTTGATTTCTACAGTAAGGGATTCTCTAGTTTTCTTCTGTGCTCTTTTTCCAGCCCAGCTTCTATCTTTATAATCATTGTTTAAAACTGTAGTTGGACATCATATATGCATATTGATGAACTTCCTGGCTGTGAGTACTACCTCATGTTATTTTATGGAGTAGAATTTCTCCATCTCATTATTTTTTCCAGATAAGAAAGAAGGAGGAAAAAGAAAAACCAAGACAAACAATAACAACTGCCCTCCCCAAAAAAACACCAGATTATTTTGGCCTGCTGGTTAAAAGATTCTAAATCACAAAATAAGAAACACAATTAAAGTACCATGAAAGTAAAAATATGAAATATATAAGGTACATACATAAAAATTAAAATAAGGCAATTAATAAAAAAGAATCAAAGAAAATAAATGAAAATAAAGCACAAAGTACAAAGGAAGGTAGACCCTACTTTCCAGGCTGAGCTGAAGCTCTGCAGCCTCTGTGGTCCGACAACTTGATGGCAGCGAGTGGTCTGTGCGGGGTCTGGGGACGGGCCTTGGCGTTGATTTTCAGGTGCACATCTGCGGGGTCAGAGGCGGGGTGGGCATCAGCACTTCTGGCCTCCAGCGGGCGGCGCTGTGCTGCTCCCTGAGACACGGCGCTGATGGGCGGGATGTGTGTGGGGACGCTGGGTCCTCTGGCTCTGGGGCTGAGCATCCTGCCCCCCAGTCTGCAGGGGCCTCCACAGAGGAGCCCCCAAGCCCCCGGGTCTCCGCCGCTTCTCTCAGAACCCTGGATTCACTCTGCCTGCGTCTGAGCTTCTTTTGGTTTTCTTTTTTGATCTCAGACTGTTGTGCCCAAGATTGCGAATCGAGAAAGCACTGAGAAGCCGACACCGATGCAAACACAGGAGGTTGATTTACAAGCTTGAGCTTGTGTCCAAGTACACTCAACACAGTGGAGCAGGGACTTGGACCCGAGGTGGGTTTCAGCTTAGTTTTAAGGGTTGGTCGCCTGGCCCTCCAGAAGGGCTGGAGCAATTCTTCAAGTTCTGTTTACATTTTGATTTGGGGCCTTCAAGGGCATTGAGCTCTGTTCTCATTCTAATAGGGGCTTCCTGCCACTGGCTTGGGCTCTGTTCTCATTCTAATAGGGGCTTCTTGCCCTTGGCCTGGGCTCAATTCTTATCCTAATGTGGGGCTTTCTAGGACATTAAGCTGTAAACTTTTGTTTTTTACAGTAACTGAAGTAATGTAAATTTCAGCTCTTCTTTGCAGGGGCTTGGGATGGCTGGACTTGTGCTAACTCTGAACTTAAAGTGGAATGGCCTTAATTTTCTCGGCCTCCACACGTCCCATCCCATCCTATCTAGCTCCTTCCCCCTTCCCCGGAGCTCCTAAGAGCAATTGCAAATGACCTCTGGTGGCAGTGTGTGTTGGGGGACAGGCCAAAGGATTTGGGATCAGGAAGACCTGGAGCACTGGCGTCCGGGCTTTGCAGTGGGATTCCATGCTGCAGACTCTTATTCCCTAAGGCTATCTTGACAACTGACTTTGTTCATAGAAAAGCTCTCCTGTGTCTTTAAACGATGAAGAGCAATTCAAAGCGTTTTTTCTCTGCCCATCTGATTCCTCAGATTCCAATGTGAGACGTATTTCCTGTTAATAAGGATAATTTACTATCGGTAGTACTATGGTTAAAATATTCTGACACAAGTAATTCAGAGGGATGAGGGTTTCTCACTCTTTCTTCACAGCTCAGTCTCTCATCAGGAAATGCATCTTTATGGATTTGGAAAGAACTGAGAGACATTATTACTAATGGTCCTATTATTATGTGAAGGATTCTTCACTGAGATTCTTCCCCTGTTTCATCAGACACTGAAACACTGTGAACAATTTGGAAGACAAATGTCAAGGAAATAAATGTTATGCTTTGGTAATTTTATTGTATTTTATTTTTTTATTTTTGTATTTTTTTAAAAGATTTTAGATTTTTTAAAATTTTTATTTATTTATTTATGATAGTCACACACACACACAGAGAGAGAGGCAGAGACAGGCAGAGGGAGAAGCAGGCCCCATGCACCTGGAGCTCAACGTGGGATTCGATCCTGGGTCTCCAGGATCGCGCCCTGGGCCAAAGGCAGGCGCTAGACCACAGTGCCACCCAGGTATCCCTGCATTGCTAATTTTAAATGCACTTGCAACATAGTGTCTATTATAATAGAAGTATTTTTATCTGATTTTTGCTATTTATTATCCTTTCCTGCTTTTCAGGTTGAGGAGGCATTATACGTGTTCATAAGTGTTTTTCTTTCCTTCGGATATAAAATTCTTAATTTGTTCCCATCAAAGGAACTCTTTAAGAATAAGGTAAAAGTTAATTAAACTATTCTTAAAATGTCTTCACACTTGGAGCCTGATTCATTTAAGTCAATTTTCAAAATAAATCTTATTGATTAGAAAAAAAACAAAGATTTATAGGGAAATTGAGAAGATAGTACAGAGAATTCTCATGCACTTGCACGCAATTTCTCCAATTACTGATATCTTACATAAGTATGGTACAAATATTAGCTAATGAATCGATATTTAAATATTTGCTTTAACCAAAGACCATACTTTATTCAGATTTCCTTAGTTTTTGCTAAGTTACCATCCCTAATATCACATTCCATTTGTCCTCATATTTTTAGGCTCCTCTGGATTGTGACAGTCTTTCAGCCTTTCCTTGTTGTTGTTGTACTGGAACACTTTGAGAAGTAGAGTATTTTGTAAAATTTCCCTCAGTTGGGACATATCTGTCGTTTATCTCATGATTGACCTGTTTTTGTGGATTATATACAGAGATATTCTGCCATTTTTATTATATGGTATAAAGGATAGATACTATCAACATGATTTATCAGTCTTGGTATCAATCTGATCATCTTGCTGAGGTAGTGTTTGTCAGCTTTCTCCATAGTAAAGTGATTTATTATTATTATTATTATTTTAACTTTTTCATAACATATTTTGTAGAAGGAAGTTACTATGTGTATTCCACACATAAGAGTGGGAAGCTATGCTCATCAACTTGAGGGTGGAATGTCTGCACAAATTGTTTGAAATTCTTCTACATGGGAGATTTCTCTTCCTTCTGGGTTTGTTTGTTTGTTTCATTTTCAAAGATGTTATTTATTTATTTGAGAGAGAGAGGAGAGTAAGAGCATGAGCGAGAGGGGCAGAGGGAGAGGGAGAAGCAGGTTCCCTGCTGAACAGGGAGCCTGCCTTGGGACCTGGATCATGATCTGAGCCTAAGGCAGAAGCTTAACTGACTGAGCCACCGAGGTGCCACTCTTCTTTCGCTTTCTTTATTAGGGAGGGAGGGAGGGAGGAGGAGTTTTGAGGGCGGGAGGGGGGGAGGGGGGGGGGGAGGGAGGGGGGGGTGGGGTTGTCTTTTTTCTTCTTCCGTCCTTCCCTTCCTTCCTTCCTTACTTCCGTCCTTCTTCCTTCCTTCCTTTCTTCTTTCTTTCCTTTTCTTCTTTCTTTCTTTTTTCTTTCTTCTTTCTTTCTTTCTTTCTTTCTTTCTTTCTTTCTTTCTCTTTCTTTCTTTCTCTTTCTTTCAATAATAAATTTATTTTTTATTTGTGTTCAATTTGCCAACATACAGAATAACACCCAGTGCTCATTCCGAAAGTGCCCCCCTCAGTGCCCATCACCCATTCACCCTCACCCCTGCCCTCCTCCCTTTCCACCGCCGCCCAAGCCCGACTGAGCTGCTCCCGGAGCCCCGCAGCCCTTTCCGCACGGAGCCTCTTCCTCTGGAGGAGCTACCTCGGAGCTGCTCCCCGCCGCGCAGGCCCTCCACGCAGAGCTGCTTACCGATCCCTCTGAGCTGCTCCTGGCGCCGTGCAGCCCCCTCTGCAAGGAGCCTCCATCTCTGGAGGAGCCGTGTCCGAGCTGCTTCCGCCCGCAGTGCCCTCCAAGCAGAGCCGCCGCCCGAGCCCCTCCAAGCTGCTCTGGGTCCAGCCTTGCCCGCTGCAGTCTTTTAGGGAGCTCGGCAGCGGGGTATGGTGCACGCTCCTGGGCGCGCAGGTGTCTGTTAGTGTCCCAGGGAGCCCGAGGCCATCCCCGCCCTCCTGGGATCCTGCTCTAACTCCCTGCAGGCGCCTTTCCTCCCGGGAACGTTGGTGAAGCTCCTGCTTCTCCCAGAGGGAGCTTTCCTGTCCTTGGGGCACTCGCCCCGGCCTTAGCCGGGCTCCTCGCAGGGCCCCTACCCCTTGGATGCCTTTTGTTTCTTTATTTCTTTTTCCCCGTCTTCCTACCTTGATAGAAGCCTGAACTCTTCTCACTGTAGCATTCCAGCTGGTCTGTTTAAATCTCAGGCGGAATTCATAGATTTTCAGGATGAGTTGAAGGTTATCTAGGTAATTTGGTGGGGACAGGTGATTTGGGGACCCTACTCTTCCGCCATCTTGACCCTCCCTCCACTTTGCAATTTCGAAGGATGTCACAGAGACACAGGAGAAAGCAGTGTGGTTCTCGGGCCCCCGGCTGGCTCCGTTGGTTAAGCATCCGATTCCTGATCTCACCCCTGGTCTTGATCTCGGGGTCATGAATTCTAGCCCTGTGCTGGGTGGTGGACGAGGCATGGAGCCTACTTAAACAAACCAAACCCACAGGGCTGTGGTTCTTGCATAAGCTGAAGGAGCAGGAATAGAGAGCCTGGAAGAAAATGCACTCCGATACAGTCAACTGATTTTTTAAACTTAATTTAATTTAAACCCAATTAATTAACAGTATAGTGTATTATACTTTCAGAGGTAGAATTCAGGGATTCACCAGTTGGAGATAACACCAGGGCTCATGACATCACGTGCCCTCCTTCATGCCCCTCTACCAGTTACCCTGTCCCTCCACTCCCCTCCCCTCCAGCGACCCTCAGTTTGTTTCCTGTGATTGAGTCTCTTTTTCCTCCATCTCTGTTTTCATCTTATTTGTTTTTCCTTCCCTTCACAGATGCCCATCTGCTTTGCTTCTTTAATTTCACCTATGAATGAAACCATACGGTAATTTTCTTTTCTGACTGACTTATTTCACTTAACATGATCCCTCTAGTTCTATCCACGTCATTGCAAATGGCGAGATTTCCTTCTCTTTGATAGCTGAGTACCATTCCTCTCTCTATGACCATCATCTATCTCCCATCCTCTTTATCCATCATCTGCCCGAGGGCACCAAGGCTCCTCCCACAGTGTGGCTACTGTGGACCCGGCTGCTGTGGACATTGGGGTGCAGGTGTCCCTAGTCTCACGGCATCTGTATCTTCGGAGTGAGCTCCAGGCCCTGCACCTGCTGCTCACAGGGCGGCTCTATTTGTAACTTCCTGAGGAGCCTCCACACTGTTTCCCGGGTGGCTGCACCAGCCCCCGGTCCCACCCACAGTGGAAGAGGGTTGAGTGAGTTTTGCAGGACGTGGTAAAAGTCTGGTCCACATTTCATTTTGCGTCCTGTGGGCTCCATTCATTGTCCTTAAGTATTTCTGGGGAAGCCAGGTGTTGGGCTCCATTTCAGTGAGACGTTTCCGAAGCTCACAGGCCTCAGCTGGAGCCTGGAAGGAGGCAGGTGCAGCCCCAGCCTGGGCACACCATCTCCTGCACAGACTCCTGCAGCGCCTGAGCATCCTGCAGGGGGCACCCGAGCCCAGGCCCCGCCCAGGCGCCCTGCAGGCACAGTAGGCCACATCCGCCTGCACTAACAGGAGCCCACCTGTGCTGGGGGGCCTGAGCAGGGCGAGGGGACGCATCCACACTGATGAGCCGCAGCCTCCTCAGGACCCGCGGTGAGGCTTCAGGGGAACTTTGGGCCGCGTTCACGACGACAGGAGCCCTGGTATCCTCAGGACCTGCGGTGAGGCTTCAGGAAGATGTGGGCCCGCATCCACGCTGACAGGAGCCCCTGGGCCTCCTCAGGACCCGCAGGGAGGCTTCAGGAAGATGGGGCGCTGCGTCCACTCTGGCAGGAGCTCCTGGGCCCCTCAGGACGTAAGTTGAGGCTTCCGGAAGCTGGGGGGCCGCATCCACGGTGACAGGAGTCCCAGCCTCCTCAGAACCCACGGTGACGCTTCGGGAGGATGTGGGGCCACGTCCACACAACAGGACGCTGACTTCCTCAGGACCCCCGGTGTAGACTTCGGGAAATATGGGAATGCGTCCATGCAGACAGAAGTCCCCTGCCTTGTCAGGGCTGTGGTGAGGCCTAAGAAAGATGTGGGTGCCGCATCCACACTGACAGGAGTCTCCAACCTCTCAGGACCCACTGTGAAGGTTTGGGAAGATTTGGGGCCACGTCCATGCTGACAGGAGCCCCCAGCCTCCTCAGGTCTTATGGTGAGGCTTGAGGTAAATGTGGGGCCACGTCAACACTGACAGGACCCCCGTCCTCCCCAGGACCTGCACTTTGGCTTCAGGACATATGGGGCTACGTCTATGCTGACATGAGCCCACAGCCTCCTCAGGACCCGCGGTGAGTTTTCGGGGGGACGTAGGGCCATGTCCAGGCTGACAGGAGCCCCTGGCCTCCTGAGGACCTGCTGTGAGGCTTCCAGAGGATGTGAGGCATAGTCCACAGTGACAGGAGACCCAGCATCCTCAGGACATGCTGACTATGACTCAGGAACACGTTGGGCGACGTCCACACTCACAGGAGCCTGGCTTCCTCTGGACCCCCTGCAGGAATCTGGAGGTGCCATTGGGGGCCACGTCCACATCAGAAGGGACTACTCACAACAACAGGGTAAGTGAATGGGTAGAATGAATGGTAGGATCAGGGGAGGGGAGGCAGTTGGTGGTTAGGTTTAGGTGAGATGTTAGGAGTTAGTGATTATGCTTATGGTTACAGATTAGAGGTTAGGGTGAGGGATAAGGGTAAGGGTCAATGGTTAGGAGTTAGGATGGGGGTTAGGGATTAGGGAAAGAGGTTAGGGTTAGGGTTAAGCACAGGATTTAGAGTTAGGGTTACGGTTTAGGCTTTAGGGATTAGGGCAGGAGGTAGGAGTTGGGGTTTCGGTTATGGTTAGATTTAGGGTTGGGCTTAGGTTTGCAGTTAGGGTTAGGGGTTAGGGTGTGAGTTAGGGTTAGGGGTTATGTTTAGGGGTTAGGGCTATAGTTAGGGCTAGGTTTAGCGGTAGGGCGAGGGTTAGGGTTAGGATAGGGGTTAGGGTTAGGGTTAGGGATAGTGTTTGTTTAGGGGTTAGGGTCAGGTCAGGGTTAGGGTCAGGGTCAAGGTACGGTTTTGGAAAACCGGATGAGATAGGGTTAGGGAGTGGGTTAGGGGTTAGTTTTAGAGTTCGGATTCGGGTACAGTTTGGGGTATGAGATAGGGTTAGTATTAGAGCGTTAGTGTTAGGGTACAGGCTAAGGTTAGGAATAGGATTTGAGTAAATTAAGTTAAGGTTAGGGTTAGAGGTTAGGGTTAGGTTTAGATTTAAGGTAGGGGTCAGGGTTAAGGGTTTAGAATAGGTTTAGGAGTTAGGGTGAGGGTTGGCAGGAAGATTCAGTGAATGTGTTTCGGTCCTGGGGTTTGTGTTTAGTTTTCGGTTAGTGATAGGTCTTGTTTAAGGGTTAGGTTAACATTAGGCTTAAGTGTAGGGTTAGGGTTATGTCTGTGTATGGTTAGAGTTTGGGTCTTGGCATGTGCCTGCACTGGGACTCTAGTGTCTTCAGCAGTTTAGTTTTATGCACTCTATTTAGGTTTTGGGTTCAAAGATAGCCTGACTCCACCAGTCAGTGGTCTCCCCAGAGAATCAAAATCCAGCCTTCTGCTGGGGTCAGAATTGGCATGGCTGGCTTCTCCTGAGCTGAGCTAAGGAGGGGATTTGTGACTCTAAATACTCTTTAGTTGGATTTTCATTTGTCTTTCTGATTTTATCTCTTGTGCGCACATGTTTCATCAATACTACCAATTATTATTTTAAAGTTTTAGTTGAGTTCCTGTTTGTAAACACAGTATGATATAGTTTCAGGTTTACTACATAGTGATTCAACCCTTGGATACAACGCCTGGTACTGGTCACAGGTGCCCTCCACTATCCCCATCCCCTGATTCCCCATCCCCCCCACCTTCCCCTGGTATTTATTAGTTTATTCTCTGTGGTTAAGAGTGTTTCCTGGTTTGCTTCTCTCATCCCCCCCTCCGCCCCTTTGCCAGTTTGTTTGGTTTCTTAAAATTCCCATGTGAATGCAATTGTATGGTATTTGGGATCTCTGACTGAGTTCATTTAGCATAAATCCTTTCCACTCCTCCCACGTCATTGTAAATGGCTTCATTTCATCCCTTCTGATGACCGAGTGATGTCGCAGTGTGTATATTTACCACATCGTCTCTGCCCATTCATCTGTCGATGGACATCTGGGCTGTATCCACAGTTTGGCTGTTGTTGATAATGCTGCTACAAACACTGGGCTGCGTGTCCCTCTTTCAATCTACTAAACTACTTTTGTATCCTCGGGGTAAATACCTAGCTGTGCAATTTTGGAATTGTAGGGTAGCTCTATTTTTAACTTCTTTTTTTAAATTTTTTATGATAGTCACAGAGAGAGAGAGAGAGGGGCAGAGACACAGGCAGAGGGAGAAGCAGGCTCCATGCACCGGGAGCCCGATGTGGGATTCGATCCCGGGTCTCCAGGATCACGCCCTGGGCGAAAGGCAGTCGCCAAACTGCTGCAGGACCCAGGGATCCCCTTATTTTTAACTTCTCGAGGACCCTCCACACTGTTTGCCACAGTGGCTGCACCTGTTCGCATGCCCAGGAGTGTAAGGGGGCTCCCCCTTCTCCATAGCCTCGCCGACACCTGTTGTTTCTTGTGTTGTTAATTTTAGCCATTCTGACGGCTGTCAGGTGACATCTCATTGTGGTTTTGGTTTGCATTTCCCTGATGATGGGTGACGCTGAGTGTCTTTCCGTGTGTCTGGTGGCCATCTGGATGTCTTGTCAGAGACAAAGTCCATTCATGTCTTCTGCCCATCTGCAGTTGGATCATTTGTGTTTAGGATGCTGAGATTTATATTTGCTTTATGTATTTTGGATACTAATTCTTTATTGGATGTGTTGTTTACAAATATCTCCTCTCATTTTGTATGTTGCCTTTGAGCTTTGGTTGTTTCCTTCATTTTGCGGAAGCTTTTCAATTTGATGAAGTCCCAATAGTATTTTTGCTTTTGTTTCCCTCGCCTCAGAAGCATATCTAGAAAGAAGATCCAATGGCCAATGTCAAAGACGTTGCTGCCTATCTTTTCTTCTTTTTATGGTTTCAGGTCTCACATTTAGGTCTTTCATCCATTTTGCATTTATTTTTTATATATATGGTATAAGAGAGTGGTCCAGTTTCATTCTTCTGCATGTGGCTGCCTGGTTTTCCCAACACCATTTGTTCTTATCCTGGGGTCAGGGTTAGGGTTTGTTGAAGAGACTGCTTTGTGCCATTGGATATTCCTTCCTGCCTTGTTGTTGATTAATGGATCATAGAGTTACAGGTTTGTATCTTGTTTCGGCTTTCCATTCTGTTCTATTGATCTAAGCGTCTCCTGTTGGGAGATTCTTGATTGCTGATTCAATTTCTTTGCTGGTTATCTGTCTGTTCAAATTTCTTATTTCTTCCATTTTCATTTTTCCTATGTTATGTATTTCTAGGAATTGATCTATTTCTTCCAGGTTCTAGGTTGCTGGCATATAATTTTTCATAATGTACTCTTATAAACGTTTGTATTTCTCTAGTGTTGGTTGTTATTTCTCTTTTCTCATTTGTGATTTTATTTGGGTCCGTTCTCATCTTTTTATCTTTTTTCTTTGTTAAAGATTTTATTTATGTATTCATGAGAGACACAGAGAGGCATAGGTATAGGCAGAAGGAAAATGAGGCTCCATGCAGGGAGCCTGATGTGGGACTTGATCCCTCAGGACCCCGAGATCATGACCTGAGCCAAAGCAGATGCTCAACCACTGAGGCACCCAGGTGCCTTGATGATTCAATTCCTTTGCTAGTTATGGGTCTGTTCACATTTTCTATTTCTTCCTATTTCAGTTTTGTTCATTTGCACATTTCTAGGGATTTCTCCATTTCTTCCACATCTCCCAATTTGTTAGCGTATAATCTTTCATAGTATTCCCTTATAATTGTCTTATTTTTCTGGTGTTGATTGTGATCTGTCTTCTCTCATCTGTGATTTTATTTATTTAGGTCTTTTCTCTTTTCTTGTTGATAATGCTGCCTAGGGAATGATCCATTTTATTAATTATTTTGAAGAACCAGCTCTTAGTTTCGTTATTCCATTTTACTGTTTTGGTGTTTCTGTATTGTTTATTCCTGTTCTCATCTTTCTTTTTACCCTTAATCTGTAGGCTTTAGGCTTTGTTTGCTATTCCTTTTCCAGCTCCTTTAGGTGTAGGGTTAGGTTGTGTATTGGAGACTTCTTGTTTCTTGAGGTAGGCCTGTATTGCTATGTACTTCCCTCTTAGGACTGCCTTTGCTACATCCCAGAGGTTTGGAGAAACATGTTTTCATTTTCAGTTGTTTTAAATTTCCTCTTTAATTTCCTGGTTGCTCCATTCATTCTCTAGTAGGATGTTCATAATCTCCGTATTTTTGGTCTGTGCAAATTTTTTCTTACTGTCGACTTCGAGTTTCATAGCGTCTGGTCCAAAAATGTACAGGGTGTGATATAAACCTTCTTGTACCTGTTGTACCTGTTGAGGGCTGATTTGTGGCCCATGATATGATCTGCTCTGGAGAATGTCCCATGTGCACTTGAATGGAATGTGTATTCTGCTTTGCAATGAAATGTTCTATCTATTGAGTCCCTGTGGTCCAGTGTGTCAAGGCTATTGTTCCCCTGTTGATTTTCTGCATAGATGATTGCCATAAGTGGGTGTTAAAATCCCCTGTCATTGTATTATTATCAGAGAGTTCTTGTACGTTTGTTGTTATTTGGTTTCTATATTTAGGTACTCCCATGTTGGCAGCATAAATATTTAGTTGTTTGATCTTGATAAAGAGTCTTTTTAATTCTGAAATAATGCCCTACTTCATCTCTTCTTACAGTGTTTGTTCTTTATTTTTTGAAATTTAAATATTTTATTTATTTATTCATGAGAGATACACAGAGAAGCAGAGGCAGAAACAGGCAGAGGAGAGGCAGGCTCCCCAAAGGGAGGCCGATGTGGGACTCAATCCTGGGATCCCAGGATCACACCCTGAGCCAAAAGCAGATGCTCAACAACTGAGCCACCAGGTATCCCTCAGCGTTTGGTTTCAAATCTAGTTTGTCTGATATAAGTATGGGTCCTCCAGCTATCTTTTGATGTCCATTAGTCTGATAGATGATTTTCCATCCCCTGACTTTCAATCTGCTGGTGTCTATAGGTCTAAGGTGAGCATCTTGTAGGCAGCATAGAGATGGATCTTGTTTTTTAATAATGATTTTATTTATGAGAGAGTGAGAGAGAGAGAGGCAGAAAATTAGGCAGAGAGAGAAGCAGGCTCCCCACCAGGAGCCCAATATGGGACTCGATCCCAGATTCCAGGATCACACCCTGAGTCAAAGGCAGAGGCTCAATCCCTGAGCCACCCAGGCATTCCGGATCATGTTTTTTAAGCTACTCTGATACCCTATATCTTTTGATTGGACCATTTAGTCTATCAGCATTCAGAGTGATTATTGAAAGATATGAACTAAGTGCCTTTGTGTTACCGGTAGAGTTGGTGTTTCTGGTGATGTTCTCTGGTCCTTTCTAGTCTTTGTTGCTTTTGATCTCTTTTTTTCCCCCACTAGAAGAGTCCCTCTTAAAATTCCTTCCTGGACTGGTTTAGTGGTCATGAACTCCTTCCTATTTTGCCAGTCTGGGAAACTCTTTATCTCTCCTTCTATCCTGAATGACACCCTTGCTGAAGAAAGAATTCATACAAATTGGACTCCAATAAAAACAAATTTAAAAACGTAAAATAAATTATTGCTATTATGATTGAGGAAATGGCATTTAGGAGGAAAATCAGAAGGTGAAAGAGAGGAGGACAGATTTCACCATCCATAGCCTTCACAGGGACCTGGTGTCCTTTCCTAGGAGGGTCTCCACCTCCGTAGGATGCTTCCTGCCCCTCTGCACTCCTTCTTGGAACCCAGCAGGCACATCTCCATGCCTCCAGCACCTCTGCAGTCGTGGTTTATAGCGTCTTCCATGTATCCTATTGGGGACCACAGCGTCGTGTATGTAACCATCTGGCTGCTGTTTGACAACATTGGGGTTATTCCGACTTTTTGTTGGTTTTGGGGTGTGTGTGTGTCTATCACATGCAGCTATCACGTGCAGCTACCTGATCCTCTGCCTGGATCACCCAAACGCCAAAATGGTTGGCACAACGTCATTTCTGGTGGTGGCGCTGGGTGGCTAGGTCTGCTCTCCTGGCCGACCCGGGGCTTGCTTGTGCAGTGACTTTCCGCTGGAGGGTCAGCTGAGCTGGAAGTTCCGGCTCGGCCACATTCCCATGTCTGGCAGTGGGTCCTGCCGAGTGCCGGCTGCTTCTCTTCTCCCCGATGTCTCTCCAGCAGGGAGCCAGACTTCGGGGCCACCCTGCGGGAGCCAGGCTCCCTGGGGGGAGCTCCTGAGGAGCCGGCTGGTGTCCTGTGCAGGGTGTGCTGCCCTCCAGGAGGGACAGTGGGAGGAGGCAGGGCACAGTGTGTCCTCGGCTCCACCCACCTGCACCCACCCTGTCGAGGGCTCCCTGCTTCCCCTCCTCCCTGCAACCCCTGGGTACTCTATGGGACACCCGTGCTTCTGATGGGAGCAGGGTATCCAGAGATCCCCGGGGAGGCTGAGCATGTCCCACAGGGGGCAACTGCACCGAGTACTTGCTAGGGGCCGATGGTGTGGGGGTGGATGGTGTGGGGGCAGGGTTATGATGGTGGTGGAGTGTGGGGGATGGTGTAGGGGGGATGGTGTTGGGGTATAGTGTGGGTGGTGATTGTGTGGGGCTGTGTGTGTGTGTGAGGGGGATGGTGTAGGGGGGATGCCATGGGGGATGATGATGTAGGGGGATGGTGTGGGGGTGCGGAATGAGGGGGATGGCGTGGGGAGCCTGCAGACAGAGGGCATCCCCTTTCTCTAAGATGCCCACGGAGACGTCTACAGATAAAGGCGACCCCAGTCTGGGGTTTGCTGTGACACCTGCCCCTGGGGGCCCGTGTGGTCAGTGCAGGGTCCTGGCTGGACCGGGGGTATTATCTGGGGGTCCTGATACTATGTATGTTTACAAATTGCAAATTGTCTCAAATTAAATGCATAGAATTTAGAAATATATAAAGCACTGAGGGTGGGTGTCAGCCTGACCTGTCGGACGCTCATCAGATCGATGTGTGTCCTGCTCCAGCCATGGCCTGCCGCCTGGCCTCTGGGTCCCCTTACTGCCCCCACCCCAGCCCCCTGCTTCTCAGGGGGCCATCCCTCACCCCTTTTGGGGTTCAGATGACATGGAAACCCCTGGAGGCCCCATCCTAGTGACCTCCTCATCCCTGAGGCCCAGGGGTGGGGGCATGGGGGTCATCCCCAGCACCCTACCATGCAGAGGTGTGTTGTTGGCTGCTGTTGCTCCCCCTGGCCTCAGAAGCCCCGTGTTCCCTGCCCAGAAGCCCCCGGGGCCCCAAACCCCTCAGCCCAGCAGCCTCTTCCGACCCCATAGCAGTCCCAAAATATGGTGTGGCTGCCGAACGTCCTGTTGACGTCCAGGCTTATCTGAGTGATGTCCCTGGAGGAGACCAGGGCCTCCTCCTTCATTTCCTGAGGGAAAACCAGGGAGGAGGAGCCGACATCAGGGACACAGTCCCCGACCTGTCACCACCTGCCGTCCTGGGCAGGGAGCCCTGGAGCCACCGTGGGAGTGTGTCCTGCCAAAACATCTTTCTTACCTCTGGGAGGCCGGGGACGGCAGGAGTACACACCGTGCCCATGAGAACTGTGTGAGGGCCTGTGCCCAGCTGCTGTGGGTGGGGAGGTGACTGAGGGTCAGCCTAGGTGGGCGGGAAAAGGGGGTCAGCCCAGGTGGGAGGGGACAGGGGGTGTTGTGCCCAAGATTGCGAATCCAAGAAACCACTAAGGAGCCGACACTGATGCAAACACATGAAGGTGATTTACAAACTCGAGCTTCCGACCAAGTTCACCCGACACAACGGTGCAGGGACTTGGATCCCGAGGTGCATTTCGATTCAATTCTTTTCGATTCAATTCTTTTCGATTCGATTAGATTCGATTCGATCTTTTTGATTCGATTCAATTCTTTTCGATAGGATTCGGTTCGATTTGATGCGATTCGGTTCCATTCTATGCTATTCTTTTCGCTTCCATTCGATTGGATTCGATTTGATTTGATTCTTTTCGATTCAATACGATTCAATTCGATTTTTTTCTATTCGATTTGATTCGATTCGATTCTTATCGATTCGCTTCGGGATGATTCGGTTCTATTCTTTTCGTTTCAATTCGATTCTTTTCGATTTGATTCTTTTGGATTTGATTTGATTCCATTTTTTATTCGATGCTTTTTGATTCGATTCCACACATCAATTCGATTATTTTCAATTCAATTCGATTCGATTATTTTCTATTCCATTCGATTCGATTCGATTATTTCGTTTCGATTTGACACGAGTCGATTCTTTTCAATTCGATTCGATACGATTATTTTTTATTTGATTAGATTATTTTCGCTTTGATTCGATTCGATTTTTTCGATTCAATTCAATTCTTTTCGATTCGATTCGATTATTAACGATTCAATTCAATTTGATTCGATTCGATTATTTTCAATTTGATTCAATTCGATTCGATTTTTTCTATTTGGTTCGATTTGACTCGATTATTTTCTATTCGATTCGATTCGATTGTTTTCGATTCGATTTGATTTGATTCGATTTAATTCGATTATTTTTGATTCAATTCGATTCTATTTTTTTATTCTATTCGATTCCTTTAGATTATTTTTGATTTGATTCGATTCGAATATTTTCGATTCGATTCAATTCGATACGATTATTTTCAATCAATTTGATTTGATTCGTTTAGATTGTTTTTGATTCAATTCGATTAGATTATTTTCGATTCGTTTCTATTCCATTCGATTATTTTTTATTCGATTCGATTTGAATATTTTCGATTCTATTTGATTCGATTATTTTCGATTCGATTCGATTGGATTCTATTTGGTTCAATTATTTTCGATTCGATTCAATTCCAATTATTTTCTATTCGTTTCGATTCATTCGATTATTTACGATTTGATTCGATTCGATTTGATTCAATTATTTTCGAGTTGATTCAGTTTGATTCGATTTGATTATTTTCGATTGGATTTGATTTGATTCGATTATTTTCAATTCGATTCAATTCGATTATTTTCTTTTCGATTCAGTTCGATTCGACCCGATTATTTTCGATTCAATTCAATTTGATTAGATTATGTTCGATTCGATTCGATTCAAATATTTTCGATTGGATTCGGTTCGATTATTATTGATCGATTCGATTTGATTCAATTTGAATATTTTCAATTCGATTCTATTCTATTCGATTCGATTATTATTGATTGATTCGATTCAATTATTTTCGATTCGGTTCAATTCTTTTCGATTTGATTCGATTCGATTATTTTCTATTTGATTCGATTATTTTCTATTCCATTCAATTCTTTTCTTTTTTTTATGATAGGCACACAGTGAGAGAGAGAGAGGCAGAGACACAGGCAGAGGGAGAAGCAGGCTCCATGCACCGGGAGCCCGATGTGGGATTCGATCCCGGGTCTCCAGGATCACGCCCTGGGCCAAAGGCAGGCGCCAAACCGCTGCGCCACCCAGGGATCCCTCGATTCTATTATTTTCGATACGATTCGATGCGAATCGATTATTTTCGATTCGATTTGATTTGATTCTATTATTTTCAATTTGATTCAATTCGATTCTTTTCGATTCAATTATCTTTGATTCGATTCGATTAGATTATTTTCGATTCAATTCAAGTTGATTCTATTATTTTCGATTTGGTTCGATGATTTTCGAATCGATTCGAGTCCATTCGATAATTTTCAATTAGTTTCGATTATTTTTGATTCGATTCTATTCTATTTGATTACTTTCGATTCGATTCGATTATTTTCAATTCGAATCGATTCGCTTCTTTTCGATTCCATTATTTTCGATTCGATTCTTTTTTTTTCGATTTGATTCGATTCGATTCGATTATTTCCAATTCGGTTTCATTATTTTCGATTCGATTCGAGTTGATTTGATTATTTTCAATACGATTCGATTATTTTCTCTTCGAATTGATTCTTTTCCATTCCATTCGATTATTTTTGTTTCTTTTAGATTCGATTCTTTTCGATTCGATACTTTTCGATTCGATTTGATTATTTATCAATTATTTTCAATTCGATTTGGTTCGATTCGAGTCGATTCAATTATTTTCGATTCGTTTCGATTTGATTCGATTCGATTGTTTTCGATTCGAATCATTTTTTTTCTTTTCGATTCGATTCTTTTTAATTTGATTCAATATTTTCTATTTGAATCGACTCGATTCTTTTCAATTCGATTATTTTCGATTCTAGTCGATTATTTTCGATTTGATTCGATTATTTTTGATTCGATTCGATTCTTTTAGACTCGATTCGATTATTTTTCATTCAATTCTATTCAATTATTTTCGTTTCGATTTGATGCGATTCGTTTATTTTCAAATCGATTCGATTCAATTCGATTATTTTCGATTCAATTTGATTTGATTATTTTCGATTCGATTCGATTCGATTATTTTCAATACAATTCGGTTCAATTTGATTCGTTTCGATTATTTTCGATTCGATTCTATTTCATTCGATTCCATTCAATTTGATTATTTTCGATTGGAATCGATTCTTTTCTTTTCGATTCGATTCTTTTCGATTCGGTTCGATATTTTCGTTCCGAATCGACTCAATTCTTCTTGAATCGATTATTTTAGATTCGATTCGATTATTTTCGATTCAATTCTTTTGATTCAATTCGATTCTTTTTGATTTGGTTCGATTCTTTTTGATTCGATTCGATTCTTTTTGATTCGATTTGATTATTTTCAATTCAATTCGTTTCAATTATTTTCGATTCGAATCGATTCAATTTGATTATTTTGGTCTCAATTCGATTTGTTTATGTTCGATTCAATTCGATTCGATTCGATTGTTTTCGAATCGATTTCATTGTTTTCAATTCGATTCGATTGTTTTCTATTCAAATCGATTCGCTTCTTTTCGAATCCATTATTTTCGATTCAATTCGATTATTTTCGAATCGATTCCATAATTTTGGAACTGATTTGATTCGATATTTTCCATTCGATTTAATTCGATTATTTTCGATTCAATTCTTTTCAATTCGATTCGATTATTTTCGATTCAATTCTATTTGATTGTTTTCGATTCGAGTGATTCGATTGGATTATTTTCGATTCGATTTGATTCGATTTGATTGTTTTTATTTGATTCGATTCGATTCAATTATTCTCGATTGGATTTGATTCGATTCGATTATTTTCAATTCGTTTCCATTCTATTATCTTCATTTCAATTCGATTCTATTCGAATCCATTTGATTATAATGAATTCTTTTTGATTTGATTCGATTACTTTTGATTCGATTTGATTCGTTTATTTTTGATCCGATTCTATATTTTCGATTCGATTATTTTCAATTTGATTCGATTTGATTCGATTTGATTCTTTTTGATTCGATTCAATATTTTCTATTCGAATTGACTCGATTCTTTTAGATTCAATTATTTTCGATTCAATTTGAATATTTTCGATTCAATTCGATTCTTTTCGTTTCTATTCTTTTCCATTATTTTCGATTCGATTCGATATGAATCAATTATATTCCAATCAATTCGTTTCAATTCGATTCGATTCGATTATTTTCAATTCAATTCGATTATTTTCGATTCGATTGGATTCGATTCGATTCCAATAATTTTGATTCGATTCGATGATTTTCGATTCGATTTGATTCGATTTGATTATTTTCCAATCGATTCGATTGGATTCGATTCGATTATTTACGATTCAATTAGATTATTTTTGATTCTATTCGTTTCCATTATTTTCGATTCGATTCAATTGGAATCGATTATTTTCCAATCGATTCATGTCAATTCAATTCGATTCAATTCGATTATTTTTGATTCGATTCGAGTCGTTTCGATTCGTTTCATTTCAATTCAAATAATTTCGATTCCATTCCATTATTTTCGATTCGATTTGATTCAATTTGATTATTTTCTATTCTATTGTATTCAATTCGATTTATTTTCTGTTCGATTCAATTATTTTCGACTTGATTCAATTCTTTTTTTATTTTTTATTTATTTATGATAGTCACAGAGAGAGAGGGAGAGACACAGGCAGAGGGAGAAGCAGGCTCCACACACCGGGAGCCCGACGTGGAACTCGATCCCGGGTCTCCAGGTTTGCACCCTAGGCCAAAGCCAGGCGCCAAACCGCTGCGCCACCCAGGGGTCCCGATTCAATTCTTTTCGATTCGATTCAATTATTTTCTATTCAAATCGATTCAATTCTTTTCGATTCGATAATTTTTGATTCGATTCGATTATTTTAGATTCGATTCAATTATTTTCGATTCAATTCGATTCGATTCGATTTGATTCAATCGAATTATTCGATTCAATCAATTATTTTCGATTCAACTTGATTCAATTCAATTCATTTTGATTATTTTCATTCAATTCGGTTCAATTATTTTTGATTCAATTTGATTTAAATCATTATTTTCAATTCGATTTGATTCGATTATTTTCGATTCAATTCGATTCAATTTGATTCGGTTAATTTGGATTCGATTTGAATCTTTTCGATTCAATTCGATTATTTTCAATTCGAATCTATTCGCTTATTTTCGAAACCAATATTTTCGATTCGATTCGATAATTTTGGATTTGATTCGATTCATTTCAATAATTTTGGATATGTTTCGATTCGATTATTTTCGATTCAATTCGAGTATTTTCGATTCGATTAAATTAGATTCGATTTGATTATTTTCGATTCGATTCGATTCGATTTTCAATTCAATCCAATTCGAATTGATTCGATTTTTTTCGATTCAGTTCGATTATTTTCGATTCGATTTGATTCGATTCGATTATTTTCGATTCGATTTGATTTGATTTGAATCTTTTCGAATCCATTCGATTCTTTTCAATTCGATTCGAAACTTTTCGATTCGATTCGATTATTTTTGATTCGAATCAAATCATTTCTTTTCGATTCGATTATTTTCGATTCGTTTCGTTTATTTTCGAAACAATTCGATTCTTTTCGATTCGATTCAATTCGATTCGATTATTTTCTATTCGTTTTGATTAGTTTCAATAATTTTCTATTTGATTTGATTCGATTCGATTCGTTTATTTTCGATTTGATTCGATTTGATTATTTTCGATTCGATTCATTTATTTCTGATTCAATTCGATTCATCCTATTCAATTCTTTTCGATTCGATCGATTATTTTCCATTCGATTTGATTCGAATCGATTCTTTTCGATTCGATTCGGTTCGATTCTTTTCGATTCGATTCGTTCTTTTTTATTCGATTCGATTATTTTCAATTCAATTCAATTCGATTATTTTCGATTTGATTCGATGCAAATTGATTATTTTCAATTCGATTCGATTCGATTTTATTCGATTATTTTTGATTCGATTTGATTTGTTTATTTTCGAATCGATTCTATTCGATTATTTTCAATTCCTTTCCGTTCGATTCGAGTCGATTCGATTATTTTCATTTCAAATCGGTTCGTTTCGATTTCATTATTTTCGATTCAATTCGATTCGATTCCATTATTTTCAATTCGATTCGATTCCATTATTTTCGGTTGAATTCGATGTGAATTGATTATTTTCGAATCGATCATTTCAATTCGATTCGATTCAATTCGATTCGATTATTTTTTATTCGATTTGACTCGATTATTTTTGATTCGAATCGATTCTTTTCTTTTTGATTTAATTCTTTTCAATTCATTATTTTCAATTAGAATCGACTCGATTCTTTTCAATTCGATTATTTTAGATTCGATTCAATTATTTTCGATTCGATCTGATTCTTTTCGATTCTATTCGTTTCCATTATTTTGGTTTTCATACGATGTGAATCGATTATTTTTGAATTGATTCGTTTCAATTCTATTCGATTCGAATTATTTTCGATTTGAATCGATTATTTTGGATTCGACCCATTTCGATTATTTTCGATTTGAATCAATTGGATTTGATTCGATTATTTTCCATTCGATTCGATTCTTTTCGATTGGATTCGATTCTTTTCGATTCATTTCGATTATTTTCGATTCGATTTGATTCGATTATTTACGATTCGATTCTATTCGTTTATTTTCATTTCATTTGGGTTCGATTCAAGTCGATTCGATTATATCCAATTCAAATCGGTTCAATTCGATTCGATTATTTTCGATTCAATTCGATTCTATTCAATTCTTTTCGATTCTATTCAATTCTTTTCGATTCAATTCAATTCGATTCTTTTGATTCGATTCGCTTCGATTTGATTTTTTTCGATTGGATTCGATTCTTTTCGATTCTATTTTTTCGATTAGATTTAATTTGATTCGATTCTTTTCGATGGATTCGAATTGATTAGATTCTTTTCGATTGTTTTCGATTCGATACTTTTCGATTTGATTGGATTCTATTCATTCCTTTTTGATTTGAGTCGATTCTTTTTGAATCGATTCGATTTGATCTTTTTCAGTTCGATTTGATTCGATTTTTTTGTTTTGATTCGATAGTTTTCGATTCGATGCTTTTTGATTCGAATCGATTCTTTTCGATTCTATTCTTTCCGAATTAATTCGATTCTTTTCGATTCAATTCGATTCGATTCTGTTCGATTCAATTCTATACTTTTTGATTCAATTCGATTCGATTGGAATCTATTCAATTCAATTCTTTTCGATTCGATTCTTTTCAATTCGATTTGATTCTTTTTGATTCGATTCGATTCGATTCGATTCTTTTCGATTCGATTCGATTCGATCTTTTCGATTTGATTCATTTCGGTTCGATTTGATTTGATTATTTTCGTTTCAATTCGATAGTTTTTGATTCATTTATTTTCTATTCAATTCTTTTTGTTTCGAATTCCTTTCCTTTCGTATCGATTCGACTCGGTTCGATTCTTTTTCATTCTTTTCGATTCAGTTCTATTCTATTCTATTCTATTCGGTTCTATTCGATTCAATTTAATTCGAATCAATTAGATTTGATTCGATTCTTTTCACTTCCATTCGATACTATTCTTTCGATTCGATGTGAATCAATTCGATTCGACTCGATGCGATTAGATTATTTTCGATTCGATTCAATTCGATGCGAATCGATTATTTTCGATTCGATTGTTTTCGATTCTATTCTATTTGATTGTTTTCGATTCGAGTGATTCGATTGGATTATTTACGATTCAATTCGAATTGATTCGATTTGATTTTTCTCGATTCGATTCGACTATTTCGATTCGATTCGATTGTTTTCAATTCGATTCCTTTCGATTATTTTCATTTCAATTCAATTCAATTCGAATAGATTAGATTATTATGAATTCTTTTCGATTCGATTCGATTACTTTTGATCAATTCGATTCGATTATTTTTTATCTGATTCTATTTTTCGATTCGATTATTTTCAATTCGATTCAATTTGATTCAATTATTATCGATTCGCTTCGTCGATTATTTTTGATTCGATTCTTTTCGATTCGAATCGTTTCAATTTTTTTGATTCGATTATTTTAGATTAGATTCGATTCAGTTCGTTTCGATTCGATTATTATCGATTCGATTCAATTCGATTCGATTATTTTCAATTCAATTCGATTGGATTCTTTTCGATTTGATTATTTTCGAATCGAATCGATTATTTTCAATTCAATTTGATTATTTTCGATTCGATTCGATTCGATTATTTTCGATTCGATGCGAATCGATTATTTTCGATTCGATTGGATTATTTTCTATTCAAATCGATTCTGTTTGATTCGATTCGATTATTTTTTTTCAAATCCTTTTGATTATTTTTCCTTTCGATTCGATGCGATTTGATTATTTTCGATTTGATTCGATTTGATTCTTTTCAATTAGATTCGATTATTTTCAATACGATTCGGTTCGATTCAATTCGATTCAATTATTTTCGATTCAATTCGTTCCATTCGATTCCATTCGATTTGATTATTTTCTATTGGAATCGATTCTTTTTGATTCAATTATATTCGATACGAATCAATTCTATACTTTTCAATTCGAATATTTTTGATTTGATTCGATTCGATTCGATTATTTTTGATTCAATTCGATTGGATATTTTCTTTTTTTTTTTTATTTATTTATGATAGTCTCACAGAGAGAGAGAGAGAGAGGCAGAGACACAGGCAGAGGGAGAAACAGGCTCCATGCACCGGGAGCCCGATGTGGGATTCGATCCCGGGTCTCCAGGATCGCGCCCTGGGCCAAAGGCAGGCGCCAAACCGCTGCGCCACCCAGGGATCCCCGATTGGATATTTTCAATTTGATTTGATGTGAATCGATTATTTTCTATTCGATTAGATTCAATTCGAGTATTTTCGATTAGATTTGATTCGATTATTTTCAATTCGATTCAATTCAATTATTTTCAATACGATTCGCTTTGATTCGTTTCGATTCTGTCATTTTCGATTCGATTCGATTAGTTTTGATTCGAATCTTTTCGATTCGATTTGATTATATTAGATTGGAATCGATTCTTTTCTTTTTGATTCAATTCTTTTCTATTCGATTCGATTCTTTTCATTTCTATTCGATTTTTTTCGATTCGATTTGATTATTTTCAATTTGATTTGTTTCGATTATTTTCAATTCGATTCATTTGCTTCGATTATATTCGTTTCGATTCGATTATTTTAGATTCAATTCTATTTGATTCAATTCGTTTTTTCGATTCGATTCGATTATTTTTTATTTGATTCGATAATTTTGGAATTGATTCGATGCAATTATTTTTTATTCGATTCAATTCGATTATTTCAATTCGATTCGATTATTATTGGTTCTATTCGTTTCGATTACTTTCGATTAGATTCTATGTCAATCGATTATTTTCAAATCGATTCGTTTCAATTCTATTCGATTCATTTCAATTCCGTTCGATTATTTTCTATTCGATTCGATGATTTTCGATTCGATTAATTTCAATTTGATTAATTTCAATTTGATTCAATTATTTTCCATTCGATTCGATTCGAATCGATTATTTTCCATTCAATTCGATTAAATTCAATTATTTTCGATTAGATTCGATTTGATTGGATTCGATTATTTTCAAATCGATCGATATTTTTCGATTTGATTCGATTCTTTTCGTTTCGATTATTTAAATTTAATTCGATTATTTTCAATGCAATTCGATTATTTTCGATTAATTCGATTCGATTCCTTTCGATTCTATTCGATTCAATGCCAATCGATTATTTTCGATTCGATGCGATTCGATTATTTTCGATTTGATTCGATTCGATTCTTTCATTTCAATTCAATTATTTTCAATTCGATTCGATTATTTTTGGTTCTATTCATTTCCATTACTTTCGATTTTATTCGATGTGAATCGATTATTTTCAAATCAATTTGTTTCATTTCAGTTCGATTCGATTCAATTCGATTTGATTATTTTCGATTCTATTCGATTATTTTTCAATCGATTCAATTCGATTTGATTAATTTTGATTCGAATCTATTATTTTCGATTCGATTCGATTAATTTCGATTCGATTCGATTATTTTCTAATCGATTCGCTTCGATTATTTTAGATTCGATTCGATTAATTTCGACGATTCGAATATTTTCGATTTGGTTCGATTCGATTTTTTTCAATTCGATTTGGTTCGATTATTTTCTATTTGATTCGGTTTGATTATTTTTTGATTCACTTCTATTCGATTCAATTATTTTCTATTCGATTTGATACTTTTCATTCGATTCGATCTTTTTTGATTCGATTCCATTCGATTCGATTATTTCTTTTTGATTCGATTGGATTCAATTCGATTATTTTCTATTCGATTCGATTGGATTCAATTCTTTTATTTTCGATTCGATTCGATTATTTTAGATTCGATTCAATTACTTTGATCAATTTGATTTGATTATTTTCGATTCCAATTTGATACGAATCGATTATTTTCGATTCAATTCGATTATCTTTGATTCGATTCGATTTGATTTGATTAATTTTGATTTGTTTAGATTTTTTTCGATTTGATTGGATTTGATTCGATTCTTTTCGATTCGATTCGATTCTTTTTGATTCGATTCAATTCTTTTCGATTCGATTCAATTCTTTTTTTTTGGTATTCAATTTACCAACATACAGAATAACCCCCAGTGCCCGTCACACAATCACTCCCACCCCTCGCCCTCCTCCCCTTCTACCACCCCTAGTTCGTTTCCCAGAGTTAGCAGTCTTTACGTTTTGTCTCCCTTTCTGATATTTCCCACACATTTCTTCTCCCTTCCCTTATATTCCCTTTCACTATTATTTATATTCCCCACATGAATGAGAACATATAATGTTTGTCCTTCTCCAACTGACTTACTTCACTCAGCATAATACCCTCCAGTTCCATCCACGTTGAAGCAAATGGTGGGTATTTGTCATTTCTAATAGCTGAGTAATATTCCATTGTATACATAAACCACATCTTCTTTATCCACTCATCTTTCGATGGACATCGAGGCTCCTTCCACAGTTTGGCTATTGTGGACATTGCTGTTATAAACATCGGGGTGCAGGTGTCCCTGCATTTCATTGCCTCTGTATCTTTGGGGTAAATCCCCAACAGTGCAATTGCTGGGTCGTAGGGCAGTCTATTTTTAACCTCCATACAGTTTTCCAGAGTGGCTGCACCAGTTCACATTCCCACCAACAGTGTAAGAGGGTTCCCTTTTCTCCACATCCTCTCCAACATTTGTTGTTTCCTGCCTTGTTAATTTTCCCCATTCTCACTGGTGTGAGGTGGTATTTCATTGTGGTTTTGATTTGTATTTCCCTGATGGCAAGTGATGCAGAGCATTTTCTCATATGCATGTTGGCCATGTCTATGTCTTCCTCTGTGAGATTTCTCTTCATGTCTTTTGCCCATTTCATGATTGGATTGTTTGTTTCTTTGGTGTTGAGTTTAATAAGTTCTTTATAGATCTTGGAAACTAGCCCTTTATCTCATATGTCATTTGCAAATATCTTCTCCCATTCTGTAGGTTGTCTTTTAGTTTTGTTGATTGTATCCTTTGCTCTGCAAAAGCTTCTTGTCTTGATGAAGTCCCAATAGTTCATTTTTGCTTTTGTTTCTTTTGCTTTCGTGGATGTATCTTGCAAGAAGTTACTGTGGCTGAGTTCAAAAAGGGTGTTTCCTGTGTTCTTCTCTTGGATTTTGATGGAGTCTTGTCTCACATCTAGATCTTTCATCCATTTTGAGTTTATCTTTGTGTCTGGTGCAAGAGAGTGGTCTAGTTTCATTCTTTTGCATGTGGATGTCCAATTTTCCGAGCACCATTTATTGAAGAGACTGTCTTTCTTCCAATGGATAGTCTTTCCTCCTTTATCGAATATTAGTTGCCCATAAAGTCCAGGGTCCACTTCTGGGTTCTCAGTTCTGTTCCATTGATCTATGTGTCTGTTTTTGTGCCAGTACCACACTGTCTTGATGACCACAGCTTTGTAGTACAACCTGAAATCTGGCATTGTGATGCCCCCAGATATGGTTTTCTTTTTTAAAATTCCCCTGGCTATTCGGGGTCTTTTCTGATTCCACACAAATCTTAAAATAATTTATTCTAACTCTCTGAAGAAAATCCATGGCATTTTGATAGGGATTGCATTAAACGTGTAAATTGCCCTGGGTAACATTGACATTTTCACAATATTAATTCTGCCAATCCATGAGCATGGAATATTTTTCCATCTCTTTGTGTCTTCCTCAATTTCTTTCAGAAGTGTTCTATAGTTTTGAACACTTTACATCTTTGGTTAGGTTTCTTCCTAGGTATCTTATGCTTTTGGGTGCAATTGTAAATGGGATTGACTCCTTAATTTCTCTTTCTTCAGTCTCATTGTTAGTGTAGAGAAATGCCACTGATTTCTAAGCATTGATTTTGTATCCTGCTATGCTACCGAATTGCTGTATGAGTACTAGCAATCTTGGGGTGGAGACTTTTGGGTTTTCTATGTAGAGTATCATGTCATCGGTGAAGAGGGGAAGTTTGACTTCTTCTTTGTCAATTTGAATGCCTTTAATGTCTTTTTGTTGTCTGATTGCTGAGGCTAGGACTTCCAGTACTATGTTGAATAGCACTGGTGAGAGTGGACATCCCTGTCTTTTTCCTGATCTTAGGGGAAAGGCTCCTAGTGCTTCCCCATTGAGAATGATACTTGCTGTGGGCTTTTTGTAGGTGCTTTTAAGATGTTGAGGAATGTTCCCTCTATCGCTACACTCTGAAGAGTTTTGATCAGAAATGGATGCTGTATTTTGTCAAATGCTTTCTCTGCATCTAATGAGAGGATCATATGGTTCTTGGTTTTTCTCTTGCTGATATGATGAATCACATTGATTGTTTTATGAGTGTTGAACCAGCCTTGTGTCCTGGGGATAAATCTTACTTGGTCATGGTGAATATTTTTCTTAATGTACTGTTGGATCCTATTGGCTAGTATCTTGTTGAGAATTTTTGCATCCATGTTCATCAGGGATACTGGTCTGTAATTCTCCTTTTTGGTGGGGTCTTTGGTTTTGGAATTAAGGTGATGCTGGCCTCATAGAACGAATTTGGAAGTACTCCATCTCTTTCTATCTTTCCAAACAGCTTTAGGAGAATAGGTATGGTTTCTTCTTTAAACGTTTGATAAAATTTCCCTGGGAAGCCATCTGGCCCGGGACTCTTGTGTCTTGGGAGGTTTTTGATGACTGCTTCAATTTCCTCCCTGGTTATTGGCCTTTTAAGTTTTTCTATTTCTTCCTGTTCCAGTTTTGGTTATTTGTGGCTTTCCAGGAATGCGTCCATATCTCTAGATTGCCTAATTTATTGGCGTATAGCTGTTCATAATATGTTTTTAAAATCGTTTGTATTTCCTTGGTGTTGGTAGTGATCTCTCCTTTCTCATTCATGATTTTATTAATTTGAGTCTTCTCTCTCTTCTTTTTAATAAGGCTGGCTAATGGTTTATCTATCTTATTAATTCTTTCAAAGAACCAACTCCTGGTTCTGTTGATCTGTTCTACAGTTCTTCTGGTCTCGATTTCTTTGAGTTCTGCTCGAATCTTTATTAACTCCCTTCTCCTGGGTGTAGGATCTATTTGCTGTTTTTCCTCTAGCTCCTTTATGTGTAAGGTTAGCTTTTGTATTTGAGTTCTTTCCAGTTTTTGAATGGATGCTTGTATTGTGATGTATTTCCCCCGCAGGACTGCTTTTGCTGCATCCCAAAGATTTTGAACGGTTGTATCTTCATTCTCACTAGTTTCCATGAATCTTTTTAATTCTTCCTTAATTTCCTGGTTGACCCTTTCATCTTTTAGCAGGATGGTCCTTCACCTCCATGAGTTTGAGGTCCTTCCAAACTTCTTGATGTGATTTAGTTGTAATTTCAAGGCATTATGGTCTGAGAATATGCAGGGGATGATCCCAATCTTTTGGTATCGGTTCAGACACGAATTGTGACCCAATATATGGTCTATTCTGGAGAAAGTTCCATGTGCACTTGAGAAGAATGTGTATTCAGTTGAGTTTGGATGTAAAGTTCTGTAGATATCTGTGAAATCCATCTGGTCCAGTGTATCATTTAAAGCTCTCGTTTCTTTGGAGATGTTGTGCTTAGAAGACCTATCGAGGATAGAAAGAGCTAGATTGAAGTCACCAAGTATAAGTGTATTATTATCTAAGTATTTCTTCACTTTGGTTAATAATTGATTTATATATTTGGAAACTCCCACATTCGGGGCATATATATTGAGGATTGTTAAGTCCTCTTGTTGAATAGATCCTTTAAGTATGATATAGTGTCCCTCTTCATCTCTCACTACCGTCTTTGGGGTAAATTTTAGTTTATCTGATATAAGGATGGCTACCCCTGCTTTCTTTTGAGGACCATTCGAATGGTAAATGGTTCTCCAACCTTTTATTTTCAGGCTGTAGGTGTCCTGATGTCTAAAATGAGTCTCTTGTAGACAGCAAATAGATGGGTCCTGCTTTTTTATCCAGTCTGAAACTCTGCGCCTTTTGATGGGGTCATTAAGCCCATTCACATTCAGAGTTACTATTGAGAGATATGAGTTTAGTGTCATCATGATATCTATTCAGTCCTTGTTTTTGTGGATTGTTCCACTGAACTTCTTCTTAAAGGGAATTTTAAGAGTCCCCCTTAAATTTTTTTGCAGAGCTTGTTTGGAGGTCACATATTCTTTCAGTTGCCTGTCTTGGAAGCTCTTTATCTCTCCTTCCATTTTGAATGAGAGCCTTGCTGGATAAAGTATTCTTGGTTGCATGTTCTCATTTAGGACCCTGAATATATCCTGCCAGCCCTTTTTTGCCTGCCTGGTCTCTGTGGAGAGGTCTGCTGTTACCCTAATACTCCTCCCCATGAAAGTCAGGGATTTCTTGTCTCTTGCTGCTTTCCTTCTCTTTATCTTTGGAATTTGCAAGCTTCACTATTAAATGTTGAGGTGTTGAATGGTTTTTATTGATTTTAGGGGGGGATCTCTCTATTTCCTGGATCTGAATGCCTGTTTCCCTTCCCAGATTAGGAAAGTTTTCAGCTAGAATTTGTTCAAATACATATTCTGGCCCTCTGTCCCTTTTGGCGTCCACAGGAACACCAATTAAACGTAAGTTTTTCTTCCTCAGGCTGTCGTTTATTTCCCTTAGTCTATCTTCATGGTCTTTAATTGTTTGTCTCTTTTTTCCTCAGTTTCCCTCTTTGCCATCAACTTGTCTTCTATGTCACTCACTCGTTCTTCTACCTCGTTAACCCTCGTCGTTAGGACTTCTAGTTTGGATTGCATCTCATTCAATTGATTTTTAATTTCTGCCTGATTGGATCTAAATTCTGCAGTCATGAAGTCTCTTGAGTTCTTTATGCTTTTTTCTAGAGCCACCAGTAGTTGTATAATAGTGCTTCTGAATTGGCTTTCTGACATTGAATTGTAATCCAGATTTTGTAACTCTGTGGGAGAGAGGACTGTTTCTGATTCTTTCTTTTGAGGTGAGGTTTTCCTTCTAGTCATTTTGCTCAGTGCAGAGTGGCCAAAAGCAAGTTGTATTGGGAAAAAGAGAAAAAGAGAGGAGAGAAAGAAGGAAAGAAAAGAGAAAGAGGAAAAAAAGGAAGAAAAAAACGAAAAAAGGACGAAAAAGAGAAAGAAAAAGAAAGAAAGGAAAAAGGGGGGTGGGGGAGGGAAACAAATCAAAAATCAAAACAAAACAAAACAAAACAAAAGTAGAACCACGGGGGAGTATCTTCTGATTGTACTTTAAGTCCCTTGGCTTCCCCTGGAAATTGTCCGTCTAGCTGTTCTTCTGGGGGAGGGGCCTGTTGTGCTGATTTTCAGGTGTTAGCACTTGGGGGAGCTGCTGTGCCCCCTTCTGGTGCAGGGCTCAGTGGGGGTTGTTTACCCCTTGAGGCCCCAGGAGCAACAGCCCCAGTGGCGGGGCCAGCTCTGGAAACCTGGATTCAGCTCCGGCAGGAACTCCAGAGCTCTCTGTCTGCAGGGCCTGGAGGCTACAGGGCGGGGCCGCTGATCTGCTCAGCTCGTGGCAGGAGCGTCCTTGGGGTCCTGGGCCCTCCCAGGCTCTGCCTGTCCTGGGGGAGGCCGGTTCCTGGGCTGTGTCCCAGAGCCCTGTGCCCGGGGGCCTGTGCTGTTGGATTTGCCCTCCCGCCCCGTAGCCCCCTGCCGGAGCCACCGCCTGAACCCCTCTGAGCTGCTCCTGGAACCGCACAGCCCCCTCCACACGGAGCCTCTTCCTCTGCCCGAGCCCCTCCGAGCTGCTCCCACCCCACAGCCCCCTCTGCGGAGCCACCGCCGGAGGCCCTCTGAGCTGCTCCGTGTCCCGCCCTGTGCGCTGCAGCCCTTAGGGAGCTCGGCGCACTCTCCTGGGCGCGCAGTTGTTCTGTTACTGTCCCAGGGAGCCCGAGGGCATCCTCGCCCTCCTGGGTCCTGCTCCACCTCCCCGCGAGTCCCTTTCCGCCCGGGAAGGTTGGTGCAGCTCCTGCGTCTCCGGGACAGGGCTCTCCTGTCCTGGGGACACTCGCCCGGGCCTCAGCCTGGCTCCTCTTGGGGCCCCTCCCCCTTGGATGCCTTTGTTTATTTCTTTTTTCCCCCGTCTTCCTACCTTGATAGAAGAGCAAACTCTTCTCACTGTAGCATTCCAGGTCTTCTCTCTTTAATTCTCAGGCCGAATTCATAGATTTTTCAGGATAATTTTAAGGTTTTCTAGGTAATTTGGTGGATACAGGTGATTTGGAGACCCTCCTCTTCCACCATCTTGCCCCTCCTCCGATTCTTTTCATTTCGATTTGATTATTTTCGATTCGAGTCGATTCGATTCTTTTCTATTCGATTATTTTAAATTCGATTAGATTATTTTTGATTAGATTATTTTCGATTCAATTAGATTAATTATTTTCGATTTGATTTGATTCGATTCGAATCGATTATTTTCAATTCGATTCGATTCGATTCGGTAATTTTCGATTTGATTCGGTTCGATTATTTTTGATTCGATTCGATTTGATTCGATTATTTTCGATTTGTTTCGATTCTTTTTGATTCGATTAGATTCTTTTCGATTCAATTCGATCATTTTCGATTCGATTCGATTATTTTTGATTTGAATCAATTCGATTAATTTTGATTCGATTCGATTATTTTTGATTCGATTAGTTTCAATTCAATTCAATTCGATTATTTTCAATTCGATTCGATGCGAGTTGGTTATTTTTGATTTCATTTGATTCGATTTGATTCGATTATTTTCGATCGGTTTGATTTGATTATTTTCAATTCGATTATTTTCAATTCTTTTCGGTTCGATTCGATTTGATTATTTTCGATTCGATCGATTCGATTGGATTCTTTTCAATTCGATTCGATTCTTTTCAATTCGAATCGAATCCTTTCGATTCGAGTCGATTATTTTCAATTCGAATCAATTCTTTTCTTTTTGATTCGATACTTTTCGATTTGATTCAATATTTTCAATTCGAATTGACTCGATTCTTTTAGAGTCGATTCTTTTAGATTCAATTCGATTCTTTTAGAATCAATTCAATTATTTTCATTCGATTCGATTCGATTATTTTCAATTCGATTCGATTCGATGCGAATCGATTATTATTGATTCGATTGTTTTCAGTTCAATTCTATTTGATTGTTTTCGATTCGAGTGATTCGATTGGATTATTTTTGATTCGATTCGATTCGATTTGATTTTTTTTATTTGATTCGATTCGATTCGATTCGATTATTTTCTATTTGAATTGATTCGATTCGATTATTTGCAATTCGATTCCATTTGATTATTTTCGTTTCAATTCGATTCGATTCTAATTGATTCGATTATAATGAATTCTTTCCAATTCGATTCGATTAGTATTGATTCGATTTGATTCGTTTATTTTTTATCCGATTCTATTTTTTCGATTTGATTATTTTCAATTCGATTTGATTTGATTCGACTATTATCAATTCGATTCATCGATTATTTTCGATTCTATTCTATTCGATTCGATTCTTTTCTATTCGATTAAATATTTTGATTCGAATCAACTCGATTCTTTTAGATTCGATTCTTTTTGATTCGATTCGATTCTTTTCGATTCGATTATTTTTATTCGATTCGATTCTTTTCAATTCTATTAGTTTCCATTATTTTCGATTCGATTCGATGTGAATCAATTATATTCCAATCGATTCATTTCAATTCGATTCGATTTGATTAGATTTTCGATTCGATTCGATTATTTTCGATTAGATTTGATTTGATTATTTTCGATTCGTTTTGATTGGATTTGATTCGATTATTTTCAATTCGATTTGATTCTTTTCGATTCGATTCAATTATTTTCTATTTGATTAGATTATATCGATTTGAAGATTCCATCCTTTTGGATCGATTATTTTTTATTTGATTCTATTATTTTTTATTCAATTATTTTCGATTCAATTCATTTCGATTATTTTCGATTCCATGCGATTCTATTCGATTATATTCGATTCGATTTGATTCGGTTATTTTCGATTCGATTCAATTCGATTACTTTCAATTCGATTCACTTCGATTCGATTCGATTATTTTCGGTTCGATTTGTTTCGATTCGATTCTTTTTGAATCCATTCCATTCTTTTCGATTCGATTCAAAATTTTTCGAATCGATTCGATTATTTTTGTTCGAATCGAATCAATTCTTTTCGATTCGATCATTTTCAATTCGATTCGATTATATTCAATTTAATTCGATTGTTTTCGATTTGATTCAATTCGATTCGATTATTTTCGATTCGATTCGATTCGTTTCAATTATTTTCGATTTGATTTGATTTGATTCGATTATATTCGTTTATTTTCTATTCGATTCAATTAGATTATTTTCAGTTCGATACGTTTATTTTCGATTCGATTCGATTCGAATCGATTATTTTAGATTCGATTCAATTCGAATCGATTATTTTTGATTCGATTCGATTCTATTTGATTCTTTCCAATTTGATTCGATTATTTTTTATTCAATTCGATTATTTTCAATTCAATTCGATTATTTTTGATTCGTTTCGATGCGAATCGATTATTTTCTATTTGATTCTATTCTATTCGATTACTCTCAATTCGATTTGATTCTATTATTTTCGATTTGATTCTGTTCGATTATTTTCAATTCGTTTCAGTTCGATTCGAGTCGATTCGATTATTTTCAATTGAAATCGGTTCGATTCGATTCGATTATTTTCGATTCAATTCGATTCTATTCCATTATTTTCGATTCGATTCCATTCCATTATTTTCGATTCAAATCGATGTGAATTGTTTATTTTTGAATCGATTCGTTTCAATTCGATTCGATTCGATTCAATTCGATTCGATTATTTTCGACTCGATTTGATTCAATTATTTTCGATTCGAATCGATTCTTTTCTTTTCAATTTAATTCTTTTCGATTCGATATTTTCTATTAGGATCGACTCGATTCTTTTCATTTCGATTATTTTAGATTCGATTCAATTATTTTCAATTCGATTCGATTATTTTCGATTCGATCCGATTCTTTTCGATTCTATTCGTTTCCATTATTTTCAGTTCGATACGATGTGAATCGATTATTTTCGAATCGGTTCATTTCAATTTGATTCGATTCGATTATTTTCAATTCGAATCGATTATTTTCGATTCGACTCGATTCGATTATTTTCGATTCGAATCGATTGGATTCGATTTGATTATTTTCGATTTGATTTGTTTATTTTCGATTCGACTATTATCAATTCGATTCGTTTATTTTTTATTCGAATCGATTGGATTATTTTCGATTCTATTCTATTGTGTTCGTTTCGGTTCGATTTGAGTCAATTCAATTATTTTCAATTCATATCGGTTCGATTCGATTCGATTATTTTCGATTCAATTCGATTCGATTCCATTATTTTCGATTCGATTCGATGTGAATTGATTATTTGCGAATCGATTCATTTCAATTCGATTCGATAATTTTCGATTCGATTTGATTCGATTATTTTCGATTGGATTCTGTTCGATTATTTTCAATTCATTTCGGTTTGATTATTTTCAATTCATTTCGGTTCAATTCGAGTCTATTCAATTCTTTTTGATTCGATTCGAATCCTTTCGATTCGATTCGATTATTTTCTATTCGAATCGATTCTTTTCATTTCGATTTAATTCTTTTCAATGCGATTCGATTATTTTCGATTCAATCCGATTCTTTTCGATTCTATTCCTTTCCATTATTTTTGATTCGATACGATGTGAATCGATTATTTTCGAATCGATTCGTTTCAATTCAATTCGATTCGATTATATTTGATTTGAATCGATTATTTTAGATTCGACTCGATTCGATTATTTTCGATTCGAATAGATTGGATTGGATTCGAATATTTTCAATTCGTTTCGATTGTTTTCGATTAGATTCGATTATTTCGATTCGATTATTTTCGATTTGAATCATTTCAATTCTTTTCGATTCGATTATTTTCTATTCATTTATTTTCAATTCGATTCGATTATTTTCGATTCAATACAATTCGATTATTTTTTATTTGATTTGATTTGATGAAAATCTATTATTTTCGATTCGATGTGATTCGATTCTATTCGATTCGATTATTTTCGATTCAATTCGATTCGAATCGATTATTATTGACTCGATTATTTTCTATTCATTTATTTTCAATTCAATTCGATAATTTTCGATTCAATATGATTCGATTATTTTTTATTTGATTTGATTCGATGAAAATCTATTATTTTCGATTCGATGTGATTCGATTCTATTCGATTCGATTATTTTCGATTCAATTCGATTCAAAGAGATTATTTTCTATTTGATTCGATTCTTTTCGATTCGATTCAATTGTTTTTGATTCCATTCCATTTGATTGTTTTCGATTCTTTTCGATTCAATTCGATTATTTTCGATTCGATTTGATTCAATTCTTTTCATTTCGATTCAATTATTTTCGATTCGAATCAATTCGATTCTTTTTGATTCGATTCGTTTATTTTCGATTCCATTCGATTCTTTTTGATTAGATTCAATTATTTTCTATTCGATTCGATTATTTTCGGATCTATTCGTTTCCATTACTTTCGATTCGATTTGATGTGAATTAATTATTTTCAAATCGATTCGTTTCAATTCGATTCAATTCGATTTGATTATTTTCGATTCAATTCGATTATTTTTGTTTCGATTCAATTCGATTTGAATAATTTCGATTCGATTTGATTATTTTCATTTCGATTCAATTCGATTCGATTATTTTTTATTCGATTCGATTCTTTTCATTCGATTCGATCATTTTTGATTCGATTCCATTTTATTTGATGATTTTTGTTTTGATTGGATTGGATTCGATTCGATTATTTTTGATTCGATTCGATTATTTTAGATTTGATTCGATTCAATATAATTCGATTATTTTCGATTCTATTTGATTCGATTCGATTCATTTAGATTATGTTCATTCAATTCGGTTCGATTATTTTTGATTCGATTCATTCAATTAGTTTCAATTCGCTACGTTTCGATTATTTTCCATTCAATTCGATTCAATTTGATTCGATTATTTTCTATTCGATTTTATTCTTTTCGATTCGATTCGATTATTTTCGATTCGAATCTATTCGCTTCCTTTCGATTCCAATATTTTCGATTCGATTCGATTATTTTGGATTTGATTCGATTCGTTTCGATAATTTTGGATTTGTTTCGATTCGATTATTTTCGATTCGATTTGATTATTTTCGATTCGATTCGATTATTTTCGATTCGATTTGACTCGATTATTTTCAATTCAATCCGATTCGATTCGATTTTTTTCTATTCGATTCGATTATTTTCGGTTCGATTTGATTCGATTAGATTATTTTTGATTTGATTCTATTGGATTTGATTCGATTATTTTCTATTCTATTCAAATCTTTTCGATTCGATCCAATTATTTTCGATTTGAATCGATTCGATTTTCTCGATTCAATTATTTTTGATTCGATTCGATTATTTTCTATTCGAATTGATTCTTTTCGATTCGATTCGTTTATTTTGATTCGAATTGATTCGATTCTTTTCCATTCGATTATTTTCGATTCCATTCAATTATTTTCGAATCTGTTCTATTCCATTCAATTCAATTCCATTATTTTCGATTCAATTCGATTTGTATCTTTTCGATTCGATTCGATTCCATTCGATTCGATTACTTTCAATTCTATTCGATTAAATTAGATTCGATTATTTTCGATTCAATTCGATTCTATTATTTTCGATTTAATTTGATTCGACTCGATTCGTTTATTTTCGATTCGATTCATTTCAATTATTTTCGATTGGTTTCAATTTGATTCAATTATTTTTGATTCGATTCGATTATTTTCGATTCAATTCGATTTGATTCAAATCGATTCGATTATTTTCAATTCGAATCATTTCAATTTTTTCGATTGTTTTCAATTCGATTAGATTCTTTTCGATTCTATTCGATTCGATTATTTTTGATTCGATTCGATTCAATTATTTTCCATTCTATTTGAGTCGATTCGATTATTTTTTATTTGATTCGATTATTTTCTATTCGAATTGATTCTTTTTGATTCGATTCGATTATTTTTGATTGGAAACATTTCGATTCTTTTCCATTCGATTACTTTCGATTCGATTCGATTATTTTCGATTCGATTATTTTCAATTCTATTCTATTCGATTCCATTATTTTCGATTCAATTCGATTCGATTATTTTCGATTCGATTTGATTCCATTCGATTCGATGATTTCCGATTCAATTCGATTCTATTATTTTCAATTTGATTCGATACGAATCGTTTATTTTTTATTCAATCCGATTCGATTCAATTCAATTATTTTCGATTCGATTCGTTTATGTTCGATTCGACTCGATTTGATTCGATTATTTTCGATTCGATCGATTATTTTCGATTTGATTTATTCGATTCGATCATTTTCTATTTGATTCAAATGGATTCGATTTGTTTCTTTTCAATTCGATTCTTTTCGATTTGATTTGATTCTTTTTGAATCGATTCAATTCTTTTCGATTCGATTCGATTCTATTATTTTCAATTCGATTCGATGTGAATCGATTATTTTATATTCGATTCGATTTGATTTGATTTTCAATTCGATTCGATTCGATTCAATTATTTTTGATTCGATTTGATTTTATTCGTTTATTTTTGATTCTATTCTATTCTATTCCATTATTTTCTATTCAATTCGATTTGCTTCTCTTCTATTCGATTCGATTCCATTTGATTTGATTATTTTCAATTCGATTCGATTCGATTAAATTCGATTATTTTCTATTCGATTCGAGTCGATTTTTTTCGATTCGATTTGAGTCGATTCGATTATTTTCGATTTGATTTGAGTCAATTCGATTATTTTCGATCGATTCAATGATTTTTGATTCAATTTGATTCTTTTCGATTCAATTCGATTATTTTCGAATCGAATTGATTCGATTCTTTTCGATTCGGTTATTTTCCACTTGATTCGATTATATTAGATTCGATTTGAGTGGATTCGATTATTTTCAATTCGATTCGATTATTTTCTATTCGATTGGATTCTTTTCAATTCTATTCGATTATTTTTGATTCAAATGATTCGATTCTTTTCGATTCGATTCTTTACGATTCATTCGATTATTTTCGTTTTGATGCGGTTATTTTCGATTCAATTAATTTCAATTCTATTCTATTCTAATCTATTGTATTCTATTCCATTATTTTTGATTCAATTCGATTCGATTCCATTCGTTTCAATTATTTTCGATTCAATTCTGTTCGATTAGATTTGATTTTTTAGGATTCAAATCGATTCGATTATTTTCGATTCTATTCTATTCGATTATTTTCAATTAAATTCAATTCTGTTCGATTCGATTACTTTCGATTCGATTTTTTCGATTTGAATCGATTCGCTTATTTTTGATTCCATTATGTTCGATTCGAATCGATTATTTTCAGATTGATTCGATAATTTTGGATTTGATTCCATTCGACTACTTTCGATTCGATTCGATTTGATTATTTTCGATTCAATTCAATTCGATTCGATTCAAATCAATTATTTTCGATTCGATTCGATTTGATTATTTTTTATTCGATTTGAGTCAATTCAACTATTTTTGATTTGATTTGATGATTTTCGATTCGATTAGATTCTTTTCCATTCGATTTAATTTTTTTCGATTCAAATCGATTTTATTCTTTTTGATTCGATTATTTTCGATTCGATTCGATTATTTCGATTCGGTTGAGTCTATTCGATTCAATATGATTTTTTCAACTTGATTATTTTCGAATGTATTATATTCAATTCGTTTCGATTCCATTATTTTCTATTCAATTCGATTAGATTCTTTTTGATTCGATTCGAAACCATTCGATTCGAATATTTTCGATTCAATTCGATTCGATTCCAATATTTTCGATTCGATTCAATTCTATTATTTTCTTTTTTAAAATTTTTATTTATTTATGATAGTCACAGAGAGAGAGAGAGAGGCAGAGACATAGGCAGAGGGAGAAACAGGCTCCATGCCCTGGGAGCCCGACGTGGGATTCGATCCCGGGTCTCCAGGATCACGCCCTGGGCCAAAGGCCCACGCCAAACTGCTGCACCAACCAGGGATCCCCGAATCTATTATTTTCGATTCGTTTCGTTTATTTTCGATGCAATTTGATTATTTTCGATTTGATTCGATTATTTTCGATTTGATTGATTTGATTCAATTTATTTATTTGATTCTATTCAATTCGATTATTTTCGATTCGATTCGATTATTTTCCATTCAATTCGATTCATTTCTATTCGATTCGCTTATTTTCGATTTGATTATTTTCAATGTGATTCGATCCAGTATGAGTATTTTCGATTAGATTATTTTGGATTCGATTTGATTCGATTCCATCAATTACTTTCGATTTGATTATTTTCAATTCGATTTCATTCTTTTCGATTCGATTCGATTATTTTTGATTCAAATTGATTCGATTCTTTTCGATTCGATTCTTTTCGATTCGATCGAGTCTTTTTGTTTCAATTCGATTATTTTTTATTCTATTCGATTAGATTCGATTCCATTCCATTTTTTCTATTCAATTCGATTTGATTCTTTTCGAATTGTTTCGATTCCATTCGATTCGATTATTTTAATTCAATTCAATTCGATTCTATTCGATTATTTTCGATTCGATTATTTTCGTTTTAATTCGATTCGATTCGACTCGATTATTTTCAATTCGATTCGATTATTTTCGATTCAATTCGATTTGATTATTTTTGATTTGATTCGATTCGATTATTTTCTATTCGTTTCGATTTGATTCAATTCGATTCTATTATTTTCGATTCTATTATTTTCTATTTGATTCGGTTTGATTTTTTTTCGACTCGATTCGATTCGAGTATTTTCGATTTGTTTAGATTATTTTCGACTCGATTCGATTCGATTCAATTATTTTTTATTCTATTCGATTCGATTATTTTCTATTTTATTCAATTCGATTCGATTATTTTCAATTCGATTCAATTCGATTATTTTCGATTCGATTAGATTCGAAACGATTCGATTATTTTCAATTCTATTCACTTTGACTCGATTTTTTCGGTTCGATTTGACTCGATTATTTCTATTCAATTCGATTCGATTCATTTTGTTTCTATTCGATTCCATTATTTTTGTTTTGATTCATTTCAATTCAATTATTTTCGATTCGATTCAATCCATTCATTTATTTTTGATTCGATTCGATTTGATTATTTTCGATTAGATGCGATTATTTTCGATTCAATTCGGTTCAATTCGATTCGATTTTTCGATTCAATTCGATTCAATTCGATCCGATTATTTTCAATTCGATTCAAGTTGATTGGATTATTTTCGATTCGATTCGATTATTTTCTATTCAATTTGTTTCTTTTCGATTCGATTTGATTATATACGATTCGAATCGTTTCGATTCCATTCGATTCGATTATTTTCGATTCGATTCGATTTTTTTCGTTTTGATATGATTATTCTCAATTCAATTATTTTCGATTCTATTCTATTCGATTCGATTCCATTATTTTCTATTTAATTCGATTTGATTCTTTTCAATTCGATTCGATTCCATTCGTATCGATTATTTCGATTTGATTCGATTCGATTAGATTCGAATATTTTCTATTCAATTCGATTCGATTATTTTCGGTTCGATTTGATTCAAAACGATTCGATTATGTTCGATTCAATTCAATTCGTTTCAATTATTTTCAATTCTATTCGATTCAATCGGATTCGATTAGATTATTTTCGATTAGATTCGATTAGATTATTTTCGATTCGATTCATTCATGTTAAATTCGACTCAATTCGATTCGATTATTTTCGATTCGATAGATTATTTTCGATTCGATTTTATTCGATACGATCATTCTCAATTCGATTCAAATGGATTCGATTCATTTCTTTTTGATTCAATCTTTTCGATTCGATTTGATTCTTTTTGAATCGATTCAATTACCCGTTTCAATTATTTCGATTCGATTCGATTCTATTATTTTCAATTCGATTCGATGTGAATCGATTATTTTCGACTCGATTCAATTCCATTTGATTATTTTCAATTCGATTCGATTCGATTCAATTATTTTCTATTCGATTTTATTTTATTCATTTATTTTCTATTCTATTGTATTCTATTCGATTTCATTATTTTCTATTCAATTCGATTTGATTCTCTTCAATTCGATTCGATTCCATTCACTTCGATTATTTTCGATTCGATTCAATTATTTTCGATTCAATTATTTTCGATTCGATTTGAGTCGATTCGATTATTTGTTATTCAATTTGATGATTTTCTATTCGATACGATTCTTTTCAATTCGATTTGATTATTTTTGATTCGAATCGATTCGATTCTTTTCGATTCGAGTTGATTCGATTATTTTTGATTCGATTCGATTATTTTCTATTCGATTTGAGTCGATTCTTTTCCAATCGATTCTATGATTTTCGATTCAATTCGATTCTTTTCGATTCTATTCTATTTCATTATTTTCTATTCAATTCGATTTGATTCTTTTCAAATCGATTCATCTCCATTTGATTCAATTATTTTCGATTTGATTCGAGTTGATTCGATTATTTTCGGTTCGATTCGATTATTTTCGATTCGATCACGTCTTTTCGATTCGATTTGATTTTTTAATTCGTTTTTTTTCGATTGTATTATATTCAATTCGATTCCATTATTTTCTATTCAATTCGATTCGATTCTTTTCGATTTGATTCAATACCATTCGATTCGAATATTTTCGGTTCAATTCGATTCGATTCAAATATTTTTTATTCCATTTGATTCGAATCGGTTATTTACGATTCGCTTTGATTCGATTCTATTCGATTATTTTCGATTCAATCGATTATTTTCGATTCGATTCGATTCGATTATTTTCAATTCGTTTCGAATGGATTCGACTCGTTTCTTTTCAATTCGATTCGATTCTTTTCAATTTGATTTGATTGTTTTTGAATTGATTCGATTCTTTTCAATTCGATTATTTTCGATTCGATTCTATTATTTTCTATTCAATTAGAAGCAAATCATTATTTTCTATTCGCTTCGATTCAATTCGCTTATTTTCAATTCCATTCTATTCGATTCGATACAATTATTTCGATTCGATTTTATTTTATTCAACTATTTTCGATTCGATTTGATTCGATTCGATTCGAATCGATTATTTTTATTCGATCCGAGTCGATTCAATTATTTTCGATTCCATTCGATGATTTTCAATTCATTGGATTCTTTTCGTTTCAATCCAATTATTTTTGATTCACATTGATTTGATTCTTTTCAATTCGATTATTTTAGATTCGATTCAATTATTTTCGTTTCGATTCAATTATTTCCGATTCAATTCGATTCAGTTATTTTCGATTCAATTCGATTCAATATGAATCGATTATTTTCGATTTGATTCGATTCGATTTGTTTCGATTATTTTTGATTCGATTCGATTATTTTCGATTCAAAAGATTATTTTCGATTCGATTCTATTCGATTCAATTCGATTCTTTTCGTTTCTATCACCTCGATTTTTTCGATTCGATTTTTTCTATTCGATTCGATTATTTTCGATTTGATTCGATTATTTTCGATTATTTTCGATACCACTCGATTATTTTCTATTCGATTAGATTATTTTTGATTCTTCCAATTCAATTGAATCGAATCGAAAATAATTGACTCAATTCGAATCGAATCAAAAATAATCCAATTGAATCGAATCGAAAATAATCAAATCAAATCGAATCGAAAATAATCAAATCGAATCAATTCCAAAATTATAGAATCGAATCGAAAAAAATCAAATCGAATCAAAAATAAGGGAATCAAAAAGAAGCAAATCGATTCAAATTGAAAATGATCAAATCGAATAGAAAAGAATCAGATCGAATCGAAAATCATCGAATCGAATAGATTCGAATTGAATTGAAAAAAATCGAAATGAATCGAAACGAATATTATCGAATGAATCAAAAATATTCTAATTGAATTGAATAGAATTGAAAATAATCAAATCGAATTGAACCGAATTGTATTGAAAATAATCGAATTGAATTGAAAATCATCTAATCAAATGGAATTGAAAATAATCGAATCGAATCGAATCGAAAATAAACGATTCGCATCGAATCGAATCTTAAATAATCAAATTGAATTGAATCGAAAATAATCAAATTGAATCAAAAATAATCAAAATGAAACAGAAATAATCGAAAAGGAAAGAATCAAATCGATTTGAATCGAAAATAATCTAATCGATCAATAATAATCGAATCCAAAAGAATTGAATCGAATCGAAAATAATCAAACCACATTGAATCGAATCAAAAATAATCGATTCGCATCGAATAAAATCGAAAATAATCCAATCGAATTGAATCGATAATTATCGAATCAAATAGAAAATAATCGAATCGATTCGAAAATAATCGTATTGAAAGAATCAAATCGATTAATATCGAAACTAATCAAATCGAAAAGAATCGAATCCAATCTAAAATAATCGAATCGAATTGAATCAAAAATAATCGATTTGCATCGAATGAATCGAATCGAAAAATATCGAGTCGAATTTAATCGAGAATAATCAAATCGAATCAAAAAGAATCAAATCAAATAAAAAATAATCAAATCGAATCGAAAATGTTAGATTCGAATTGAATAGAATCGAACCGAATTGAATCTATTTGAAAATATTCGATTCACATCGAATTGATTCAAAAATCATGGAAAAGAATTGAATAGAAAATAATCGAATCGAATGGAAAAGAATCAAATCGAATTGAATTCAAAAGAATCAAATAGAATCGAAAATAATCTAATCTAATCTAAAATAATCAAATTGAAAAGATTTGAATCGATTTGAATCGAAAATAATCAAATCGAATCAAAAAGAATCGAATCGAATCAAAAATAATCCATTCGAAATGAAAATAATTGAATCCAATCCAATCGAATTGAATCGAAAATAACGAATCGAATCAAACTGAATTGAAAATAATCGAATCGAATCGAAATTATTCGAATCAAATTGAATCGAATTGAAAATATTCGAATTGAATCGAAAATAAATCGAATTGAATCGATTTGATCGAATTAAAATGAATCAATTTGAAAATAATCGATTCACATCGAATCGAATCGAAAATAATGGAAACGAATCAAATCGAAAAGAATTGAATCAAAAAGAATCGAATCGAATGAATTGAAAAGAATCGAATCCAATCAAATCGAATAGATAAGAATTGAATAGAATCGAAACGAATTGTATAGAATCGAATCGAGTAGAATCAAATCGAAAAGAAAAGAATCGAATCGAATAGAAAAGAATCGAATCGAATAGTAAAGAATCGAATCAAAAAAAATCGAATCGAAAATAATCAAATCGAAATTATTCAAATTGCATCAAATCGATTCGAAAAGAATCGAATCGAATCAAAAGGAATCAAACCGAATGGAAAATAATCGAAAAGAATCGAATTGAATCGAATCGAAAAGAATCTAATCAAATAGAATCGAATCAAAAAGAAAAGAATCGAATCGAATAGAAAAGAATTTAATCGAATCAAAAGAAGAGAATCGAATCGAATTGAAACAAATCGAAAATAATCGACTCGAAAAGAATGAACTCAGATCGAAATGAAAAGAATCGAATCGAAAAGAATCAAATCGAATCGAAAAGAATCAAATCGAATAAAAAAGAATTGATTTGAACCGAATCGTAAATAATAGAAATGAATCGAAAAGAATCAAATAGAAAGGAATCAAATCGAATTGAAAAGAATCGATTCGAATCGAATCAAAAAGAAGAATCGAAATGAAAAAAATCGAATCGAATTGAATTGAATCGAAAAGAATCAAATAGAAAAGAAGAGAATCGAATATAATCGAATCCAATAGAAAAGAATCGAATCAAATCTAATCAAATCAAAAAGAATTGAATCGAATAAAATCGAAACTAATTGAAAAAAAATCCAATCGAATCGAATCAAAGAGAATCGAATCGAATCGAATAGTAAAGAACTGATTTGAATCGAATAGAAAAGAATCAAATCGAATCTAATCGAATCGAAGAATCGAATTGAATCGAGAAAAATCGAATCGAATTGAATCGAATCAAAAAGAATCTAATTGAATCCAATAGAAAAGAAACGAATCAAAAACAATCAAATCCAATAGAAAAGAATCGAATCTAATCGAATAAAATCGAAAAGAATCGAATCAAATAGAATCAAAAAGAATCGAAACCAATTGAAAAAATCAAATCGTATCGAATCGAAAAGAATCTAATCGAATCGAAAAGAATTGAATCGAATCGAATCGAAAAGAACTGTATAGAATCGAATAGAAAAGAATCATATCGAATAGAATCAAATTGAAAAGAAAAGAATCGAATCGAATCAAAAGAATTGAATCGAATCGAATTGAATCGAATCGAAAAGAATTGAATCGAAAAGAATCGAATCGAATAGAAAAGAATCGAATCGAATAGAGAAGAATCGAATTGAATCGAATCAAATCGAAAGAATTGAATAGAATCGAATCGAAAAAATCGAATCGAATAGAATGAAATCGAAAAGAAAAGAATTGAATCAAATCGAAAAGATTAGAATCAAATCCAAAGGATCGAATCGAATCCAATTGAATCGAATCAAAAAGAATTGAATCAAAAGAATCAAATTGAATCAAATTGAATCGAATCGAAAAGAATCAAATCGAAAAGAATCGAATGAATCGAAAAGAATCCAATTGAATCGAAAAGAATTGAATAGAATCAAAACGAATTATATAGAATCGATTCGAAAAAATCGTACCGAATACAATCAAATTGAAAAGAAAAGAATCGAATCGAAAAGAATTGAATCGAATCGAATCAAAAGAATCAAATCGAATCGAATTGAATCGAATCGAAAAGAATTGAATCGAATAGAAAGAATCGAATTGAATAGAAAAGAATCGAATCAAATCGAAAAAATTGAATAGAATCGAAAAGAATTGTATAGAATCAAATCGAAAAAATCGAATCGAATAGAATCAAATTGAAAAGAAAAGAATTGAATCGAATCGAACAGATTCGAATTGAATCTAAAAGTCGAATCGAATCCAATTGAATCGAATCGAAAAGAATCGAATCAAAAGAATCGAATTGAATCTAATCGAAAAGAATCAAATCGAAAAGAACCAATTGAATCGAAAAAAATCCAATCGAATCGAATCGAAAAGAATAGAATAGAATCGAAATAAATTATATAGAATCGAATCGAAAAGAATCGAATCAAATAGAATCAAATCGAAAAGAAAAGAATCGAATCGAATCGAAAAGAATTGAATCAAATCAAAGGAATCGAATCGAATCGAATTGAATCAAATTGAATCGAATCGAAGATAATCGAATCGGATTGAAAAGAATCGAATCGAATTGAATCAGATCGAAAAGAATCAAATCAAAAATAATCGAATCGCATCGAATCAATTAGAAAAGAATCGAATCGAATCGAAACGAATCAAACCAAATGGAAAAAAATCAAATGGAAAAATGAAAAAAATCGAAAAGAATAGAATCGAATCGAATCGAAAAGAATCTAATCGAATAGAATCGAATCAAAAAAGAAAAGAATCGAATCGAATAGAAAAGAATTTAATCGAATCAATAGAACTGAATCGAATCGAATTGAATCGAATCGAAAATAATTGACTCAAAAAGAATGAAATCGAATCGAAATGAAAAGAATCAAATAGAAAAGAATCGAATCGAATAGAAAAGAATTGAATCTAATCAAATCGAATAAAAATAATTGATTTGAATTGAATCGAAAAGAATCTAATCCAATAGAAAAGAATCGAATCGAATCGAATCAAAAAGAATCGAAACGAATTGAAAAAAATCGAATCGAATCGAATAGAAAAGAATCGAATCGAATCGAAAATAATTTAATAGAATCAAACCGAAAAGAAATGAATAGAATCGAAAAGAATTGTATAGAATCGAATCGGAAAGAATCGTATCAAATAGAATCAATCAAAAAGAAAAGAATCAAATCAAAAAGAATCGAATCAAAAGAATCGAATCGAATTGAATCGAATTGAAAAGAATCGATTCGAAAATAATTGAATTGAATCGAAAAGAATCGCATCGAATCAAAAGAATTGAATCGAATCGAATTGAATTGAGTCGGAAAGAATCGAATCGAAAATAATCGAATCGAATCAAAAAGAATCGGATTGAATCGAATCGAATCGAAAATATTGAATAGAATTGAAAAGAATTGTATAGAATCGAATCGAAAAAATCGAATCGAATCAAATCGAAAAGAAAAGAATCGAATCGAATCGAAAAGATTTGAATCGAATCCAAAGAATCGAATCGAATCCAATTGAATTGAATCGAAAAGAATCGAATCAAAAGAATCGATCGAATCGAATTGATACGAATCGAAAGAATCAAATAGAAAAGAATCGAATGAATCGAAAAGAATCCAATCGAATCAAATCGAAAAGAATTGAATAGAATAGAAAAAAATTGTATAGAATCGAATCAGAAAGAATGTATTGAATAGAATCAATCGAAAAGAAAAGAATCGAATAGAAAAAAATCGAATCAAATCAAAAGAATCGAATCAAATCAAATTGAATTGAATCGAAAAGAATCGATTCGAAAATAATTGAATTGAATCCTAAAGAATCGCATCGAATCAAAAGAATCGAAACGAATCGAATTGAATTGAATCGAAAAGAATCTAATCGAAAAGAATCAAATTGAATTGAATCGAATCAAAAAAATTGAATAGAATCGAAAACAATTGTATAGAATCGAATCGAAAAATCGAATCAAATAGAATCAAATCGAAAAGAAAAGAATTGAATCGAATCAAAAAGATTCGAATCGAATCCAAAATATCAAATCCAATTGAATCGAATCGAAAAGAATCGATTCGAAAAGAATCAAATTGAATCGAAAAGAATCGAATGAAAAGAATAGAATCAAATCAAATTGAATTGAAATGAAAAGAATCAAATCGAAAAGAATTGAATGATTCGAAAAGAATCCAATCGAATCGAATCAAAAAGAATTGAATAGAATCGAAACGAATTATATAGAATCGAATCGAAAAGAATCTAATCAAATAGAATCAAATCGAAAAGAAAAGAATCGAATCGAATTGAAAAGAATTGAATCGAATCAAAAGAATCAAATCGAATTGAATCGAATTGAATCGAATTGAAAATAATTGAATCGGATTGAAAAGAATTGAATCGAATCGAAAAGAATCGAATCGAATAGAAAAGAATCAAATCGAATAAAAAATAATTGAATCACATCAAATCGATTCAAAAAGAATCGAATCGAATCGAATCGAAAGGAATCAAACCGAATGGAAAAAAATCGAATAGAGTCGAATCGAATTGAAAATCTAATCGAATAGAATCAAATCAAAAAGAAAAGAATCGAATTGATAGAAAAGAATTTAATTGAATCAAAAGAATCGAATCGAATTGAATCGAATCGAAAATAATTGATTCAAAAAGAATGAAATTGAATCGAAATGAAAAGAATTGAATCGAAAAGAATCGAATCTAATCAAATCGAATCAAAAAGAATAGACTTGAATCGAATCATAAATAATAGAAATGAATCGAAAAGAATCTAATCCGATAGAAAAGAATCGAATCGAATCAAATCGAAAAGAATCGAATCAAATCAAATCAAAAAGAATCGAAATGAATTGAAAAAAATTGAATAAAATCGAATCAAAAAGAACCGAATCGATTCAAAAAGAATTGAATAGAATCAAATCGAAGAGAATTGAATAGAATCGAAAAGAATTGTGTAGAATCGAATCGGAAAGAACCGTATTGAATAGAATCAATCAAAAATAAAAGAATCGAATCGAAAAGAATCGAATCGAATTGAATTAAAAGAATCGAATAGAATCGAATTGAATAAAATAAAAAAGAATCGAATCGAATCAAAAGAATCGAATCAAATCAAATTGAATCGAATTGAAAAGAGTCGAATCGAAAAGAATCGAATCGAAAAGAAAAGAATTGAATCAAATCAAAAGAATCGAAACGAATCCAAAGAATCAAATCGAATCGAATCGAATGAATAAAAGAATCAATTATTCAAAAATAATTGAATCCAAATTCGAAAAAGAATCGCATCGGATCAAAAGAATTGAATCAAATTGATCAATCGAAAGGAATCAAATAGAAAAGAATCGAATTGAAAAGAATCGAATCACATCGAATCATCAAAAATAATCCAATCGAATTGAATCGAAAATAATCGAAATGAATTGAAAATAATCGAATCGATTCGAAAATAATTGAATCAAAAAAATCCAATCAAATTGAATCGAAAATAATCGATTCGCATCAAACCGAATCGAAAATAATAGAATCAAAAATAATCGAATCAAATCGCATCGAATAGAAAATAATCGATTCGCATCGAATCAAATCGAAAATAATCAAATCGAATCTAAAATAATAGAATCGAAAAAAATCGAAACAATTCGAATCGAAATGAATCGAATTGAATAGAATAGAATAGAATCGAAAATAATCGACGAAGCGAATCGATAATCGAATCAAATCGAATGAATTGAAAATAATCGAATCGAAAAAATAGAATCAGATCGATAATAAACGAATCGAATCGAATCAAAACTAATCGAATCGAATCGAAAAGAATTCATTATAATCAAATCGATTCGAATCAAATTGAATTGAAACGAAAATAATCGAATGGAATTGAACTGAAAATAATCGAATCAATTCAAATCGAAAATAATCGAATCGAATCAAATCAAATCGAAAAAAATCAAATCAAATCGAATCGAATAGAAAAGAATTGAATCGAATCACTCGAATCGAAAACAATCAAATAGAATTGAATCAAAAAGAAACGAATCAAATCAAAAAGAATCGAATTGAATCGAAAATAATCGAATCGAAATTAATTAATTAATAATTAATCAAAAATAATTGAATCGAAAATAATTGAAGTGAATAGAATGGAAAATAATCGAATTGAATCAATTCCAAAATTATCGAATTGAATCGAAAATAATCGAATCGAATTGAAAATAATGGAATCAAAAAGAAGCGAATCGATTCGAATTGAAAATATCGAATCGAATCGAAAAGAATCAAATTGATTCAAAAATAATCTAATCGAATCGAATCAAATTGAATCGAACATAATCGAATTGAATCGAAACCAAAATAATCGAATTGAATCAAATCGATTCCAAAGTAATCAAAACGAATTGAATCGAAAATAATCTAATCGAAAATAATCGATCGAAAAGAATCGAATTGAATCGAAAAGAATCAATTCCAATCTCAAATAATCAAATCAAATCGAGTCGAATCGAATTGAATTGAATCAAAAATAATCGAATCGAATCGAATTGAACCGAATCGTATTGAAAATAATCGAATCGAATTGAAAATAATCGAATCAAATCGAATCGAAAATAATCAAATCAAATCGAATAGAAAATAATCGAATGGAATTGAATAAAAAATAATTGAATCGTATCAAAAAGAATCAAATCAAATAAAAAATAATCGAATTGAATCGAATCGAATCGAATCGAAAAGAATCGAATCGAAAAAAATCAATCGAATCGAAACCAATTGAATCGAAAAGATTAGAATCGAATCAAATCGAAAAGAATCGAATTGAATCGAATCGAAAAGAACCGAATCGAATTGAAAAGGATCGAATCATATCAATTTGAATCGAATCAAATCAAAAAGAATCGAATCGAATCGTAAAGGATCGAATCGAATCGAAAAGAATAGAATCAAATAGAATTGCATCGAATAGAGTAGAATTGAAAAGAATCTTACTCGATTCTTTTCGATTCGATTCGATTTTCAATTCGATTCAATTCGATTTTTTTCAATTCATTTAGATTCTTTTTGATTCAATTCTATTCTTTCAATTCGATTCGATTCAATTCTTTTCGATTCGATTCAATTCGATTTGATTCGATTCTTTTGATTCGATTCGATTATTTCGATTTGATTAGATTCTTTTCGATTCGATTCGATTTTTTCGATTCGTTTTGATTCTATTTGATTCGATTCTTTTCGATTTGATTTGATTCAATTCGATTCTTTTCTATTGGATTTGATTCTTTTCGATTCGTTTCTTTTCGATTTGATTCGATTCGATTCTTTTTAATTCGATTCAATTTGATTCAATTTGATTATTTTCGATTCTTTTCGATTCAATTCGTTTCTTTTCAATTCGGTTATATTGTTTTTGATTCGATTTGATTTGTTTCTTTTCTATTTGATTCTATTTGATTTTTTCAATTCGATTCAATTTGATTCGATTTTTTTGATTCGATTTGATGCTTTTTAATTCTATTCGAATGAATTATTTTCAATTCAATTTGAATCAATTCGATTCTTTGCGATTCAATTCTTTTCTATTTGATTCTTTTCAATTTGATTCGATTTTTTATTCGATTCGATTTGATTAGATTTTTTTCAATTCGTTTCGATTCTTTTCGATTCGATTCAAATCAGTTCTTTTCGATTTGAATTGATTCGATTCGATTCTTTTCGATTTGATTTGATTCTTTTCTATTTGATTCTTTTCTATTCAATTCTTTTCGATTCGATTAGATTCAATTGGATTCGATTCGATTCTATGCAATTTGATTCGATTTGATTCTTTTCGATTTCATTCTTTTCGATTCGATTCGATTCGATTGTTTTCTATTTATTAGATTCGATTTGATTCTTTTCCATTCTATTCTTTTTGATTCGTTTCGATTCTATTCGATTTGATTCGATTCTTTTAGATTCAATTAGCTTCAATTCTTTTCGTATTGATTCAATTTGATTCATTTCTATTCTTTTCATTCAATTCTTTTCGATTCGTTTTGATTCTTTTCTTTTCAATTCAATTCTATTCGATTAGATTCTTTTTGATTAGATTTGATTCGATTCTTTTCGATTTTTTTCCATTCGGTTCGATTCCTTTCAATTCTATTCGATTCTTATCGAATCGATTCTTTTCGATTTGATTCTTTGTGATTTGATTCTTTTCGATTCGATTCTTTTCGATTTGATTCGATTTTTTCAATTCGTTTCAATTCTTTTTGATTCCATTTGATTCTTTTCGATTTGATTCGATTTGATTCGAATCTTTTCTATTGGATTCGATTCTTTTCAATTTGATTTGTTTTGAATCTTTGATTTTATCGAATCGATTCGATTCGATTCTTTTCGATTCGATTCTTTTCGATTTGATTAGAATATTTTCGATTCGATTCAAATCAATTCTTTTCGATTCGATTTGATACGATTCGATTCTTTTCAATTCGATTCGATTTTTTTCAATTCGTTTCGATTATTTTTGATTCGATTCAATTCTTTTCGATTCGATTTGATTTGATTCGATTCTTTTCGATTTGATTCAATTTGATTCGATTTTTTCGTTTCAATTCAATTCTTTTTGATTCGATTCGAATCGATTCTTTTCAATTCAATTCAATTCGATTCCTTTCGATTCGATTTTTTTCGATTCATTTCTATTATTTACGATTCGATTCGAATCAATTCTTTTTGATTCGATTTGATTCGATTTGATTCTTTTTGATTTGATTCAATTCTTTTGTATTTGATTCTTTTCATTTCGAATCAATTTGTTTCTTTTAGAGTCGATTATTTTCAATTCGATTCAATTTTATTTGCTTCTCTTCTTTTGATTCGATTAAATTCTTTTCTATTCGATTTGATTCTTTTCTTTTTGATTCTATTCTATTCGATTCGATTCTTTTCAATTATTTTCCATTAGGTTTGATTCCTTTCGATTAGATTTGATTCTTTTTGAAATGATTCGATGTGATTCGATTCTTTTCAATTCGATTCTTTTCTATTTGATTCCTTTCGATTGGATTCAATTTGATTCAATTCTTTTGATCCGATGCGATTCTTTTCGATTTGATTCAATTATTTTTGAATTGATTCTTTTTTATTCAATTCGATTCGATTCGATTTGATTCTTTGGATTCGTTTCGATTCTTTTGATTTGATTCAATTCTTTTCTTTCGATTCGATTAATAAATAAAATAAATAAATAAATAAATAAATAAATAAATAAATAAATAAATGGGTTTTTAAGGCTGCTAGGTTTGTGGTAGTTGTTGTGCAGCAATAAAGACTAACACAACAGGGGGAGATTCTAGCTTCCATTGAGTCACTGAACTTACATTATGATGTAGAGCTTAAACAAAGTGCTTAAGTTTGTTCTATATTAATAGCCAAACCACTGAGCCACCATGCACATAACTACAACCACAGATTGCACTGGTCTATTTAGTCCTTTTTAGTAACAATGAAAACTTTACCATTATTTGGGGAAAAAATGAACAAAACTCCAAAATTATATTCCAACAACTAAACAATTTATGAATAATATGTCTAAAGATTGATAAAACATTGACTAAAGCTACTTTTCAATTCATTTCCAGATAGATATATCTTTGGCATCATTTTTTATAGATTGATAACTCTACTTGTCAGCAGCAGTATACATTCCTCTTCTAAAATGCACCCCTATCATCCAAAATATTATTCATGATTACCCACATATGCCTGCCACACATCGTTTTTAGCTTTTTTATTCCTACTCCTGGATTTCATTCTAGCTTTTCAATGCATTGATTTCTTAAAATTTCATCAACCACAAATGAACTACTCTGCCACCCCCAACCTCTCATTTCCAAATGTTTATGCACACCTAGAGACTCTACAACTCACCGTGTTCCTCCACTTGCCTGGCATTTTTTAAAGACTATTTTCGAGAAATCCCAACATCTTAAAATGATTTTTAAAATGGACATGCATGTGAATGACCTATTAGCAGTAGAGTTGAAAGAAATTAACAATTGATTTACTATGGAAGATGATGGAGGGAAAATAAAAAATAAGACACAAAAATATCAAGATTAGATGACTTGAAGGAAAATCAAACCAGTAACAACAAAAAGAAATAGAGAAGAAGTGAATCTGGACACAAATGATGAGCTGATTTTAGATACATTGAGATGTTTATTCAAATGCTAAAAAGAGAGATTTGTACCACAACATACAAAATATAACCTTATTTTACAGGATTACTGTCCTAATCTTCTCTCCTGAATTTTGAATTCTTCAACACTTCATTATTAAATAAATATGTATTTTTTCTTTACACCTTAAAATTTATTTTCATTTGTACGTAATAAACCATTCTTAAACTTTTTAATGTGAATATAAGCTCCTACTCTCATTTCTAAAAATCTTCTGTTATGATTCTCTTTCTAATTCAGGGAGTAACAATCTTCTTTAGAAGATATTCTTCCAAACTTTATAGCTATTGCTATTATGACCAAGGAGGGAAATTTCACTTCCAGTGTAACCAAACCCAGCTACTTTCCTCTGTAAACTATTGTTCCAACATACTTCAGCCTGAAATTTTCCAGCTGTGCTCAAGGGCTTCTTGCAACCACATGGAAACTATTTCTTGGGGCTTATTTTTAATTATAGCCTTTACTCTCCTTTGGTTCTTAGATATTTCTGCTCCCAAGGTTACATGATGCTCCAGAGACATAACATTTGTGACACCACCACTGTATGATATTCTACAATAATGAATATCATAGGACAGATGGAAGCATTACCATGGAATTTGGATTTGTTTTTGTAGTTTATTCAGAAAGATGTCCATACTCCCATTAATGTGTGTGTTTGAACTCATCAGATGCCTATAAATATACCACACAACTAGGATCCCACAAAATGTCATGCTAAGCAAGATCCATACCCTTAATGACAGAAGTGGTATATACATACACATCCTTCCAGCAGGAAAATGCAGTAAAGAACCTTGTGTAACATGTCTATCTTGAGAAACAACCTCCTAGTGACTGATGCATCTTACTGGCATAAGCAAAGTCAAAGACTTTCAAGCAAAGTCTCAAGTGAAGTCATATTCACTTCTCATAATGAACAAAGGAAAACCAGAAAGGTCCAATAAGGTAGATATAAATGTTTTCAGTTTAGTCTGAAATACTCATCATGAGTATATTCATAATTCTGCCTCAAATTATTAGAATCTCAAAATTCCAGTTAATTCTAAAGTAAATCTAGATTTTTGTGTACTCTAAGAAAGGGTTAAAGAAATCTGAGATGTAACCTGTCCAACCAGGAATCAGGCCCACTGTACTTTTTGGGAACTATTTCAAAATTGACCAAGAAGATTAGAAAGATTTTTATGCTTCAGTTTCCCTGATAAAGAATCCCAGGAAATTTTGCTTTAATTGTTCAGAACCATTTTAGTAAAAAGAGTCCATATACTACTGTCTGTATAACTTTTTTCCAGTGAAGTGTGTATGAGGAAAGAAGTAGAGTGAAAGTGGTATTTATCATTGAAAAATTAATTAACTAAATTAATGTTATTTATGTAAAGTAGCTAATCATATATTGTAATCTCCTCTCTACAGAGATGAATCAGATTCAGAGACACAAAATGACTTGCTAGTAAGGGTTGAGCAAGAGTCGAACCAACATTTTTGTTTTGTTTTCATTTTAATTTCAGTTTCCATACTACTTTGACGACACCACAGTCATCTCAATTATTATGTTACATATAAATAAAATCATTTGCTTTAAAATTACTATTACCAAATTAAACAGTACAACTATGCTATTGAACAGTGATTCTCAAGGCATGGCTCAAAGACTAGCAGCAACTGTGTCACCTGGGAAAGTGCTGGAATGCACATTCTTGGGCCCTGGGCAGGCCTAATAAATCAGGGTATGGGTCTTGGCAACCTGTTTTAACAAAGCCACCAGCCAATTCTGATGCATACTCATGTTTGAGCTCCAGAATGGCAGTTCTCAGTATGTTATATACATCATTATCACCTGTACAGCCTATTAAACTCAGGTGTATTACTTACACTTGCATTTGTGTAATTTCACTTGTGCAAAAAAGTTGAGTGACATTACTATAAATGTTCACAAGGTCTGTGACCTTCAGTTTGTTGTTTAAAAGTTTCATTATTTTCACATGTTGATCAATCTAAGGATCTATTATAACAGGGGGCTCTCAACTGGAGGCAAACTTCCCACAATATATTCACAATATTTTCACTATGTGAGATTAAATTTATTTGGTAAGGATTTCATGTAGGATTCTAACTGAATATAATTTTTAGGTTTGAGAGAGCTGCGATTGGAACCACGGTATGATTTAATATCTAGATCGACAAGATAGATAATATCCTACCTTCTAGATATATCTAGGCTATCTACCTATCTTCTAGATATATCTAGAAAAGCAAGTCTGTTAATACTATCATTTATTGGGTCCCTGGGTGGCTCAGTGGTTGAGCGTCTGCCTTTGTTTGGCTCAGTAGTGATCCGGGTCCTGAGATTGAGTCCCCTCATTGGGCTCCCTGTGGGGAGCCTGCTCCTCCTTCTGCCTGTGTCTCTGCGGCTTGTGTCTCTCATAAATAAATAAATAAAATCTTTTAAAAATTATCATTTTATTCGTGAAGAAAATTAAGTAGTCACAAGTCTTTAATTTTATAAATGTAAATTAAAAGGACTTCTGCTTCAGCCCGTGAAGGAGTAATTGCTATGAGATGTGACCTCCTGCCAGAAACAAGGAGATAACTCTAAAAGTATGAAACTCTTTTCAGACATTTGACAATTGACAGAAGAAAAATTACAAACCCTGAGAGGAGAGGACCAATGTGAGTCCTAGTCTATACCAGCTTTCTGCTTGCAGACAATCTCCAGGTCCAGCACAGAGATGGGAACACAGTGTGTTAGTCTCACTGAGGTGAGAAAATAAAGACTAGTGTTCAAGGATACTAAGAAAGCTAGGATTTATGGGGAAGAGGATGAAACAGAAGAAAGAGCTCCAGAATCTGTATAAGGGTTTCCTAAAGTCTTTGAATAAAAAACAGTAAGAGCCTTGTAAAGTGAAACCCCACAAAGCTAACGTCCCAAAAAAAAAAAAACCTGAAGGAAAAGACTAATTACTGGGTACCCATAAGACAAAGCAGTTTTGACAGCTCATATAGGGCTGAGTATTATTCATTCGGGTTCCCACCAAAAAGACTGGAGAAACCTTATTGAATATGGGTGTTATGGACTGAGTTGTGTCCTCCTAATGTCCATATGTTGAAGCCCTAAATCCTAGTGTGACTGTATGTGGAAATAGGGCCTTTAAGGAAGTGATTAAGGTTAAATAAAATCACAAGGTTAAATTAGGTCCTAGATCTAATCCAATAGGCCTGGTATCCTTCCATATAAGAAGAGGTAGAGGGCAGCCCCGGTGGCGCAGCGGTTTAGCACCGCCTGCAGCCCAAGGCGAGATCCTGGAGACCCAGGATCGAGTCTCACCTCAGGCTCTCTGTATGGAGCCTGCTTCTCCCTCTGCCTGTGTCTCTGCCTCTCTCTCTCCGTGTGTGTGTGTGTGTGTGTGTGTGTGTGTGTGTGTGTGTCTCATGAATAAATAAATGAAATCTTAAAAAAGAAGAGGAAGACGCACTGAAGAGTTTAATATCTCTCAGTTCATGCCTAGAGAAAAGGCCATGTGAGGACACAGTGCCAAAGGTGTTCATTCATCTGCAAGTGAAGGAGAGAGGGTCTTACCAGAAAACCACTCTGCACGCACCTTGATCTTGAATTTCTAGTCTCTAAAACTGTGAGAAAATAAATTTCTGTTATTTAAGAGCCGCCTAGTTAATAGTATTCTTTTATGACAGCCCAGAAAATTAATATACTTGTTTGTCTGTGAAGTCCCCAGAAGGACTACCCTTCATACTGGGAATGAACTAGTCCTAGAGAATAGCTACATTTACCCACTTAAACACAGTTTAAAAGCAAACTTGAATGGACCACTGTTATTGGTAAGTAATGAAAATGCCTTCCAGAACAAAGTATAGAACTTATTAAAGGAATGCCACAAAATCCAGACTCAACAATGAGAAATTTATAATGTCTAGCATCCAATCCAAACTTACTAGCTGTGCCAACAAGTAGAAAAATATAAACCTTAATGTGGAATAAAAATAATCAATAAACAGACCACGGAATAACAGAGATAATGGAATTAGTGAACAAAGACTATAAAATAGTGACAATAAATATTTAAAATACGCTCAGATTTTAAAAGTAATGATAAATACAATGAGGGAGACACAAAAAATAACCCAATGAAACTTCTAGAAATGAACAATTCTTTATCTGTCACGAAAATTTCACTGGGTGGGGTTGAGAGCAAACTAAATACTTCAGAGGGGAGAAAAGAAGTAAGCTGGGAGACACAGAAATAAGGAAATGGGACCATATCTTTAAAATGTAGATATCTAAGATTGAGAGGAAGGGAGGTGGGTGGGGGGAATGGGGTAACTGGGTAATGGGCATTAAGGAGGGCACTCCATGGAATGAGCACTGGATGTTACATGCAACTGATGGATCATTAACTACCTCTGAAACTAGTAATCCACTATATGTTAATTAACTGAGTTTAAATAAATATGTAAATAAAATGCAGGCACAAAACAAAAAGTCAACGTAGAATTCTGTACCGAGTAAACAGCTTTAAAGCTGGGAGTGAAAGTAAAATGAACAACTAACTTTCTTTCTTTCTTTCTTTCTTTCTTTCTTTCTTTCTTTCTTCTTTCTTTCTTTCTTTCCTCTTTCTTTCTTTCTTTCTTTCTTCTTTCTTCTTTCTTTCTTTAAAAAAGTTGAGAAATTCATAGTTAGCAGACTTAGGCTAGAAAAAAAAAGGTAAAGGAAGTTCTGCAGGCAGAGGAAAAATGATACCAGATGAAAACTTGAATCTACATGAGGGAAGGAGCATAAAAATGATATGTGGACAAATACAAAAGAGCTTCATTTCCTATTTAAGTTCTTTGAAATGTCACTTTAGGGGCACTTGGGTGGCTCAGTCAGTTAAGCACCTGACTCTTGGTTTTGGCTCAGATCATGATCTCAGGTTGGGAGACCAAGCCCACATCAGGCTCCTCACTGAGATTAAAACCTGCTTAAAATTATCTCCCTCCGTCTAAAAAATGTCACTTTAAAAATCATTAAGCAGATACGAATTCCACAAATGTGTACATTCTTGACATACATTTCCCATGCACCCTTTTCTGTAAATATTCCTTCCATCCTGAGGGTGTGTTACAACTTGAGAAAACTTCATGTCTTAATTTCTATTAGGTATCCATATCTTAATCCCTATAATTACTATTCACTCATCATTCTGTTTCTTTTTCCTTTATTTTGCAGCGTTTCAACTAGTCCCTGTGGACAATATCTAACTTATTAAAAAAAAACAACTTGTAGCCAACTCTGATACACCTTCAATCACTTCAGCATGTAACAATCACCCTCCAGCACACGCTGTGTAGAAATGTAGATGTTGGAATTCCCAGAGAGTGCAAAATAATGGTAAATAGTTTGCATAGAGTGACAGAGCAAATTAATTTACAAGGGAAGAGGTAGGCTTCCTTGACGCCTGCCAAAAGATACTCAGCTCAACTTAATGGACCTACTTCCCTTCAAATTATGTATTTATGCAATCTTTGGGATTCTTTTTTCTTTCTTTTCTTTCTCTCTCTCTGTTTCTCTCTCTCTCTCTCTCTCTCAGTTTTTTGTCTTTTTTCCACTTGAATAATAAATTTAACAAGCATTGCTAATATATAGTTTAGTAGCTTAATGATCCAATTTTTTTCAAATAAAGGTAAATTCCTTTCAACTATCAAATTACACAAACCCATTGCTGACTGGAGAATTATGTTGCAATGTAGAAGTATAATTTTGTCATCAAAATCAAGATAATTGCAAAGGGATTTTTTTCTTACCCAAAAAGCTGAAACCTTAAACTTCAAGCACCTTCTTTCTGTCTAAAGTATTTTCTGACATATAAATATAAAATTGAAGAAAAGAGAAAACTAGTAAAAAAAATCCTTGAAATTGTTAATATTTAGTATTGGAATTTACACAGTATAGCAGGAAGCAAAAAGCACATCTTCTTGCTCTCTTACAGATCCTCCAAAGGCTTCCCATAGAACCTGGAATAAAATGCTCAGTCCTTGTCATTTCACTCCCCTGGATGTTCTGGCCCCTGGCTTATCAGATCACCTCCTTCTATTCTCATCCTCCTCAACAAGCTCAAGCCCTACTGACCTAGTAACATTGCTTTCATTTGTTGACCTTGTCAAACTATCCCCCACCTTGACCTCCCCAAATGTTCTTCCATCTACCTGGGAACACTTTCCACATGGCTAAGTTATCACCTCCCACTTCCCTTTCTTCCTTATCCTACAGTACTTCATTATCTTCTTTATTTTTCCCTTCAGTATTTGTGTATCTTTTTAATGTCACTCTACTCCAGTAAGTAGTATCAAGTCATTTTGTCTCTCTCCACTTATCCATGAAGAGTGCTTGGCACTTCGTGTTTCTGGAATGAAGGAACAGCCAGATTTGCACATGAATTCATGAATGCTTTTTACAACAAATTTCATTCTTAGATGAAACCCACAAACTGTGGTGATATTTGCTATTATTTTATATGCTCTAGTGGGTTTTTGAAGAGCACTACATACATTGAAATTGGTTCGTTTAGTATTACATGGATTCCTAGTTGTAGTACGGAGGATCAGTTAAAAGCATCTTATGTGAATCTTTGAAGGTACCAGATGCACAGCAATTCTAATGCTTCCACCCAGCAGTGCGCCACACACACTTATGAACTTATGCTGGAAAATGGAAGCATTTGTTTATGATAATATGTTATAAAATGAAAAGGAAAATTCATTCAGGCAGTGAAGTCAAGGTTCGGATATAAGAACTCAGCATTTCTCTGGTATGGCAAGGAGATTCTGTGTTGCAACATCTCCACACTGTGGTCACATCTAGAATAGCGTACTAATATGTGGGAGTTCAGGCTTTTTAGATCTTAATAAGTGTGATGTACCTGAATATCTATTCAACACTAAGTGGAACTAATTTGAATAGTTTCCTGAAAATTAATCTTCGTCCAGAATTTTATTAGTATCCTTTAATTATCATGGCTTAATGTCACACTGGCACTGTTTACAGTGGTTGATTTTCTAATGATTCACTTCTTTCATGCTCCACATGTCCCAAAGCAATTAAAAGAACAAAACAAAAACAAAAAGCCTCAAATATGTGATTTAGAAGGAAAAACTAGAAACTATGCTATTTATGTTAGCAGTAAGTTCCTTTATTAATCATTACCCCATGACCCAAAATTTATCTAATATACATCAACCTAAGATGCTAACCTGAGTTAAGCTTAAATTTTATGTTTTTTTCAAAACTTTGTACCATTAGTTTATTTAAGATATACTGTTTTCATGTTTGCTCACTTCAAGATGCCTTTCTGTACCATCCTCTTTCTCTAGTATTGAATGAGGAGTAAAATTATTTCCTAAAGGAAGGAAAAAAGAGAAAACTCTAGCTAAAATTTCCCAATCCTTCTTGGTCGTTTTGACAACAAAAATTTTCTTTTGGTTGAGTAAACCCTAAAAATATCTGGCCCTTGATCATGGGTTTGACTGCTTTATTTAAAAAATATTAGGGATCCCTGGGTGGCGCAGCGGTTTGGTGCCTGCCTTTGGCCCAGGGCGCGATCCTAGAGACCCGGGATCGAATCCCACGTCGGGCTCCCTGCATGGAGCCTGCTTCTCCCTCTGCCTCTCTCTCTCTCTCTGTGACTATCATAAAATATATATATATATATATATATATATATATATATATATATATCTCTGGGGATCCCTGGGTGGCTCGGCGGTTTAGCGCCTGCCTTTGGCCCAGGGCAAGATCCTGGAGTCCCGGGATCGAGTCCCACATCGGGCTCCCGGCATGGAGCCTGCTTCGCCCTCCTCCTGTGTCTCTGCCTCTCTCTCTCTCTCTCTCTCTCTCTCTCTATGTCTATCATAAATAAATAAATAAATAAATAATAATAAATAAATAAATAAATAAATCTTTTAAAAATATAAAAATATAAATAAATAAATAAATAAATATTAATCTATAAAATGCCCTCATCAGCTTATCCATTTGTAATTTTACCATAGAAGAGAGAAAAGGCATTTTGTCAATTAAAATCATTTATTTGTTTTTCCTTCATCAAACACTGACAACTTTCTATTTTAGAGTCTGTAGAAGGCATAGTAAAGATTTTCCTCAAATGTATGTACCTTCTAGAAGAAAGGAAAAGTGTATTTCCTTTTGTTTTCTCATTAGCTTCTAATATAGTTTGATATCTATAGTGGACATCTAATAATATTTAGAAGACTTAAATGCAAGTAATTTTTTAATCATTTTATTATGTGTTGGTCCTTGTAACTGTATAATTCTGAGTCTTGTATGATGTGTTAACATGCATGTGACTTACCTAGTCCCTTAATTTTTCTGGGCTTTTCATCACTCATGTGTCAAATGATGCAGTTTAATTTTCTCTAGGGCCTTTTCCAGGTTTAAGATTCTATGGTGAAGGGATCCCTGGGTGGCTCAGCGGTTTAGCGCCTGCCTTTGGCCCAGGGGTGGGGGGGGGGTGAATGGGTGACGGGCACTGAGGTGGGCATTTGACGGGATGAGCACTGGGTGTTATTCTATATGTTGGCAAATTGAACACCAATAAAAAATAAATTTATTAAAAAAAGAAAATAATAATTGAGCAAATATAAATTTTTAAACCAAATATTAAATATTTAGGATTTACAATGACAGTTTTTAGAGAAATACTTTAAGGAGAAAGCAATTGTTGAGTCTGTAAATATATGAATTAGATCATACAAATATTCTAGATATTCTAGATAAAGGACTTGAGAAAATGGAATGTCAAAATTAAATTGTTACATCTGAGTGACAGGGTATGTCATGTGTTGATAGATTGATTAAAAGAAAAACATAAACTAATTCCATTAATTCAATGGATGTAGCTAAAATAAGTGAACATTATAGGCATTATCACTGAAATCACTACAGCAAGTCATTTTTAAAACTTTAGGGCTTTGGAAGATGCCTCTGTAACTGGGAAAAATGAACCTAGACTGTTTCACTACATTTCATTTGTCCTGTAACTATTTCTGGAAACTATTGTTGGTAAATGCCCTGAAGATGAGAAAATCTCTAGAACAGTTATAAATAGGAAGAGAAGTAAGAAATAGTCAAAGAATTGGAAACAAATATCAAAAAATAACAAATTTTATGTGCTTCATACTGTTATAATCAGAGCTTCATTAGAATTTTTTTTCTGTACACAAATTTCCTTTTTTATTGAAGTACAATTGACATACAAGGCTATATTTGTTTCAGGTGTATGACATAGTGATTTGACAATTCTGTACATTACACAATACTCACCATGATAAGTGTAGTTACCATCTTTCACCATACAGAGTTATTACAATATTCTTGACTACATTTCCTATGCTGTGCTTTTCATCCTTGTGATTTGTTCATTTTGTAACTGGAAATTTTTGCCTTTTAGCCTCTTCACCTATTTTGCCCATCCCCTTACCATCCTCCTCTCTGGCAACTACCAATTTGTCTTCTGTATTTATATTTCTGGTTTTTGTTTGTTTTGTTTTGTTTTTTAGATTCCTCATATAAGTGAAATCATATGGTATTTCTCTGTCTGACTTATTTCACTTAGCATAACATGTGATAGGTCCACCCATGTTGTGAATGGCAAGATTTCATTGTTTTTTTATAGCTGAGTCATATTCCATTGTATATGGAGTATACGTCTTTATCCATTCATCTACTGATAGACACTTTGATTGCTTCAATGTCTTGGCTATTGTAAATAATGCTGTGATAAACATAGGGGGGGCACTGTATCTTTTCGAATTAATGTTTTTACTTTGGGGGTGGGGTAAATACCCAACAATGGAATTACTGGATCATATAGTATTTCTATTTTTAATTTTTTGAGGAACTTACATCCTGTTTTGGATATACCAATTTATATTCCCACCAACAGGACATAAGGGTTCCCTTTTCTCCAAATCCTCAACAACACTTACTCTTTCTTATCTTTTTCATACTAGCCATTCTGACAGGTGTGAGGTGATAGCTTATTGAAGTTTGATTTGCATTGATGATTAGTGATGTTAAACACCTTTTCATGTGTCTGTTGGCCATCTGTATGTCTTCTTCAGACACATGTCTATTTAGTTCCTTTGCCTATATTTTAATCAGAGTATTTGGTATTTTTTCTGGTGTGGAGTTATATGAGTTCTTTATATATTTTGGATATTAACTGCTTATCAGATATCATTCACAAATATCATCTCCCATTCAGTAGATCATCTTTTCATTTTGTTGATGGTTTCCTTCACTGTGCAAAAGTTTTATAGTTTGGGGGTGCCTGGGTGTCTCAGTCAGTTAAGTGTCTGCCTTTGACCCAGGTCATGATCCCAAGGGTCCTGGGATTGAGTCCCTCATTGGGTTCCCATTCAGTGGAGAGTCTGTTTCTCCCTCTCTCTTGGCCCCTCTTCCCACTCATGCTCTCTCACTCACACTCTCTCTCTCAAATAAATAAAATCTTAAAAAAAAAAAAAGCTTTATAGTTTGATGTGCTCTCAATAGTTTATTTTGCTTTTGTATTCCCTTTATTGGAGCATATCTAGAAAAAGAGGCCTATGTCCAAAAGATTACTGCCTATGTTTTAGGTTTATGGCTTCAGGTCTTATATTTAGGTCTTTAATTTATTTTAGTTTTTTTATATGGTGTAAGAAAATGGTCCAGTTTAATTTCATTTGCACATAGCTGTCCAGTTTTTCCAACACCATTTATGGAGAAGACTTTCTTTTCCTCACTGTATATTCTTGCTTCCTTTGTCACAGGTTAATTAACCATATAATTTTGGATTTATCCTCTCTATTCAGTACTATTGCTCTATTATGTCTATTTTTGTGCCAGCACCATACTGTTTTGATTATTATAACATTGTAGTATAGATTGAAATCTGGATTTGAGATACCTCCAGCTTTGTTTGTCTTTTCCCAAGATCCCTTTGACCATTTGATGTCTTTTGTTGCTCCATACAAATTTCAGGGTTTTTTGTTCAACTTCTATAAAAAATACTATTGGTATTTATCTTGATAGAGATTGCATTGGATCTATAGATTGCTTTGGGTGGTATATGAACATTTTAACATTAATTCTTCCAATCCATGAACATGGTATATCTCTCCATTTGTTTTTCTTGTCTTCAATTTCTTCAATGTATAGGTCTTTCACCTTGCTTAAACTCACTCCAGATATTTTATTCTGTTGTTGTTCTTGGTACTTTATTCTTTTTCATGAAATTGTAGATGATATTATTTTCTTAATTTCTCTTTCTTTAAAATCAGAACAGATTACTGTATATTAAATTTGTATCTTAACTTTATCAAATCCATTTATTAGTTCTAGGTTTTTTGGTGGAATCCATAGGGTTTTCTATATATATTATCATGTCACCTGCAAAAAGTGACAGTTTTATCTCTTCCCTACCAATTTGTATGCTTTTTATTTCTTTGTCTTAACTGATTGCTGTGACTAGGATTTCCAGTAGCGTATTGAATAAAGGTGATGAGAATGGATATCCTTGTCTTGTTTTTTATTTTAGATCAGTTTTTCACCATTTATTTTTAAACAATGTTTAAGCAAATTGTTTTTAAACAATACATTATATTTGTAGTTATTCTTTTGTATGCACTTTCTCAATAGCCACAAATGACCTTTGAATTATCTAATTTAATTCTAGTTCCCTCACCTCACTTCATCATGATGCTGTGACCACCTACTTCATTGTTTAGCACTCGTTACAAAACTCTTCCTAGCTCTCTTCTAGCATCCTAAAAATAGTCATTCCAGAAGATTCTGTTTTCACCAATAGTTTCTTTGTTTCCTTTGGATAGAATCATGCCTACATGTGGTCCAATGTCACTATGGAATAGATACATTCTTAAGGTACTTAGCTGCCTTCTCAATATCTCAATATGTAAAATTCAGTGTATTTAAAACCGAACTTTATTTTCAAAAACTGTACATTCTCCTGATATTTCTATTTCTATTAATGCCACAACAATACTTCCATCTGGCATCAAAAGGTTGCAGTTACCTGTGAATCTTCCATGACATCTCCACACCCCATGGTTCATCAGACTCTGAATCTTTTAATTCTCATCTTAATGTTCTTTCTCATGCCCATCTTCTCTTTCCCACTTTGAGTGCCATTGTCATAGCTATATACACTTTTCCATCATGTCCTGCCTGGAATATTGCAGCAGTCTCTTAAATATGCCTCACCTATCAGATGCATCATTTTTACATTCTCAGCGTTGAGAATGGTGTGGGGCCATTTATCCTGGGCCATTTTAAAATAAAGCACACATTGCACTGACAATCCCCTGCTAAAAAGCTATAAATATCTTCCCATAGTATATGAAAAAATAGAAACCCTAATGCCCAATGATTTTTCCTGGAGCATCCTAAATTACATTTCCTTCTGGTGTATGTTTTTGTGTTCAAATGGAATCAAGCCATCCCAGTTGTCTGAGTTTGCTCCTAGTTTCAGGGTAGAAGCTCTTGGTGTTATCCTCCCCTATGGTGTCCTCTTCACTTCTATGTCTGACTTTCATATCTTTGCTTTGCTAACTTGTTACCTGCCTTCATTGCCTCCTGTCAAGGTTGATCTCCCACCTGCTCCCAGTTCTTATAGCCCTTCAAAAAAATATATTTTAAAAAAATATTTCAAAATATAAAAAGATATAGAAAGGAATGTAACAAATAAAAAATTAAAAACATTCTTGAAGATTTCAGTGTACCTTCCCCAATGCAATTCACAGAGGTAATAGAGATCATGACTAAAATTTTGTTCTTTTCATTGATGTGAATTTTTAAAAGAATTTATTTATTTATTTATTTATTTATTTATTTATTTATTTGAGAGAGAGCAGAGTGATCGAGAGAGCACAAGCAGGGTCAGGGGGAGGGACAAGGGGGGATGGAGAAGGAAGCCCACACTGAGCAGGGAGCCTGATGCAAGGATTGATCCCATACCCTGAGATCATGACCTGAGCCAAAAGCAGATGCTTAAGTGACTCAGCTACCCAAGTGCCCCATTCATGTGCACTCTTAATAATTTTTCTATATATGTATGCAATTCTATATAATATATAATATACTTTTCATTTTTAAAGATGTACTGAAATGTCATGCTGTATATCTTATCCTTTGACTTAAAAGTATTTGGATGGAACATATACAGTAACACGGCTGGGGCTAGGGAGTATCATGCTAAGTGAGATAAGTCAGTCAGTCAAAAAAGACAAATACCATATAAGTTCATTCATATGTGGGATTTAATAAACAAAACAAACAAGTAAAGGGAAAACAGAGAGAGAGAGATCAAGAAACAGACTCCTAATTATAGAGAACAAATCAGTGGTTACCAGAACAGAAGGTAGGTGGGATATGTAAATAGGTGATGGGGATTAAGGAGGGCACTTGTTATGAGGACCCAGTGATGTATGGAATTGTTGAATCACTATATTGCACACCGGAAACTAATATAATATCATATGTTAACTAACTGGAATTAAAATAAAAAGTTTAAAAAATTTAAGTATTTGGATGGGGATGTCAATATTTAGCCTTGCTGGTACATGTAATTCTAATTAATTTATTTTTACTAATTAGAATATTCCATAATAATACACAATTTTTAATATATTCTATATGTTGATTACCATTTAAATTGCTTCCACTTCTTTGTACTATTACAACAATGCTAAAAACCACTTCCTTATACATATATTCCAGATTTTTATCTGAATTTATGTATACAGAAGTTAAATTACAGAGTGGTAGAATTTGTTCCAGTATTTACTTCCAGCATTGTTCCCATTGCTCCACATTCTCAGTGAAACTTGGTATTTTCAGGGCTTTTTAATTTTTGTTAAGGTGAGAGATATGACTTGTTTCTTATTGTAATTTGTATTCTCCAGATTAAATATGAATTTAAACAAGCTCATTAGTCATTTGTCTTTTTTCTTCTAAAAATTGTCTATTTTACCAATTTGAATTAAAATCTTTTCTTTACATATATTAATATACATTTTAAATTCCATATGCTAGATTTTACCACTCTTATACTTTCAAATATATTTGCTCAATTTTGTCTTATATTTCTAGATTGTTTAAGCCTTCATTAGATGAACAGAATTTTTTAAATAGCTAAAATGAATATTTAGTAATTCCTCACACAAAATGAGTAATTTTATGCATATATAGTCAATTTAACCATCTTTCCTCTCACAGCATGTGCTATTATGTGTGTCTAAGAAATACTTATTTATCTTGTGGTCATTATGGGTTCTCTTTATTTTTTTCTGAGAGACTGAAGTAGTACTAACAGGTAAAAAAGGTTTTTTTAATTTTTTTTTTTTATGTATTCATGAGAGACACAGAGACACAGGCAGAGGGAGAAGCAGGCTCCTCGCAGGAAACCCATGAGACTTGATCCCAGGACCCCAGGATCATGACCTGAGCCCAAGGCAGATGGTTAACTGACTGAGCCACCCAGGTGCACCTATTTAACTTTCTAAAAATTGTAAAATTGATTTATTTTAGTAGTTACCTTTAAAATTATAACATACATAATTACATAAATTCTAAAGTTAATGTCTCTATCCTCCTCCTAAACAATTAAAGAATTTTAAATGTTTTGTTGGCCATATTTCTAGAAAGGAAACTAAATAGTACTTGTTATTTCTTTTGTAGTTTCTACCTTAAACTTCCTAATCGTATGGTTATTTCATTGCATAGTATCTAATAGATTGTAAATTCCTTTAGAATATATATATACATCTCATTTTTTTCTCCCCCGTAGTGCCTTTGAAGAATGCTTGCATAAGGAAAATGTCCATAAAACATTGGCATTGTAGACTTATGTATGACTGGCTGTCCTAATTTCTCCTGGAGGACAACAAATCCGGAAATTATCAAGTTTTGGGTGATATGAAAATAAATGGGATTAAACCGATTAGGTTGATGTCGTTAAAATATTACTTGCTGGGATCCCCAGGTGGCGCAGCGGTTTAGCACCTGCCTTTGGCCCAGGGCGCGATCCTGGAGACCCGGGATCGAATCCCCCGTCGGGCTCCCAGTGCATGGAGCCTGCTTCTCCCTCTGCCTATGTCTCTGCCTCTCTCTCTCTCTCTCTCTCTCTCTCTGTGACTATCATAAATAAATAAAAATTAAATATATATATATTAAATATATATAAATTAAAATATATAAATATTAATTAATATATAAATATTAATTTATATATAATATATTAATTAAAATATATTAAAATATATAAATTAAATATATATATATATATTATATATAACTTGCTGTAGCTACCCAGAATGAAAGAAGTAGGAGAGGGGTGTTATGAACTTAAAGGGAATTAAAAAGTTCAAGGAAAATTGCCAACTCCATTAAGTTAATGAAAAGCTTTAATAAGAAAATAAACCACTCTGAACCTTAAAAAAATATTGTAGTTAAAATGGTCATTGATGACCTTGTAGGAGGAATTTTTGGTGGAATAGTTTGAGCAGAAAACAACTTGTAGTTGGTTGAGAAGTAATAAGAGATAAGGGCAAAAGAAAACAGATACAGAATGGTTTCTGGAAGTTTAGGTGTGACAGGAAAGAAATAAGGAGGTGGAATTGACAACATCTAATGACTATATTTTCAGATGTTGAACACATTGTGTATAGTAATTACCATCTTTTGTGGAATTCTCTGAGCAAAGAAGGTAATTTGAAGTTATTTATATACATATTACACATATGGCTTACTTGCTATTACCATGAAAGTCATGTCTTATCCTTGCAGACTCCATTTATCTAATAGCAATAATGCTTGATTATATATTTGATGAGGGAACCTAGCTAGGAAGACAGTGATCTCCCTCTTACCAAATATATTCTGAGAAATTTGAGTGACAACCTGTATGAAATGCTGTAGAAGTAATTTCTGCATTACTTTTTTGGGTGGAATACATAATCTTTAAGATCTCTCCAAACTCTAAACCATATAATTATATGATGAAATGCATTATTTATATCAATGGAATTTTAATTAAAGATGTTTAAAATACCAAGATAAATTTATCAATGAAATCATAAGTAGTTGAAAATGTAAACATATATCTATTAATATGTAAATGCTAGACATAAATAACATCATTAACTAAAGTCTATAAATTATAATTATTATATTAGAAATAGAGGTTTCAAATTATTAAACCAAACCTTATATATAATCACTGTTGTCACCACAAAGGATTTATTGCACAATCATCTTTCAATATCAGAGGCACTATATATCTCCATTACAAACTGTTGAAAAATATATCCCACATTCATGGAACACAAAAAATTCACAGTCAAAATACAAAATAAATGTTACTGAATAAATCAACGATATTTACAAATGCCCATTTTGTGATTCTCTTTAAATAACCTAACAAGGATATTGCATTTTTCATGAAGCACAGAAAACATCGAGACCTCAAATGATAGTTAGATTTTACCTGTTTTTCTAATGCCAATTGATTAGGAATGGTGCCTGGAAAAACATATTCAAGAATGTGTGACCTCCTTTGAGCTCAGTGGGAAAGAATGAGAATATTGATTACTGATGTCTGTATGGTTGGTGGTGAAGGACAGGAGGAATTTGGAATCAAGTATTTGCCAACCTTTTTATAGCCCTGTAAACATTCACGTTCTGCAAACATTTTTCCCTCCACCTCTACCACCTTGACTAGCTATAAAATCGCTACTCTTTCATATATAAATTGCTAGCCAGTCTTTCAGAATGCATCCTCTTCCAGCAAAGTAATGCTTATTTTTGGTGGGCAAAATCACTTTTGTTCAGATTTGTGTAAGACAGTATGGCATTCCAGAACTTCCTTTCACAGATAGCCATCATCCATCATCTGTAGAATATTAATGAAGAAGTTATGCAAGGTCAACCCTGAAAACATTAATTTGGGAAAGAGAAACCAGAATAATGTGGATAATAACAGTGCAAAAAAGAAAAAAAAAAAAAAAAAGACAAGACAGAAAAAGAAAGAAAAAAGAAATGCTGAATCAGTGTCCCTTCCCAGTTGAGATCCAGTGCTGCCCTCCTGAGTGGTGGTTAAAACTCTTCTGGCTGCAGCCCTCAGCACAGCAGTTAACTCCCAGTGCTGGCCTCCACCCAGGGCCCCCTCTAGTTCTTGCACCCCTCTTCCCCACCCCCCACCCCACCTCTGGCAGTGACAATCCCCTCATCACAATCATAGTGCTCCTTGTGGTGGATCTTTCAGTCAAAAGAGAACAAAGGAAATCTAGTTTAGAAAGATGTGGCACTTTATGGAAAGATTCACCACTGTGCTTCCTCCAGTGTGCTCAACATCTTATTTTATTGCCTAACTTTACACAATTCCCAGGAACTCACATGATAAAGGAGAAATCAGACAATAAGGCAATTCTTATGCAATTGTAAAAGCAAGGCCAGGGTTTCCAAATTAAGGTTGATGGATTCCTCAAGGCCAGTGAAGCTTTTTGTGTTTGGGTAAAATAAATATCTTTTTTTTTTTTTTTTTGTAATTGTCCCATTGGGCCTGTGCTATGACTGCTCTCTCTCTCAACTTTCTTGTTCAGAGTCTCATTTGAGGACAGCGATTTCTGTGCAGCCTCCTCCAATAGAAATTTCTTCCTCTCTGACACACCTCTTCTCAGTGCCATGAAGGTGACCATCCTTCCTCCCTCCTTCCTGAAAACACTCGGCCCTGAATCTCATGTCATTATACAATGCCAAACAATACTGCCTTTGTTGCAAGTATCTACAGATCCTAGGTCACTCCATTTCTGTAAGGTTTTTAAGTCCTAGTTCACAGTTATGTCACTAACACTGCTCCAGTGATATCACAGATGATCACTCCAATAACCAATGACCACACAGTTCCTTGTTCTCCTCTACTCTGGGGACTGGATCCCACCCCCTCCCTCCTCATCTGCTATGGGCCAAAGTGTGTCCCTCACAAATTCATAAGCTGAAGCACAACTCCTAAGCTGATGTTATTTGGAGATGAGTCATTTAGGAGGCTATAAGGTTTAGATGAGGTCATGAAGGTGCTGCCTTCATGATGGGATTGGTGCCTTATAAAAAGACACCAGAAAGATCGCTTCCTCTTTCTCCACCCACATGCATCAAAGAAAGACTTGTGAGGACACACCGGGAAGGTAGCCATCTGCCCTGACCCTGCTGGTCCTTTGGTTTTGGAAGGACTTCCAGTTTCCAGAACTATGAGAATTAAATTCCTGCTGTTGAAGCCCTTCCAGTGTGTGGTATTTTGTTATGGCAGCCTGAGCTAAAACATCATCTACTGTCATCAACACACCTTATACTTTATTACCGAGGACTACAACTCCTGCTTAATAACAGTTCCGGGTATCCCATTTTCCAATTGCCTCTTATGTTTCTAAATCACTCCCTTCAATGCTGTGATTCCCCAGATACCTAGGCCTCTAGTTCATAAATCCTATAGCCTTTTCACTGTCAAGTTTGGTTTTTAGTTCCTAATTTCCTTTCTTGCAACTAATCAAATGTCTGTCACTATATAATCATTCTCTTGTGTAAGTCAGGTCTCTTGCCTTTCCCTTCTTTGTACTGATCTAGCAAACCCCCAGCCCTAGTTAAACTCAACTGTATGCATACTCCTCACCTGCACTCAAGAAGATGAACACAGGAAAGAGGAAAGTCTAACCATCTCTTGCTTTGAATGTACCTTCACGCACCTCAAGTGGGCATAAAATGTTACCAAGAAATTCTACTGTGTTTTCCTAATCCAGGAACATTTCTGCTTTCCCAAGCAACTTTTTCACATCTCTTCTTCCCTCTTTTCAAAGACATAACACTGACTCCCCTCCTCACCCCAACTAATGATCTTGCTTCCTATTCTAATAAAAGATAAATACGTAGATAAAAGTAATCAGAAAAGAATATTTCATTCTCCCACCACCACCACATTGCCCATGGCCTTCTGCACTTATTTGAGTCTTCCTTCCTCTCGCCGTGACAATAACTGGCATCTACGTAGCCCTCACTGTTCACTAGAAATTATCATAAGCACTTTACATAAGCTAACTAACTTCATCTCCATGACAACCCTATAAGCCAGGGTTATAGGTAGACATTGCTACCCTCAATTCACCAATGAGAGACCTGAGGCACAGAGAGGTAAAGCAACTTGCCTCCTGGTCATAAAGCCAGTGACCGGCAAGCTGGTTTTCATGTGGCCCTCGCTACATCACTTCCTGCTCTGCTGCATTTCTGTGAATGAGCTGTCTGTGCTCTTAAGAGCAGTCCTGCTAATGGCCTATAGATCCCATCCTCGCTTGACTATTCTGGGACACCACACCAGTAGTTAACCCCAATCTCCTACCTCTCCTGGATCATTAACATAAGGTTAGAAATTTTCTTTCGTCTTTAAAAACCCTCCCAGGACCTCACATCACTCTCAAACTACTACCTCATTTCTGTGCTCCCTTTTAGATCATATTTCTTGTAAAAGAGTGTTCATTACTCCCTTACCTTGCATTCCCTGTTGAACTCATACAATCCAGGCTCTAACCCTGTCACTACACTAAAGTGGTCCTAGTCAATGACTTACCATTTAAACATATGCTCGCTCCTTCCTCCTTGAAACATTCCTTCAAGGAGCATTTAGCACACCACCTTCCTTTGGATTTCCTTGCATTACTGGCCACTGCTGCTCTATTTCTCTTACTGACTCCTCATTTCTCTGACCTCTTAACATTGGAGGGACCCAAAAGTCGGTCCTCAGACTTCCATAATGCCTCTATTCATACCTTGACGGTCTCATCCATTATTGTCGTACTAGATAACATCTTTAGGCTAATGATTTCCAAATTTATACCTTTGGTTGGACTCTGTTCCCCAAACACATGCATTGGGCCTTCTTGACAGCTTTCAGATGCTCTTTGGGAAAAGCAAGGGGTATCATTATTTCATTGCCAATTGCAAACTTGGTATCTCCATGCAGATATGCAATAGACATCTCAAATGAGCACATCCCAAAACAAACTCCACATCACATCACTCCTACCCTGCTGTGCTCCTCCTGCAATTTCTTGCATCTTACTTCATTGCGACTGCATCCTTCCTGTTGCTCAAGCCAGAAACTCTGGAGTCGGCTTTCTCTCTTCTCTGTGTCTTGCCATCAGGAGAGTCTATCTGTGCTCCTTTCCAACAATATCTTAAGTCTGACTAGTTCGTGCAGCCTCTGTCTGCTACCACCCTGATCTAAGTTACCGTCATCTCTCACCTGGTTTACTACAAGGAGCTTCCTAACTGCTGTCCCTGCTTCCATCCACCTTGTGTCCCCACTCTTTCTCATGGCAAGGATCCTTTCAAAAAATCAGATCATACTACTGTGTTCAGAATCCTCCAATGGCTTCGTTTTGTAATTAGGGTATAAATCACAGTTCTTACAACGACCTATAAGGCCCTGGCTTTATGCCCCCTTGCTACCTCTAATTTTCCACTGCAGGGCCGCTCGCTCACTGACTCATTCTGGCTGTATTGGTCTCCCTGATGCTCCTCAAATCTGCTAATACCATTGCCACTCAAGACTTTTATACTTGGTGTTCTCTCTACCTGGATAGACATGTGGTTCACTCCTGTACTGCTTTCTACTCTGATAAATGTTGCTTTTTTTAGGGAAGTTTTCCCCCAGCTTTCTAGATTAAAAAATAATAATAATTTATTTTTTAATAAGCTTTCCCATTTACAGCTTACCTCTCTTGCCTGTTTTTTAATCAATAGCATTTACCACAATCTAACCTTGTTATATTTTACATGTTTCTATACTTTCCCTACTAGTCTATACTTTACTTTACTTATACATGCTACTATACTTTCCCATGCCCTCCATGAGGACAGAAATGTTTTTATCTCTTGTTCACTGTTCTTTCATTCATCAAGAATAGCACTTAGAAAATAGTAAGCACAGAATAAGTTTTTGGTGAATAAAATGATTTAATACATGAGTAAGTTAACAACATTGAATTCAATAGGAGATTTTGTGCCTTCTTGATTAATTTCACACTTGGAGTAGTATTTTTTTTTTAAGATTATTTATTTGAGAGAGAGAGCAGAAGCAGTAGGGGCAGAAGGAGAGTCTCCGGCAGACTCCCTGCTCAGCACAGAGCCTGGATCAGGGCTCAATTTCAGGACCCTGAGATCACGACCTATGTGGAAACCAAGAGGTGAACCCTTAACTGACTGAGCCACCCAGGTGCCCCTGGAGTAGCATCTTTTTATGCAGATGGTTCTGTATTTTACATATGGCTGCCAAATTCATGTTTATCTATTGCCTCAGAAAATTGCTGTGAGGGGATCCCTGGGTGGCTCAAGGGTTGGCACCTGCCTTAGGCCCAGAGTGTGACCCTGGAGACCCAGGATTGAGTCCCATGTCAGGCTCCCTGCATGGAGCCTGCTTCTCCCTCTGCTTGTGTCTCTGCCTCTCTCTCTCTCTCTTTCTCTCTCTCTCATGAATAAATAAAATCTTTTTAAAAAGAGAAAAAAGAAAATTGCTGTGGCATTTCAATGTCTAATGTAAAAATCTCTCCAGCTGGCCCTAACCCACCTCTACATCTTCTACTTTATCATCCTGCATTACCACCACTGAGCCTTTGTGGGCATCACCAGTCCTGCCTGTAAAGTTGTTCTTTTACATCAGAGACAGGCAAGCTTTTTGTGTTAAAGATCAAGTAAAAAATATTTTAGGCTTTGCAAGTGTAGGGGAAGAGTTCCTTCTACGTACTTTGGCTGGTCAGTTAATCAAATGAACACAAGATAAACAGGAGAAAAACAAATTGTGTATGAGCTCTGTAAGAGTAGGAGATCCAAGGGCAGCCAGGCCACTGAGGTTTATAAGCCATCCTGGGCTCAGGAGCAGGGGGTAGATGTCTGAGACTTCAAAGGGGAAGAGAAAATGTTTGGCAAACAAATGTCTGCCCTGTTGTGCAGAGATAATGGGACACAGGGGAGGAAGTTGATCTCTCGGCCCCACAGAGCTTCCCTCAGCTTCCCACGCCCAAGCCCAAATTCCTTGTAGTTACCTCTGGTGATAGTTCTCTTCTTGGACCAGGACTTCTGCCATATGGAAGCTGAAGGACTCCATATAAATCTGCTGTTGCTCCTTTTCCTGCTTCTGTTCTTGCTACTACCTGCACCCACACCTTACACATGCTTTGTGGTATGTCTTACTTTTACGAGCCAAGGAGTTAATGATTTCTTTAGAATCTTGCAGCACACTAGATAACCTCTAAGGAAGGACTGGGGGAGAATGACCTGATGAGGCCATCTTGTGGGTGTTCTAGACTAGCAGCACTAGATATCTTGATGCCAAGACCCCTGGTTCTAAGGAAGAAGTGACTTATGGAGGACACTGGACACTTGTTCTCATCGTGACTGGTTCCTGGATACCTGAGAGGACACATACACCAGACTGGCAGCCTCAATAAAAAACCCAGACCCGAAGCAAAGGCAAGACTCTCCCTCCTTTCCTTTCTGAGTCTGCCGGATGTCCTATATCTTCTCTGTGTGTGTGTGTGTTTTGTTTCGATTTTTAGTTTATGCTGTAAGTACCACAACTTTCTAGATCTAGGAATATTGCTTTGATTTAAATATCCTATGCTCAGTCTTCATCCTAATTTTAATTTTAGAAAATATTACTATGTATCTAAAGCACAAATCTAAAGTGATTTTCCTCCCAAACATCTATGTGGGTCATGAAACTGAAGGCCAAGTTAATTGATGTAAAATCTTGCTTTTCAAACTTGTTTTGCTTGCATAATCCATAAAATGTTAACAGATTTATTCCCTCACAAATGTTGAGTCAACACATCTAAACTATTTCATTATGTTTTTAATAGTTGAAAAGAAGTAATCTTGGGTGGGGGGATGGGGTAACTGGGTGATGGGCATTAAGAGGTCATGTGATGTGATGAGCACTGGGTGTTATATGCCAATGATGAATTACTGATCTCTACATCTGAAACTAATAATGTACTACATGTTGGGTAATTTAAATATAAAACACACACAAAGAAAAAACACACACACACACAAAGTAATCTCCATTTTTTAAAATAAAAGTGTTCAATAACTCTTTAAAATGTAAGCAACTTCAGTGAATTCTATACACATGAGTATCTATTTAAATATTTACAAACAAGCTCATGTTTATAGTTAGAAATTTTACTGGTACTCCTCTGATTTGTAATTTTATTCCAGTTGTCTCACAGAATTTTATCCTAATGTGATGTATTTTATGCTTAAAAGACTTATTGATCATGGCAGCCCGGGTGACTCAGCAGTTTGGCGCTGCCTTCAGCCCAGGGCGTGATCCTAGAGTCCCAGGATCGAGTCCCTCCTCGGGCTCCCTGCATGGAGCCTGCTCCTCCCTCTGCCTCTCTCTGTCTCTCTGTGTTTCTCATAAATAAATAAATAAAATCTTAAAAAAAAAAAAGACTTATTGATCCCTATACAACACTTCTATGAGACAAAAACAAGATCATAATTTTGTAAAAATTTTCCTGATGTTTTAAGTACTAACATTTCTTCTGGGTTGAATTACCATAACTTTTAGTATTATAAAATTGGTCAATACAACACAATTAACGCACACTTTATTGGAGACCCACAATTTAATGAGATGGGCTTATGGCTTGTGTAAGTCAGAGTTTGTTCTCAATTCTATTTTTCTTTTCTTTTTCTTAGCATATAAGCATAAGAAATCATGAATATATTAACAAGTAGAGACGAATGAAATTATGATACCAGCCAATATTTTGAACATATTCCTAAGTAAGATTTGTACTTTTTAGTGTAAGTTTTATATCAAAAGAAAAAAAATCATATTGACTTATTGCCCACATTTATTTTTACTAAATGACCACATAAAAACTTAATTTGGTTTTCTTTTAATTTTGTTGAAACCAAATAATTTTAAAGAAAGCTTATCAGCCACCTCATTTGCATAACTTTTTGAGGTCTCTAGCATATTTATTTGTGCAAACAGTAAACAACATGCATATAGAGTGGCCACAGGTTTGACACATAGACGTTGGTGACATAGGGCTATTGATCAAATTTAAACACAAGTTTATTGTTGCCATTGAATTAGCCCAGAACTGTTTTTCAGCCTCAACAGGTGGGAAGTAATAGTATCAAACAAATGCTAGACAGCATTAACAGAAAGTTTTTCAGACTCTTGGTCGTAAAGATCTTATGGTCCACATTGAGTTGACATTTTTTTTTAAAGATTTTATTTATTCATGAGAGATACAGAGAGAGACAGGCAGAGACATAGGCAGAGGGAGAAGCAGGGTCCCTGCAGGGAGCCCCATGTGGAACATGATCCCTGGAGACCAGGATCAGGCCCTGAGCTGAAGGCAGGCACTAGACCACTGAGCCACCCAGGGATCCCCTGAGTTTAGACATTTTTGATAAGTGAGCTACCTCAAAGAAAACGGAATCCTGTCTAGTAGATCCTGAATTCCACAGTGCCTCCAGCTGGGTTTTCCCTTTCAACTTTTGCACCATCCTACTTGCAAAACTTTTGTTAAATAATCACTGTGGTGATTCACTTGTCCTACACCAACATCAATAATTCAAAATTCTCTGTGTTTAGTTAGTACCCAGAGGCTTTGATACATAGGTCAGTGCAACATAAAGAGATTCAGGAGGGCTGAGAAATAGATCTTTCTTTTGTGAAGTGAAAGAATGATAACTGTAAAAAAAAAAAAAAAAGAAAGAAAGAAAGAAAGAAAGTTTGTGAAAAAGGCAAATGGCAAACTACTCAGACCCACGGCATGGTCAAGTTAGTGTAGAGAGGGCAGGAGGCTGAGGATAAGGAAATAGATTGCCTTAAATGTCTTCAGGCCAGTTTAAACTGTTCTGAGTCTCCAGGTACGTGCAGAGTACATGTTTTCTGTTTTCCAGTGGCAAGTCCACTAGTAGAAAGCCAATTCTAGGACACAGACTCAGAGAAAAGCTTTAGCCACAAGATGTCACTAAAATTCCATGTTACACTTTAAGACGCTATTGCAAGCTTCTTTCCATCTAAAAAATCAGCAGCGTTTGAGATCTAAACAAAAGAAGGATAAAGTCTCTTTGATTCTTTAATTTTAAAAGAAAAATATGATGGGGAAAGAAAGGTTGATGAAGAAAGGCAAAGTGGTTTGGCAGTATTATCTCATGTCTGTGCCCTCACAAATTTGTTTCTAGAAAAATGTAATCCAATAAATATGTTTAAGTGGAATTAACATTCAGTAAGTTAAAGTATGTACTCTAAAATGGAACAACTTTTAAAAAACATTTTATTAAAATCCTTGGGGAAAATAAATAAATAAAATCCTTGGAAAACACATTTTTGTGAATAAAAAGAAATTTATTCATTAAAACAAATTTACCTCAGAAAATGAAATGTACCAAAGGTAAGTGTAAATTCATCTACCTAGTTTCATGCAGTCCTTAAAATCTTTATAATTCAAGCTCACTTAGTCTTGAAAAAATTAATTATTGCTTAGTTATTCAAGTGATATTTTTAAAAGGGGTATAAATTTATAGTACTCATTATATTTTACGTATCCTGAGAACTTGTTTATTGGCATGCTACATTTATTACAGGTAAAAGTTAAAAACATCACTATGTAAAGTTAAGCAATTGGGACCAGAAGTGTACAACTCTTGGGACTTTCCCTAATGTGCAAACCCAAGAACTTCAAAAGATTCAGCTTTACAAAGACTAATCTATAAAAATGAAGACATCACAGCAAGCCATCTGAATTTAGGTATGGAAATAAGACATATTTACTCACTTAATAATTATGGTAATGAATAAAAGCTTTATCTTGTCTAGAAATAACAAAGAGTATTAAAATCGTTTGATGAAAATCTCACCTCCCTCCAATATATTGTGCAAAACATGTCCATGCTCTACATACTTCTGAAAGACTGTCTACTGATGAATGACATTTTTGAAAATGTAATTTATAGAATGTGAACGAAAGAAAATAGTTTCAAGTTTTTTCACTCCATACCCAGAATGTTTCAAACTAAGCCTTATTTGGGTGGAGAGTAAAAGGAGATAGTGGAATGATCTTTAACAAATTGCCAGAATACTGGGATTAGGAAAGGACAGAAAATAAGGGCATTTGAATGACTGCTAAAAAAAAAAAAAAAAAAAAAAACAGCAAGGTGACAATTTCAGTTAAATTGTTTGGGTGAACAGGCAATTACTGCTTAAAAACTAAACAGTCAAGTCAGGTCAGCACAAACTTTTAGTTGCTTTGCATACGTGTAATCTTAACACAATCTGATCGCGTAGTCATTACAATTCACATTATAATTCTGGAGGGATGTCTCTTTAAGACAGTGGGTAGACAGATCGATATGCCACTTAAGTGAGGCACCTAAAATCAAGGAAATTCTCTTTATTGACATTAACAATGTCTTTAAAAATGTTTTTAATTTCTGTTCTTATCTCAAAACCTCATGTGAACACCTTTCCTACAAACAGGAAGTATTAGAAGAGTTTTGCAACGTCCTGCTCAGTTTTTCATATAACATTATAAAAACATTCTAGACTCAAGTGTCAAATTTGGCTTTATTTTCTACCCCCTTCAATTCTTAATCAACATATTGATGATTTATGGTTGATAATTGCTCTCTGAAGAAAGGGACAAGTTGGTTATCTTTTTTATAACCCTTTCACTTATGCAACACCTTCATTGCTGCCCAAATAGTTAGCATATGTTCTATTATTAAGACTGTACTACTTCCTGTCTGGTCCTCACCGAAACCTATTGCCCAGAGAAATCATTTACCAGAGAAACCAATGTGCTTCAAAAAAATGATGTGAAACTTTTGGTGCCAATATTTGACTGGCCATGTACTATTAATCATTGGTGAATAGACTGCAGGCCAAATTTCAGATATTCATAATCCTTCCTTATATGGTTCAGCTGAAGTTTTAAAAACATCACACTCACAGAATCTCATGCACAGCACACATTGTTATTCTGCATTCAAATTACGACATTATAGTATTTGTTACCATTTTCGTCACTTTTCAGTGAGTCATTTTGTGAATCAGGAATAAGAGTGTCAACCATAAAATGCAAATTTAACAAGCATTAAAACTCATATGGAAGTACATTAGTGAAAACAGTTGACTTCATGTTGGCTGTGATAAACTGACCAACATAGTCCTTATCATTTCATATGCATCTAATGACTGTTCACTAAGAACACTATTAAAAACTAAATGAGCTTTTAATTTACCCATAAAACTTGCTAAATATGTGAATTATGTGCATGAAATTTTCAAGATATGTGTGATACAGAATATGTTTCAAGTACATTTTTTCCCTGTGAAACTGCCAAACCAGGTACCAAGGATCACCATCTTTACCTACAATTTCACCTACAACTTTACCTACAATTCACATTAAGTACCAAAAGATGACAATGGCTAAAGTAGTAAGTAGGGCATCAATGAGATTTCAGAGAGAAGTACTTGCTAATAAAATAAACTTTTATTAAACAGTAAATGTTACTTGTTACAAGTTAAACAAAGTGGGGAAAGCATAGGAATCCAGAACAAATATTTTAAGTACCAAGTGTCTTCTATCAAGGTATCTGGAACATAGTAAGTGCTTGATAGGTGGTTTACCAAATTCAAAGAAGATTATTTAAGGGAAAACACTGATACATTCTTTAAAATCAACCTTTTACTAGGTCCTAAACTCGGTCCTAAACTCTTACTCTAACTTAAGGTTTATTTTATTTTATTATTTATTTTATTTTATTTTATTTATTTATTTATTATTTTATTTTATTTTTTATTTTATTTATTTTATTTTATTTTTTATTTATTTTATTTTATTTTATTATTTTATTTTTTTATTTTATTTATTTTATTTTATTTTATTATTTTATTTATTTTATTTTATTATTTTATTTTATTTTTTTATTTATTCCTGAGAGGCACAGACACAGGCAGAGGGAAAAGCAGGCTCCCTGAAGGGAGCCCAATGTGGGACTCAATCCCAGGACCCTGGGATCATGCCCTGAGCCGAAGGCAGACGCTCAACGACTGAGCCACCCAGGCGCCGCACTTAAGGTTGTTTTTAGAATTAAAATTATGGCTTATTCTGCAATTCTTAGTTCTTATGAGTTCAATTTTATGATTGTTCTTCTACTAGTTCCAGCATTAAAGCCCTTGATGTTTAAATTTTCTCATGCTATCTTGTTTCTGTATTCTACGCTCATTCTGTCTTAAAGTTAATCTCCAAACAGTGTATAGTCAGTACAGTGAAACCTCCTAACCTCCTATCTTTGCTAAACAAGTATTTTCCATTAAACTCCCTAGAATAATTTTTCATGACCTTATGAGCACCACCCACCCAGGGCCATGCTTCCTACAAAAAATCCTATCCCAAATCAGCCACTCGTCTAGTGTCATTCCTAAATGTATGCAAACTCCTATTACTCAGTCTTTTTGAAGGAATCATCTATACAGTATTTATTTTATTAACATCTACATTTTTACTACAGGTTATTGGCAATCCATAATTTGGTCTTTGGTCAACCACTTTACATTTTTCAACTAAAGCATAAAAATACATTTTGAACATATGTAACAAAGCAAAAAAGTTTTATATGACAGTAGTTCAAATGACTTCAGCATTGCTAATGATTAGAAAATAGGAAACTATTTTAAAGGCTTCATATTCACACTTTTTTCAATTCTAGAAGTAATTTGTAATATTTTTATCTTCATGTTTTTCCCTCTGTGAAGAGAAATACACACACTACATACATACATATATTTATAAATATATATGATAGAAAAAACAATGAAAAGTGTTTTTTCAATGAGCATAATTTGAAAAAGCAAAATTAAGAATTTCTTCAACTTCAATGAACTACAAATTCCTTTAAAATATTCTTGAGTTGCAAAGAAAGCATACACTTAAAAAACCATGTAACTTCAAAATAGCAGTTTAGAAATCATCTAATTGTTTTTTTAAGGTGTGAAGAAAATGAGAATCAGAGTTTAAATTCTTTCAAAATAATGTAGTAGCAGTAATCAGACAAGAAATAAAGTGAAATGAAAAAACATTGGCTTCATAGTTTAAAAATTAAATCATACCCCACACCTCCCCCACCCCAACACACACACACACACACACACACACACACACACAAAACAAAAAATAGGGAGATAAACCCGCATAACAAAACTATGTGAACTTGAGCACATTACTTAACATTTAGGGCCTCATCTTTTACAAAAGCATAATGAAACTTTAATAATTTTATCTACCAGATTATTGTTGATTGAGCTCATACATCATTATTCAGGAAGATAACTTTGGCTTTATGCATTAAACAAGTATTTTTTAAAATATAAATAAATAAACAAGTATTTACTGAGGACCTAATACATATGCTAGGCATTGTCTTACAGACAGGCAAAGGACTAGGAATATATAAGGCTCTGAAAAAGTATCATTTGTTCCCTTATTTATATCTTTAATAAATAATTATTTGAATACCTAGTCTCTGTGCAAAGCAATGGAAATGAAAGCCAAACAGCTATAGTTTCTGCTCTTAGTTTAAAATCCAGTGGGGGAAATTAACAAGTTAGTAAATTAATATCTAAAGTGCTAGGATTAAAAAAAAAAGGTACTCATAGATATTAACAACAGTATCCACTTACAGAAGATAAAATATTTAAAACAAATCCTAAAAGAGAAAAAGTAAGCAGCCATGCAAAAAGCTAGAGAAAATTTATTTTAAATACACAATACAAGAGAAAAAATGCCTGACAAAGAAATTTCCAGTTTTTAAACCATTTCAATCATAGCCCTTTTAATTCTGTAATATCAGACTGCAACAAACAAAAAATTAAATTTCACTATCTTTTTTCTCATTAAACTTTTGTTTTAATGGGTCTCAAAATTCTGTGACAGATTTTTGGTCAAGTTGTTTCCATTAAAAAGTACTGATTTTAAAAACTAACAATTTAAAACTGCCACACACGCACAAAAAAACAAAAAACAAAAAACAAAAAAACAAATGGTCCACAAAACATTTTCCTTTCCTTCTGAAGGTTTTACGATGCATTGTTATCATTACCAGTCTTTTACTATTAAACTTAAATGGCCAATTGACACAAACAGTTCTTCCACCACTGATTAAGACGGGTGGCAGGTATTGGGGATAATATTCATTTAGCCTTCTGAGCTTTCTGGGCAGACTTGGTAACTTTGCCAGCTCCAGCTGCCTCTTGTCCACTGCTTTGATGACACCCACAGCAACCGTCTGTCTCATGTCACGAACAGCAAGACGGCCCAGAGGAGGATGGTCAGAGAAGCTCTCAACACACATAGGTTTGCCAGGAACCATATCAACAATGGCAGCATCCCCAGATTTCAAGAACTTGGGACCATCTTCCAGCTTCTTTCCAGAACGATGATCTATCTTTTCCTTCAGCTCAGCAAACTTGCAAGCAATGTGAGCTGTGTGACAATCCAGCACAGGTGCATATCCAGCACTGATTTGGCCTGGATGGCTCAGGATAATCACCTGAGCCGTGAAGCCAGCTGCTTCCTTTGGTGGGTCACCAGCCACGTTGCCACGACGAACATCTTTGACAGATACGTTCTTGACATTGAAGCCCACATTGTCCCCAGGAAGAGCCTCACTCAAAGCTTCATGGTGCATTTCAACAGACTTTACTTCAGTTGTAACATTGACTGGAGCAAAGGTGACCACCATGCCAGGCTTAAGAACACCAGTCTCCACTCGACCCACTGGGACAGTACCAATACCATCAATTTTGTAGACGTCTTGGGAGAGGCAGACGTAAGGGCTTATCAGTTGGACGAGTTGGTGGCAGAATGCAATCCAGGGCTTCAAGCAGTGTGGTTCTGCTGGCATTCCCATCTTTACGGGTGACTTTCCATCCCTTGAACCAAGGCATGTTAGCACTTGGCTCCAGCATGTTGTCACCATTCCAATCAAAAATTACCACAAATGCCGTGTAAGGGTTGTAGCCAATTTTCTTAATGTAGGTGCTGACTTCCTTAATCGTTCCTTAACGATTTCCTCGTATCTCTTCTGACTGTAGGGTTAAGGTTAGGGAATGGGTAATTGTTCAGTGGAATCCATTTTGTTAACACCAACAATTAGTTGTTTTACACCCGGTGTGTAAGCCAGAAGGGCATGCCCACAGGTCTGCCCATTCTTGGAGATACCTGCTTCAAATTCACCAACACCAGCAGCAACAATCAGGACAGCACAGTCAGCCTGAGATGTGCCTGTAATCATGTTTTTGATAAAGTCTCTGTGTCCTGGGGCATCAATGATGATCACATAATACTTGCTGGTCTCGAATTTCCACAGGGAGATATCAATGGTGATACCATGTTCACGTTCAGCTTTCAGTTCATCCAAGACCCAGGCATACTGGAAGGAGCCTTTTCCCATCTCAGCAGCCTCCTTCTCAAATTTTTCGATAGTTGGGATCGATTTGTCGATCCCACCATATTTGTAGATCAGATGGCCAGTAGTGGTAGACGTGCCTGAATCTATGTGTCCAATGACGACGATGTTGATGTGAGTCTTTTCCTTTCCCATTTTGGTTTAGGTTTAGCGATGGTTTTCACGACACCTGTGTTCTGGCGGCAAACCCGTTGCAAAAAAGCTAAATTTCACTATCTTGTATACAGACCTACCTTGGCTTACAATGGGGTTACATCCCAATAAACCCAACATAAGTTGAAAATATCAAGTTGAAAATGCATTTAAGAGATTAGGACCTATTGAACACCTTTTCTTTGCCTATCCTACCTTAAATGTGCTCAGAACACTTATATTAGCCTACAGTAGAAGGGCAAAATCATCTAACACAAAACCTATTTTATAGTAAATAAGGTGTTGAATATCTCATGTAACTTACTAAATACCATAAGGGAAGTGAAAACAAGAATGACCATATGGATACCAAATGATTTTAAGTATATTGGTTGTTTACCCTTGTGACTGCATGGCTAACTGGGACATGCAGCTCCCTGCTGCTGCCAAGCACCTAGAAGTATTGTCCCCCCATTCTCTAGCCTGTGAGAAGACCAAAATCCAAACTTCAAAGCATGGTTTCTACCGAGGTGCCTCGCTGGCTTGGTCGGAAGAGCATGCGACTCCTACTCTTGGGGTCAGGAGTTCAATGTGGGGTGTAGGGATTATTTAAAACTTAAAAAAGTACAGTTTCTACTGAATGCGTTTCAATTTTACACCTTTGTAAAGCTGAAAACTCCTAAGTCAAACCAGGCTAAGTCAGGGACTGTCTACACTTGGCAATAAAAGCAGAAGGATAAGTAAGCACAGGACAAATACTAAGACTACTTAATGGCAGATGTTGGCTGGACCAAACAATGCATGAAAATGAGGGAAATAAAACCTAGTGGTGATGAAAGCCAGATTAATAAATCTGGACTTTATTTTGGAGGTAATGCAATGCCACTGAAAGTTCTGAGCATGGAAGATATGATGGAAATTTTAAGGAAATTTTAATGTTATATAAAAATATTAAAGCAAATAAGTATTATTTAGGTAAAGAAATTCTAATTACAGCAGCAGCTGAAATAGAAAGCAATACTGTAGATATGTGACATCTGGGCATAGCAAGAAATTCAAGTATGAAACAGACTATTTATGAGGTTGAAAAGTAAAAGTACCACAGTAAGGGAAGAGGACTAGAGATTGTGATGAGGCACTGAGTTCAAGAAATTTCATGTAAATTTTTACATATATTTTTATATATTCCAATTGCCTCTATTCCTTTTTATATTATCATCATACAGGAGCATTCTGTATCTTTTCAAGTGGTTTTCAATCAGCAAGCAATGTAAGAAGTAGAATTACAAGAGGATATGGTGTGCACTAACATTCCTACTCTGTATTTAGATAAATGATAGAGATTAAAGGCATCTTTGCTTTGGAAATCAGAGCCAGCAAATGATCTTCATACTGAAGAGAGACAAAAGGATTAATCAAAAACCGCATGAGTGAAATAGGTGAAAAAGATTAAGAGTACATTTACTGTGATGAGCACTGAGTACTGTACAGAACTGCTGAATCACTACAGTGTACACCTGAAATATAACACCGTATGTTAATTATACAATTTTTTAAAATTTCTTATAGAAAGGAATCATCAGTTCTAGCAATTTGCCATTTATTTAGGGAGGCAGTAGTAGCTTACATGTAGCAATTTGAGAACAATTAAAGGAGATACCATCAATATTGTAGGAGATGGAAAAGATTTAATGCAAATGTGAAACTAAATGGTGCGCAGCAGCGGATTCTTTCAATTCTTAAATTCACTAATTCAAATGTAACTAATTTAGGTTGTCTAAAAAACTGAAGATGAAAACTGCTAAGCAAAGAACCCTCACTAAATGACCATGAAGGGATATACTGGGCACTACTAGGAATAGAGACCAGGAGGTACCAAATTCTAGGCCAGTGATTCTATTAACATTTCACGACTAACACAATTCTGGAGTTTATGGTTTAATTTTTTGGGGGTACATTATATCTCACAGGAGAGTTAATACTTTATTTTAATATTAATGTTTTACTGGGATCCCTGGGTGGCTCAGCAGTTTAGCACCTGCCTTCTGCCCAGGGCGTGATACTGGAGTCCCGGGATCTAGTCCCTCGAGTCCCACGTCTGGCTCCCTGCATGGAGCCTGCTTCTCCCTCTGCTTGTGTCTATGCCTCTCCCCCTCTCTCTCTCTGTATCTCTCATGAATAAATAAATATAATCTTTAAAAAAATACACTAATGTTTTACTGAATGACTACTGAAAAGTTTCAAACTAGAATAAAGCTAAGAAGATTTAGTGCATTCTAATACAGTTCTAAAATATTTTCCTTCCAACTATGAAGTGGCCTGCTAAACAGCTAATCTAAATTTTCAATGAAGTATTCTTTTTTCCTGACCCACACAAAAAGATATAACCATACCCTAAAAATAAGGACCTACAGTAGTTCTCACCTTGAGACATCTAACTCAGAAACAAATTTAGCTCAACAATTAGCAGTATACAATCATTACAAAATTAACATCTTAGGCTAAAGTTTTTATAAAGATCTAGTTATTTTTTTTTAAGATTTTATTTGAGAGACAGCAAGGAAGAGAGCAGGGGGAGGGGGAGAGGGAGAATGGAGCCCGACCACAAGTTCAATCTCATGACCCTGAGACCATGACCTGAACAAAAATCAAGAGGCAGATGCTCAACTGACTGAGCCACCCAAGAACCCCAAGAAACTTTTTAAAAACTTTTTCAGATTTTTCTCTCACACTTTCTCTAAGGTATGTTATTTTTCATTAAATTTATCTTGCCAAAATAAAATGAATTATGATATTTTTTTTGTTTCACTTGACAGTATTTCAGTAGGTTTTGTCTTATTCAAAATCCACAAGTTAACAACTATCATAAGCCAACAGATTTCATAGATATTATCCTTTCATTCATAAAGATTTAGTCCTCTAGCTTAGGGACTCCAGCAAGGGCACACAATTTCCTAAAAATAATTTTAAGATCGAAGACTAGTTAAGTTAGGTAAATATAACTATTATTGGCAGGACTTTAACATGGACTATAAGGATCCTTACAGGATTTAGGGATTTAGATGTGCTTTAGGGAAGTCCATAAACTCACTGAAATAATGCAAAAATTGTAATACCAAATGCAAACCGTTTTTGTTTTTTTTTTCCAGGCACAAAGAATATAGCTCTCATTTTTCAAAAGATACAGGACCACTCCTCATAGCCCACATTAAGAACCAATGAAGAAAAGAGCACCTAAATTTGTGGATACAGATACTAATAAAAACATTTGAGTATGGTTTTCATTCATATCATTTTATCATTATCATTTTATCATCCCTAACTAGCCATAGAAGAGCCATTTTGTTAAAACACAACATTGTTGATTATTTTTTAAATTAAACCACTATTCTTTAAACCCTTTTCTGTTGCCATTACAATTTCTTACAGCATTGGTAAGTAGCCTTCTCTTAGTTTAAGAATATTACCTTTCTGAAAACACGGGAACAAAGTGTGCTGGCCACTTGTAAGTTGATTTCATAAAAGAATAGCTTTTTTTGTATTATTTGGTATTTTTTAGTCAATTAGACTCAGAAAATTTGTTTTTGGCATTCTAGGTAATAATACAACATCCCAATGTAACTATTACTTTAAGACCCTTATTTTAACAAGGACAGACACTTGATGTATGCACTATTATTGGGCTATTGCAAATCAGTCTATAGTAAATGAAGCCCAGCTACCCCTCAGTTTGACCGTTCAATTACTATGAATTATATGTAGTGTTGTAGTCTTTATTACTGGACTCCAACAACTTTCAAAATATCAGCTGAATGTGAAATTAAGCAAAAGAGACCTAAAACCAGGGTCTGTGCCATTCTCTAAGACATACAAAACAAGTGGATGGTAGCAAAAGCAGAGTTAAATCGGCACTGTGCTTCTGGACCTTCCCAAAAACCTGATCAAGCTTTAAGCCTCATGAATAAATTACAACTTCTCCAGGTCTTCCTTCTATGAACAGAAAAGTATATACTTCCTCTATAATGGTTATGGCCTTCCAGTTTATCCCATTCTGACCCCCTTGGGCTTTTAAATTTAGTAAATTTTAAAAGAAAATTAAATCTGTTAGCTTGGAGCTTACAAGTTTCTGTGTATTCACATATGAAATTCAAACAGGGAAGATCAAAAAACCGTCACTGATAAGAACCAAAGAAAAGTCTTTTATACAGTATGTAAGCTTCTTTTGCTCATTCTTTCACCTATTCAGTTAAACATTAGGTCCTACTGTGTTGCCCAGCTGTGGGGATTCACAGAAAATAAAACACAGTTCCAATTCTCAAGAGAGTTTATCAGGAAGATTTCATATTTCTAATGTTGGTTAAAAGAACACACAAAGATTGCAGCCCTACTTGAACATTACACGAACTCAAAAAGTCAATACTAAAGGTAGTCAGAGGCAACTTCTGCTCATCCTGAGCATCCGTAGAAATCTTTCTGCAGTACTTATCATCCATACCACAAGAAAACAGATGGGAATAATTTTTATCCTTTACTTAAGATATTTATTGAGTACATGTTATAATAACACTCTATACTTAAAGGAAAAAACCAATTACCTGACTTTAAGTCTAAACAATATACTATTCTTTTAGCAGACAACAGGAATTTCCCTCCTTTATTAAGTTCTTATTTTAGGATGTGTCATTTTGTACTCCTCATAAAAGCCATGGCATTAAAATAACAAGAGATGAGTTTCTTCCTTCTGCTTCCAAAATTCTTGTTACCCTAGGTGATCACGTAAAGAGTTAAAGGTAAAAAATTAACATGTACAAAACATCATCACAACAATTCCCAGCTGAATTTTTTCCATATGGAATTTTTGTAAATTAAAATTACCAACTAAATCCAAGATCAGCAAGTAGCTGCCAAGTGATGAAGAATTTAAACTCTAAAGCAACTATGTAATTAATCTGGCAACTTAACCCTGTAATTCAAACCTAGTAGAATAATTTAGAGGTGAAAAATCCTATTAATTTTAATTTATGATACTGGAATGATACAATTATAAGATATAATGATATGCCCACATTATAAATTTGTGTGTATTTTTTGTTTTTTGGAGTTTCTTGGTCACCTCTTCCAAGATCAAGAGGAAAACAATAATTCATTTAAATTAGGAACTGGACACAGTTTTTAAAAAAATTGAACAGTATGTTTCCTTTATATGGTATTACAGTAAATGCTCTATAAAACTATTAGCTGAAGTCTTAGATAAGAATAAGGTCTGTTTTGAGAATAGCAAAGAGTTCAGAAAATATTGCAGATTTTAAGATATTTAGCTTGGACATCTATAGATAACTATAAAAAAATGTTCCTTGAATTTTAAAAAGGCAAAGTAAATTTTTCTCCACCTGCTAAATTATGGGACTTCTTGCATGAGAATGTCACTCACGTTTCCTAAAATGATAACTTTGAGTTTACGTTAAACCTTTCCCACCTAAAAAGTACAGATATTAGCAGAATATTCACTAAGTAAAATTAAAATATTACCTGGTTTCTAAGGCACACTGTTAGTTATACCATCTCAAGTGGGATTAATTTGATGAACTGCATTAGCTCTCAGAACATTTGCAACTCAGGTAGAAAGAGGCAAGTATCACATAACATGTTTAGTCTGTTGTCAAAAAAGAGATTTCAAGTAAAATATGTCAATCCTCGCACCTGAAATCACTTAGACATTACTAATGTGCTATTTGGAAGAGTTTCTGTAGAGAAGGTTTTTTAGATGACATACAATACTTAGTGCTTTAGAGGGTTGGGTAAACTCTTTTGTTCAACAATGTCTCATGTCCACTGCATTAAGCTTGGTCTCCAGTTCCACTATCCAATGCCTGCTTCACGTTAAGTCATACTTCGTTGGTACCACATAAAGTAATTATATTATAAAAGGCCTCTAGATCACTGGATTCAAATGTAATAGCTGGTTTCATTAATGTTCCAGGAGCAAGAGAAGCCTCTCCAATAATTCTCAGGTTGATAAATTTGATTTTCCAAGTATTTTCCACAAAGGGGCAGCGTATGAGTCCAAAAATTTGTTCAAAAATGCCCAAACAAGTGTTCTCTCGGTGGACAGTCCCAGCAACTCCAACCATAACTAGACCATGGGGAGAAGAAGCACATTTCAGTCCACGGGAATCTAGGTTAGGACTGAGAAAAAGATATTCTTCTTTCACTAGTGATAGCAGACGAAGGCTCACAATTTCTGCTCCACAGTAGTCTATCACATTTTGTTCAGAGGTATTATAATAAAACCTAAGCTTGACATCATGCCAGAAGTGCTGAGGCCCCCATTCATCTTGAGGTGGTCCCAGAAGAGGATTCTGAGAATTAAGAAGTTCAAAGAACCAGTGACAGAATTCTTCTCCTAATCGACGAAAATCAACTTTTTCAGCTTTTTTATCTTCTTTTTCCTGCTGATTAAGATAAATAACAAACAAAACCATGGTTAGTTCTCTTTAGCTTTTTTTCTATCTGGCCTGTTTTAGACCTAGTTTTAATATACTGAGTATAGCAGAAGCTGAGCAAACTACAAGTGAACTCACTGAACACATCATACACAATAAATTGTCTTTCCAAAAAGGGGAAAAAATCATTTTAGAATCTCCCTACATGGGATCCCTGGGTGGCGCAGTGGTTTGGCGCCTGCCTTTGGCCCAGGGCGCGATCCTGGAGACCCGGGATCGAATCCCACGTCGCATGGAGCCTGCTTCTCCCTCTGCCTGTGTCTCTGCCTCTCTCTCTCTCTCTCTCTCTCTCTCTGTGACTATCATAAATAAATAAAAATTAAAAAAAAAATTAAAAGAATCTCCCTACATAAACATCTGAAAATTCAGCTACAAAATTAAGGGTCTGTTTGTTTGTTTTTGTTTTTTAAGATTTTATTTATTTATCCACAAGAGACACAGAGAGAGAGAGAGGCAGAGTCCCAGGCAGAGGGAGAAGCAGGCTCCATGCAGGGAGCCCGATCACACAAGAATGGGCAGTCGAACATCCAGCCAATAGATTTCAGAACTTGGGACCATCCGTTTCCCAGACTTCGTTTCCAAGAAGCGAGTGATACTATCTTTTCCTTCAGCTCAGCAAACTTGCAAGCAATGTGAGCTGTGTGACAATCCAGCACAGGTGCATATCCAGCACTGATTTGGCCTGGATGGCTCAGGATAATCACCTGAGCCGTGAAGCCGCTGCTTCCTTTGGTGGGTCACCAGCCACGTTGCCACGACGAACATCTTTGACAGATACGTTCTTGACATTGAAGCCCACATTGTCCCCAGGAAAGCCTCCCTCAAAGCTTCATGGTGCATTTCAACAGACTTTACTTCAGTTGGTAACATTGACTGGGCAAAGTGACCACCATGAACCAGCTAAACACCAGTCTCCACTCGACCCCTGGGACAGTACCAATACCATCACAATTTTGTAGACTCTTGGGAGAGGCAGACGTAAGGGCTTATCAGTTGGACGAGTTGGTGCGAGAATGCAATCCAGGGCTTCAGCAGTGTGGTTTCTTGCATTCCCATCTTACGGGTGACTTTCCATCCCTTGAACCAAGGCATGTTAGCACTTGGCTCCAGCATGTTTGTCACCATTCCAATCAAAATTACCACAAATGCCGTGTAAGGGTTGTAGCCAATTTTCTTAATGTAGGTGCTGACTTCCTTAATCGTTCCTTAACGATTTCCTCCTCGTATCTCTTCTGGCTGTAGGGTAAGGTGTAGGAATGGGTAATTGTTCAGTGGAATCCATTTTGTTAACACCAACAATTAGTTGTTTTACACCCGGTGGTAAGCCAGAAGGCATGCCCACAGGTCTGCCCATTCTTGGAGATACCTGCTTCAAATTCACCAACACCAGCAGCAACAATCAGGACAGCACAGTCGCCTGAGATGTTGCCTGTAATCATGTTTTTGATAAAGTCTCTGTGTCCTGGGGCATCAATGATGATCACATAATACTTGCTGGTCTCGAATTTCCACAGGGAGATATCAATGGTGATACCATGTTCACGTTCAGCTTTCAGTTCATCCAGACCCAGGCATACTGGAAGGAGCCTTTTCCCATCTCAGCAGCCTCCTTCTCAAATTTTTCGATAGTTTGGGATCGATTTGTCGATCCCACCATATTTGTAGATCAGATGGCCAGTAGTGGTAGACGTGCCTGAATCTATGTGTCCAATGACGACGATGTTGATGTGAGTCTTTTCCTTTCCCATTTTGGTTTAGGTTTAGCGATGGTTTTCACCCGACACCTGTGTTCTGGCGGCAAACCCGTTGCAAAAAAGCTAAATTTACTATCTTGTTACAGACCTACCTTGGCTTACAATGGGGTTACATCCCAATAAACCCAACATAAGTTGAAAATATCAAGTTGAAATGCATTTAAGAGATTAGGACCTATTGAACACCTTTTCTTTGCCTATCCTACCTTAAATGTGCTCAGAACACTTATATTAGCCTACGTAGAAGGGCAAAATCATCTAACACAAAACCTATTTTATAGTAAATAAGGTGTTGAATATCTCATGTAACTTCAAATATACCATAAGGAAGTGAAAACAAGAATGACCATATGGATACCAAATGATTTTAAGTTATTGGTTGTTTAACCTTGTGACTGCATGGCTACTGGGACATGCAGCTCCCTGCGCTGCCAAGCACCTAGAAGTATTGTCCCCCCATTCTCTCAGCCTGTGAGAAGCCAAATCCAACTTCAAAGCATGGTTTCTACCGAGGTGCCTCGCTGGCTTGGTCGGAAGAGCATGCGACTCCTACTCTTGGGGTCGGAGTTCAATGTGGGGTGTAGGGATTATTTAAAACTTAAAAAGTACAGTTTCTACTGAATGCGTTTCATTTTACACCTTTGTAAAGCTGAAAACTCCTAAGTCAACCAGGCTAAGTCAGGGACTGTCTACACTTGGCAATAAAAGCAGAAGGATAAGTAAGCACAGGACAAATACTAAACTACTTAATGGCAAATGTTGGCTGGACCAAACAATGCATGAAAATGAGGGAAATAAAACCTAGTGGTGATGAAAGCCAGATTAATAAATCTGGACTTTATTTTGGAGGTATGCAATGCCACTGAAGTTCTGAGCATGGAAGATATATGGAAATTTTAAGGAAATTTTAATGTTTAAAAAATATTAAGCAATAATTATTATTTAGGTAAAGTTCTAATTACAGCACAGCAGCTGAAATAGAAAGCATACTGTAGATATGTGACATCTGGGCATAGCAAGAAATTCAAGTATGAAACAACTATTATGAGGTTGAAAAGTAAAAGTACCACAGTAAGGGAAGAGGACTAGAGATTGTGATGAGGCACTGAGTTCAAGAAATTTCATGTAATTTTTACATATATTTTTATATATTCCAATTGCCTCTATTCCTTTTTATATTATCATCACAGGAGCATTCTGTATCTTTTCAAGTGGTTTTTAATCAGCAAGCAATGTAAGAAGTAGAATTACAAGAGGATGGTGTGCACTAACATTCCTACTCTGTATTTAGATAAAGATATAGAATTAAAGGCATCTTTGCTTTGGAAATCAGAGCCACAAATGATCTTCATACTGAAAGAGACAAAAGGATAATCAAAACCGCATGAGTGAAATAGGTGAAAAGATTAAGAGTACATTACTGTGATGAGCACTGAGTACTGTACAGAACTGCTGAATCACTACAGTTACACCTGAAATATAACACCGTATGTTAATTATACAATTTTTTAAAATTCTTATAGAAGGAAATCATCGTTCTACTAGCAATTTGCCATTTATTTAGGGAGGCAGTAGTAGCTTACATGTAGCAATTGAACAATTAAGGGGATACCATCAATATTGTAGGAGATGGAAAAATTTAATGCAAATGTGAAACTAAATGGTGCGCAGCAGCGGATTCTTTCAATTCTTAAATTCACTATATCAAATGTAATAATTTAGGTCAAAAAACTGAATGAAACTGCTAGCAAAGAACCCTCACTAAATGACCATGAAGGGATATACTTGGCACTACTAGAAATAGAGACCAGAGGTACCAAATTCTAGGCCAGTGATTCTATTAACATTTCACGACTAACACAATTCTGGAGTTTATGGTTTAATTTTTTGGGGTACATTATATCTCACAGGAGAGTTAATACTTTATTTTAATATTAATGTTTTACTGGGATCCCTGGTGGCTCAGCAGTTTAAGCACCTGCCTTCTGCCCAGGGCGTGATACTGGAGTCCCGGGATCTAGTCCTCGAGTCCCACGTCTGGCTCCCTGCATGGAGCCTGCTTCTCCCTCTGCTTGTGTCTATGCCTCTCCCCCTCTCCTCTCTGTATCTCTCATGATAATAAATAAAATCTTAAAAAAATACACTAATGTTTTACTGAATGACTACTGAAAAGTTTCAAACTAGAATAAAGCTAAGAAGATTTAGTGCATTCTAATACAGTTCTAAATATTTTCCTTCCAACTATGAAGTGGCCTGCAAACAGCTAATCTAAATTTTCAATGAAGTATTCTTTTTTCCTGACCCACACAAAAGATATAACCATACCCTAAAAATAAGGACCAGTAGTCTATCTCACCTTGAACATCTACTCGAAACAAATTTAGCTCAACAATTAGCAGTATACAATCACAAATTAACATCTTAGGCTAAAGTTTTTATAAAGATCTAGTTATTTTTTTTTAAGATTTATTTGAGAGACAGCAGGAGAGAGCAGGGGAAGGGGGAGAGGAGAATGGAGCCCGACCACAGTTCAATCTCATGACCCTGAGACCATGACCTGAACAAAAATCAAGAGGCGATGCTCAACTGACTGAGCCACCAAGAACCCCAAGAAACTTTTAAAAACTTTTTCAGATTTTTCTCTCACACTTTCTCTAGAGTATGTTTTTTCATTAAATTTATCTTGCCAATAAAATGAATTAGATATTTTTTTTTTTCACTTGACAGTATTTCAGTAGTTTTTGTCTTATTCAAATCCACAAGTTAACAACTATCATAAGCCAACAGATTTCATAGATATTATCCTTTCATTCATAGAAGATTTAGTCCTCTAGCTTAGGGACTCCAGCAAGGGCACACAATTTCCTAAAAATAATTTTAAGATCGAAGACTAGTTAAGTTAGGTAAATATAACTATTATTGGCAGGACTTTAACATGGACTATAAGGATCCTTACAGGATTTAGGGATTTAGATGTGCTTTAGGGAAGTCCAAAACTCACTGAATAATGCAAAAATTGTAATACCAAATGCAAACTTTTTTGTTTTTTTTTTCCAGGCACAAAGAATAAGCTCTCATTTTTCAAAAGATACAGGACCACTCCTCATAGCCCACATTAAGAACCAATGAAGAAAAGAGCACCTAATTTGTGGATACAGATACTAATAAAAAAGGAAAGGGGGGGGAAAAAAAAAGAAAAAAAGAGAAAAAAGGGGGGGGGAAAAAGGGGGGGGGGAAAAGGAAAGGAGAGGGGGGGAAGAAGAAAGGGGGAAAAGGGGGGGAAAAAAAGAAAAAGGAAGGGAAAAAGAGGGGGGGGGGGGGGGAAAAAAAAAAAAGGGGAAGGAAAGGGGGGATGAGAGGGGGAAAGAGAAAGGAGGAGAAAGGGAAAGGGGAGAGGAAGGAAAATGAAGGGAAAAGGGGAGGGAGGAAAAAAACAAAAGGGGGGGGGAAAGGGGGGGAGGACAAAGAATAAGAAAAAAGGAAAAAAAAGGAAACAAAAGAAAGAAAGAAGGGAGGGGAAGAAAAAGGGAAGGAAGGGGAAGAAGGAGGAGGGGAAAGAAAGGACGAGGGGGGAAGAAAAAAGGATGGAAGGGGGGGAGAAGAGAGAAAAGGAAGGGGGGGAGGGGGGGTAGTGAGAGGAGGGGGGGGAGGAAGAATAAAAAGAAAAAGGAAAGGGAAGAAAAAAAAGAAGGGAGAAAAAGAAGGGGGAAGAAAAAAGAAGAAAAGAAGAAAAAGGGAAAGTAGGGGGGGGAAGAAGAGGGAGAGGGAAAAAGGGGGGGGAAGAAAGGAAAGGAAAAGAAGAGAGAAAAAAGAGGGAAAGGGAGAAAGGAAGGGGAAGAAGGGGGGGAAGGGGAAAAGAAAAAAAAGGGGGGAGGGTGAAGGGGGGGAGCGGGAGAAAAAGGGGGGAAGGTGGGGGAAAGAGGATTAAAGGGGGGGGGAGGGGGGAAGGAGAAAAAGGGGGGGGGGGAAGGAAAAAAAAAGAAGAAAAAGGGGGGAAAGAAAAGAAAGGGGGGTGAAGAAGAGGAGAAAAGGGGGGAAAGGAGAGAAGTAAAATAAAGGAAGGGTAGAGTGGGGAAGAAGGGGGGGGGGTGGGGGGGGGGGGGGGAAGGGGAAGAGAAAGGGAGGAAGAGGAGAAGGAAAAAAGGGGGGGGAGGGGGGGGGGGGGAAAGAACGGGGGAGGGGGGGGGGGAGGGGGGGGGGGTGGGAGGGGGGGGGGGAAGGAGGGGGAAGAGGGGAAAAAAAAAAGGGGAGAGAGGGGGGGGGGGGGGGAAGGGGGGGGGGGGGGGGGGGGGAGGAAGAGGGGGGGGGGCCAAGGACCGAAAAAAAAAAGGTGAAAACAAAGAAAGAATTGATAGAAGAGAAAGAAAGGGACGAAGAAGAAAGAATGATTCTAAAAGCGGGAAACAGGGGACACTCCTCAAGCACGATAGAAACCAGATGAAAAAGAAAAAAAAAAGAGCACCTAAATTGTGGATAAGAAAATATAAACATTTGAGTATGGTTTTCATTCATATCATTTTATATCTTATCATTTTATCATCCCTAACTAGCCATAGAAGAGCCATTTTGTTAAAACACAACATTGTTGATTATTTTTAAATTAAACCACTATTCTTTAAACCTTTTCTGTTGCCATTACAATTTCTTACAGCATTGGTAAGTAGCCTTCTCTTAGTTTAAGAATATTACCTTTCTGAAAACACGGGAAAAAGTGTGTGGCCACTTGTAAGTTGATTTCATAAAAGAATAGCTTTTTTTGTATTATTTGGTATTTTTTAGTCAATTAGACTCAGAAAATTTGTTTTTGGCATTCTAGGTAATAATACAACATCCCAATGTAACTATTACTTTAAGACCCTATTTTAACAAGGACAGACACTTGATGTATGCACTATTATTGGGCTATTGCAAATCAGCTATAGTAAATGAAGCCCAGCTACCCCTCAGTTTGACCGTTCAATTACTATGAATTATATGTAGTGTTGTAGTCTTATTACTGGACTCCAACAACTTTCAAAATATCAGCTGAATGTGAAATTAAGCAAAAGAGACCTAAAACCAGGGTCTGTGCCATTCTCTAAAACATACAAAACAAGTGGATGGTAGCAAAAGCAGAGTTAAATCGGCACTGTGCTTCTGGACCTTCCCAAAAACCTGATCAAGCTTTAAGCCTCATGAATAAATTACAACTTCTCCAGGTCTTCCTTCTATGAACAGAAAAGTATATACTTCCTCTATAATGGTTATGGCCTTCCAGTTTATCCCATTCTGACCCCCTTGGGCTTTTAAATTTAGGTAAATTTTAAAAGAAAATTAAATCTGTTAGCTTGGAGCTTACAAGTTTCTGTGTATTCACATATGAAATTCAAACAGGGAAGATCAAAAAACCGTCACTGATAAGAACCAAAGAAAAGTCTTTTATACAGTATGTAAGCTTCTTTTGCTCATTCTTTCACCTATTCAGTTAAACATTAGGTCCTACTGTGTTGCCCAGCTGTGGGGATTCACAGAAAATAAAACACAGTTCCAATTCTCAAGAGAGTTTATCAGGAAGATTTCATATTTCTAATGTTGGTTAAAAGACACACAAAGATTGCAGCCCTACTTGAACATTACACGAACTCAAAAAGTCAATACTAAAGGTAGTCAGAGGCAACTTCTGCTCATCCTGAGCATCCGTAGAAATCTTTCTGCAGTACTTATCATCCATACCACAAGAAAACAGATGGGAATAATTTTTATCCTTTACTTAAGATATTTATTGAGTACATGTTATAATAACACTCTATACTTAAAGGAAAAAAACAATTACCTGACTTTAAGTCTAAACAATATACTATTCTTTTAGCAGACAACAGGAATTTCCCTCCTTTATTAAGTTCTTATTTTAGGATGTGTCATTTTGTACTCCTCATAAAAGCCATGGCATTAAAATAACAAGAGATGAGTTTCTTCCTTCTGCTTCCAAAATTCTTGTTACCCTAGGTGATCACGTAAAGAGTTAAAGGTAAAAAATTAACATGTACAAAACATCATCACAACAATTCCCAGCTGAATTTTTTCCATATGGAATTTTTGTAAATTAAAATTACCAACTAAATCCAAGATCAGCAAGTAGCTGCCAAGTGATGAAGAATTTAAACTCTAAAGCAACTATGTAATTAATCTGGCAACTTAACCCTGTAATTCAAACCTAGTAGAATAATTTAGAGGTGAAAAATCCTATTAATTTTAATTTATGATACTGGAATGACAATTATAAGATATAATGATATGCCCACATTATAAATTTGTGTGTATTTTTTGTTTTTTGGAGTTTCTTGGTCACCTCTTCCAAGATCAAGAGGAAAACAATAATTCATTTAAATTAGGAACTGGACACAGTTTTTAAAAAAATTGAACAGTATGTTTCCTTTATATGGTATTACAGTAAATGCTCTATAAAACTATTAGCTGAAGTCTTAGATAAGAATAAGGTCTGTTTTGAGAATAGCAAAGAGTTCAGAAAATATTGCAGATTTTAAGATATTTAGCTTGGACATCTATAGATAACTATAAAAAAATGTTCCTTGAATTTTAAAAAGGCAAAGTAAATTTTTCTCCACCTGCTAAATTATGGGACTTCTTGCATGAGAATGTCACTCACGTTTCCTAAAATGATAATAACTTTGAGTTTACGTTAAACCTTTCCCACCTAAAAAGTACAGATATTAGCAGAATATTCACTAAGTAAAATTAAAATATTACCTGGTTTCTAAGGCACACTGTTAGTTATACCATCTCAAGTGGGATTAATTTGATGAACTGCATTAGCTCTCAGAACATTTGCAACTCAGGTAGAAAGAGGCAAGTATCACATAACATGTTTAGTCTGTTGTCAAAAAAGAGATTTCAAGTAAAATATGTCAATCCTCGCACCTGAAATCACTTAGACATTACTAATGTGCTATTTGGAAGAGTTTCTGTAGAGAAGGTTTTTGTAGATGACATACAATACTTAGTGCTTTAGAGGGTGGGTAAACTCTTTTGTTCAACAATGTCTCATGTCCACTGCATTAAGCTTGGTCTCCAGTTCCACTATCCAATGCCTGCTTCACGTTAAGTCATACTTCGTTGGTACCACATAAAGTAATTATATTATAAAAGGCCTCTAGATCACTGGATTCAAATGTAATAGCTGGTTTCATTAATGTTCCAGGAGCAAGAGAAGCCTCTCCAATAATTCTCAGGTTGATAAATTTGATTTTCCAAGTATTTTCCACAAAGGGGCAGCGTATGAGGTCCAAAAATTTGTTCAAAAATGCCCAAACAAGTGTTCTCTCGGTGGACAGTCCCAGCAACTCCAACCATAACTAGACCATGGGGAGAAGAAGCACATTTCAGTCCACGGGAATCTAGGTTAGGACTGAGAAAAAGATATTCTTCTTTCACTAGTGATAGCAGACGAAGGCTCACAATTTCTGCTCCACAGTAGTCTATCACATTTTGTTCAGAGGTATTATAATAAAACCTAAGCTTGACATCATGCCAGAAGTGCTGAGGCCCCCATTCATCTTGAGGTGGTCCCAGAAGAGGATTCTGAGAATTAAGAAGTTCAAAGAACCAGTGACAGAATTCTTCTCCTAATCGACGAAAATCAACTTTTTCAGCTTTTTTATCTTCTTTTTCCTGCTGATTAAGATAAATAACAAACAAAACCATGGTTAGTTCTCTTTAGCTTTTTTTTCTATCTGGCCTGTTTTAGACCTAGTTTTAATATACTGAGTATAGCAGAAGCTGAGCAAACTACAAGTGAACTCACTGAACACATCATACACAATAAATTGTCTTTCCAAAAAGGGGAAAAAATCATTTTAGAATCTCCCTACATGGGATCCCTGGGTGGCGCAGTGGTTTGGCGCCTGCCTTTGGCCCAGGGCGCGATCCTGGAGACCCGGGATCGAATCCCACGTCGCATGGAGCCTGCTTCTCCCTCTGCCTGTGTCTCTGCCTCTCTCTCTCTCTCTCTCTCTCTCTCTGTGACTATCATAAATAAATAAAAATTAAAAAAAAAATTAAAAGAATCTCCCTACATAAACATCTGAAAATTCAGCTACAAAATTAAGGGTCTGTTTGTTTGTTTTTGTTTTTTAAGATTTTATTTATTTATCCACAAGAGACACAGAGAGAGAGAGAGGCAGAGTCCCAGGCAGAGGGAGAAGCAGGCTCCATGCAGGGAGCCCGACGTGGGACTCGATCCTAGGACCCCAGGATCACGCCCTGGGCTGAAAGCAACACTAAACCGCTGAATCACCCAGGCTGCCAGAAATTAAGGTTTAACAAAGCCTCTCAAAATATCAGCATGACCAGTCAACAATGATTTACATAAGTATTTTCTCTTGATTGTGGCAGTGGTTTCACAATGTCTATCAAAACCTTCAAACCATATGCTTTAAATGGATACACCATGTTGCATATAAACTACACTAAAATAAAGTTGTTAACAAGCATTTTTTACTAACCTTAAACAGGGTTTTAGTATGATTGAAATGTTACTTTTTATGATTGGAATTAATTTTATACTGTTCACTCTCCTTTTCTTAAAGAGAAACGTTATTGCAAAAATAGAAACTATTTCCTTCTATCTCCACAAACCTTGTGACATAAATACTATCATTATTATGCCTGCTTTATAAATAAAGTAAACAGGCTCAGGAAAGTCCAGTTCTTTGCTCAAGTTCACACCAATATACACCAGCAGACCCTTTTTGAAGTCACATCTGTATGATTTCAGAGTCAACATTCTCTTTAGCAAATTAAGCAAGCTCTTTAAAGATCCCTTCCTGATGTGAAAGGAAATGCATCTCACTGTAAAACCTTATTAATTCAAAGTATGTAGTTTAAAGTTTGCAAATTACCTAGAGTTCATACAATCGAACACTTACCTAAATTATCACACAAAACTAAAATGTTCAGTGGATACAAAGAAATAGAAACAGACAATGTCAGCTGGAGGAAGTTACTACAAGATGTTTTTTCCTAGCTTAAAATAAATCAAATGTAAAAAATATTTAAGTTTCTCTCATGGAATTTTTACAATTTAATACCAAAGAAAATCCTCAAAAATGAGAAAGGGCTTACGATAGCATTCTTTTTAATATTACACTGAACTAGAAGCGAAATTAAAATTAAATAATGTCAGGAATATTTCTTTCTTTTAGGTGCTTTACTGGTCTTCTTTTAGGATTGTATGGGCGAGCCCCCCCCACCCGCGATGTTGAATTAGGGATTAAGCCTAACCAAAGAGGTGAATGACCTGTACTGTAAATACTATAAAACACTGATGAAAGAAATTGAAGATGACTCAAACAAAACGGAAAGACATTTCATGGTCATGGATTAGACCAAATATTGTTAAAAAGGCTATACTTCTCAAAGCAATCTGCACGTTTAATGTGATCCCCATCAACATAGCAATAGCATTTTTCACAGAGCTGGAACAAATAATCCTAAAATTTGTATGGAACCACAAAAGACTGAAAATAGCCAGAGCAGTGTTGAAAAAGAAAACCAAAGCTGGGGGCATCACAAGTTCAGACTTCAAGTTATATCACAGAGCTCTAGTGATCAGAAGAGTATGGTGCAGGCACAAGAAGTAGACACGCAGATCAATAGAACAGAATGGAAAACCGAAATGAGATATGAACTGATAACTCTATGTTCAATTACTTCTCAACAAAGCAGGAAAGACTTATCCAATGGTCAAAAGACAGTCTCTTCAGCAAATGGTGTTGGGAAAACTAGACAGCCACATGCAGAAGAATGAAATTGGACCAGTTTCTTACACCATATATAAAAAATAAATTCAGAATGGATTAGAGACCTGAAACCATAAAAAAAAAAAAAAAGGAAGTAATGTGTTTGACATTGGCAATTGGATCTTCTTTCTAGATATACCTCTAGGGCAAGGGAAACAAAAGCAAAAATAAACTATTGGGACTTCATCAAGATAAAAAGGTTCTGCACAGTGAAGGAAACAACCAAAACTAAAAGGCACCATACAAAATGAGAGAAGATATTTGTAAATGACAAATCCAATACAGAGTTAGTACCCAAAATAAAAATCTCAGCATCCAAGACACGAATTATCCAATTGAAGATGGGTGGAAGACATGAATGGACATTGTCTCTGACAAGACATCCAGATGGCCACCAGACACACGGAAAGACACTCAGCATCACCCATCATCAGGGAAATGCAAATCGAAACCACAAGGAGACATCACCTGACACCTGTCAGAATGGCTAAAATTAACAACACAAGAAACAACAGGTATTGGTGAGGATGGGGAGAAAGGGGAGCCCTCCTGCACTGCTGATGGGCATGCGATCAGGTGCAGCCACTGTGGAAAACAGTGTGGAGGGTCCTCAAGAAGTTAATAATAGAGCTACCCTATGATTCAGGAATTGCACAATTGGCATTTACCCAGAGGATACAAAAGTACAGATTTGAAGGGGGACATACACTCCAATGTTTATAGCAGCATTATCAACAATAGCCCAACCATGGAAACAGCCAAAATATCCATCAACAGATGAATGGATAAAGGAGATATGGTAAATATACACACTGGAATATCACTTGGTCATCAGAAAGGATGAAACGATGCCATTTACAACCTAAAAAGAATTGTGCTAACTGAAATAAGTCAGAGAAAGACAAATACCATATGATTGCATTCATGGATGTTAAGAAACAACACAAACTGGCAAAGGGTAGGGGGAATGAGAGAAGCAAACCAAGAAACATACTCAACCACAGAGAATAAACTAGTAAATACCAGAGGAAGGTGGGGGGGATGAGGATGATGGAGGGCACCTGTGTTGAGTATCAGGCGTTGTAGCCAAGGGTTAATCACTACGTTGTACAACTGAAACTATATTATACTGTGTCAACAAACAGCAATTCAAGTAAAACCTTAAAATAACGATTGGTAGTATTGATGAAACGGGTGCGCCTAAAGAGATAAAAACAGAAAGGAGTATTTAGGGCCGCAAATCCCCTCCTTATCCCAGCTCAGGAGATGCCTGCCATGGCTATTGTCACCCCAGCAGAGGCCTAGAGTTCCATCCTCTGGAGAGGCCTCTGAATGGATGGATGCCAGGCACATATCCTACCCAAAACTTAAATAAAACACTTAAAACGAACCCATTGAAGATACTGGGAGTCCCAGTGCCAGGACATGACCAGATCCAATCTCTACCTATACAAACAATAACCCCAACCCTAATCTTAATTAACTTTTACCTAGCCTAACACTATACCTATCACTTATCACTAACTGAAAACCAAACACTAACCACTAGCCCTTAATCCATACACCTAACCCTGCCTCCAATCCTACCCCTACCCCCTAGTTCTAACCTATAACCCTAGCCCCACCCCCTACCCCAACCCCCTAGTCCTTAACCCTAACCCTCTGGTCCTAACCTCTAACCCCAACCCCAACCCCTAATCCTAACTCCTAGTCCTTAACAGTAACCCTACCTGTGGGACCCAGGAAATTCAACAAAAACCCCCTACCCCTGGACGAGCAGAGCTGGACTGATTCCGTTTTGTGCTGCACCCGCCACCTCCCCTATGACCCCCACATGACCTGCTCATTGCTTAAGGCGCTGCCCCCCCCCCGCCCCCAGGCGAGCCGCTGGGCACACCCTGATCGGAAATCGGCTCATAACGACGTAACCCTGCCTTGTGCCCGCCAAGCCTGCGCGGGTTCTGACCGAAGGAATAGGCCAGCTCAAGGGGATCCTATAGGGAAGGGGTAATTCAATCGGCCGCCTGCGTGTGGACCCACGGGACTGCGCAACTTTCTGCGTATCCCACGGGCCACTGGCCCCTCCAGAGCTGCCACGCCTCGTCGTCTGGGGTCGAGTCCCCGCTCCGCTGGGTCGGTGCACTTGGACCAAGCCCGCGCTTGTAATAGACCCTCGTGCGTCTGCATCGGCGTCGGCTCCTCGGCGGTTTCTCGGATTCGCGATCTCGGGCACAACACTACCCCCACCTCCCAATCCCCTAACCTTGAACCCTAACCCATAGCCCTAGTCCTGCCCTCTCACACGAGGGAGGGACAGCCTGTCTCAACAGGTGTGGGGGCCTGCGCTGCAGATGTCCCCGAATGCAACCGCCCAGCAGCGCTCTCCTCCGAGTTACAGCCCAGGCCCCGCAGGTGTGGAGGCGCGAAGGAAGCGAGCAGCGCCCGGGAAGCCCGGTTCCTGGGGACGCCCGCCGGGACCAGCGCCGCCGCCCGCACCGCCGCGCCGGACCTTCCGCGGCGGCGTCCTCCTGAGGCCTCCCCCCCCAGGTCCCCTCCCGAGGCCTCCCCCCCCCAGGTCCCCTCCCGAGGCCTCCCTCCGAGGCGGGGCGGGGCGGGGCGGGGCGGCCAGAGGCAGGTCCTGGCGTCGGGAGGGCGGGGCAGAGCCCGGGCACTGGCTGGAGCCCCAGCCGCGCCCCGACGGCTGCACCCGACGGCGGGAGGCTCGGCGGCGCTGGCCGGACCCGGGGTCGCTTTCCGGGCACGACGCTAAACGGAGCCAAGTTATTTCAGGTGACTCGAGGCTACGGCCGCGCCGCAGGGCTCAGGGCAGAGTCCGGGGCTCCGCTCCTGGCACCGGGCCGCTGCGGACGCGCCGGTACTTCCCCGAGCGAGAGCCGCTGGAGCCCGCCCCTTCCGCTCCAGCCCGGAACGGAGAGTCGGAGCACCGCGTTTCTGGTCCGACCTTGTCGGCAGTCACTTCCGCCCGGGAGCTGCAGTACCCGAGGCCCTTTGGCAGCGACCCGGAAAGGCACTTCCGGGGTGTGTTGCCCAGGCGCCGGCCGGGTGGGCCTGGAGGGACGACGTCCCGGGTCGTCGTCTCCCCCTTTGTGGGGCCGCGATGTCGGGGCTCAGCTACCCAGAGATGGAGGGCTGTCGTAACCTGCTCGGCCTCCTGGACAACGAGGATATCCTGGCCCTGTGCGACACCATCACCAACCGCCTGGTGCAGCCTGAGGACCGCCAAGGTAACGCGGCCTCCTCTCGCCGAGGCGGACGCTCCTCCCCAGGCTCGCTCGGGCGCCGGCGGCCGGGCCGGAGCAGAGGGGGTGCGGGCCCTGGGTGGGGGGGGGGCGGCCGGGTCCCGTCCGCTCCCGCCCGCCGCCCGGCCTCAGCGCGCACCTTGGGGCGGCCCTGAAGCGCCGGAGCCCTGGGGACTGGGGGCGGCCCGGGGGTGGGGGTGGGGGTGGGGGTGGGGCGGGGGCGGGGGCTGGGGCTGGGGGCGGGGCGGAAAGGCGCTGCTTCCGGATTTGACCTCGGAAGGCCCGGCAGAGGGTTCAGTGTTCGGGAATTTACAGTTCGCGGAGTCTTGTCAGAATTCCTGGGAAAGCAAAGTGTTTCGGTCTTCATTTCCACCTGAGCTGAGGCGGCAGCTGCTGTGCTCGGAGTCTGGGAGCTTGGGGAGGATGCCGTAAACACGTGGAGCCTCGTAGGTCAAACACCTATTGTGATCAAAGACCTGGTAGTTTGAATCCAATTTTCTTCAGATATGATTCTGTGTAGTAGGAGTACATTACTTTCGGAGCCAGATTTAAAGGGTTATTAATATTCATTAATAAAATGTAATCAGGAAGCGTGTTTATTTCACTTGGCATACCATCTGGACAGTTTTGTTTTAAATTTGCTGAATTTTACTTTGAAATGTGAAAACTCCAGACTCCTATGTTAGTTAACAACTAAAAAAGCATGATCTGTATTTCTCTGCTTTTAAGTTGCATATACATTATTGCCATTTAAGAAAATAATTAATATGAGACTTTTTATTATTTCTTCAAACCTTAAAAGAAATTTTTTTTTTTAGAAATTTCTAAAAATTTAGAATGCAGATACTTTTAGACTTAATATAGTTCTTATTTATTTATTTATTTATGATAGTCACACACACACACAGAGAGAGAGGCCGAGACACAGGCAGAAGGAGAAGCAGGCTCCATGCACCGGGAGCCCGACGTGGGATTCGATCCCGGGTCTCCAGGATCGCGCCCTGGGCCAAAGGCAGGCGCCAAACCGATGCGCCACCCAGGGATCCCCATAGACTTAATATAGTTCTTAAGGGTTTATGTGTTTCACATGCTAATCACCACCTAAGAGTTATTGTGAGTTTAAGTTTAAAATTGGAATACCTAAAAATGTTGGATTTAATTGATGGTGGGTCTAAAAGCAAATAAAAAGAAACTTCCCAGTATAGAAATGTTAAATGATTTGGAGAGATACTTCTTAGAGAAGAAGAAAATAATCAGTAAGCATATGAACCGATAACAATCCCTTTGTTTATTATGCAAAGGTAACCTCTTTCAGAAGCAATGCAAGAAAACCAAAAGACAGTGTTGTTTTTGTTTTGTTTTGCTTTTTTTTTTTTTTTCCTTTAATCTACCAGAGTGGCCAAAAAGTAAACACATAAACTTCAAGTGATGGTGATCATGCAGAGCAGCTCTTTGACAAGTACCAGAGGGGTGTAAATTAGAACTTTGGAAAGCAAGTTTGACGTTATCTCCAAAAATGAATATTTGCTTACTTTTGGGCTTATGTTCTGGACCTGACCTTTCAAGCTTGAATGTGCCTGTGAATCTAATCCCTCAGGGCTATTATGAAAATGCAGATTGTGATTCTGTAGTTTTGGGGTGAGCCGAGAAATTCAACATTTCTAACAAGCTCTCAGATGATCCTTATGCTGCTTGGCCTTCTGTGCACTGGGAGACATTTATGAAAATGTTCAAAGAACAGTATTTTAATTGGGCACAACCAATAAAAATCTATACACAGAAGGATAGATACCTTGTGGTGTAGTCTTATAATTCACTGCAATATGGGTAAATGCATTAACAGGAAAAAAATTAGCTAGAGCCACATATATCCACAGATTAATGTCAAACAACATTAAGTGAAAGGCTGACCATGAAAGAATATATATATAGAGAGAGATGGATTGGATTTATAGAGTGTTCAAAAAGTACCAAACTATTGTTTAGGAGTTCATAGTTCTACTGTGTAACATAAAGAAAAGCAAGGGAATGATAAATGACATTTAGGATAGCAGCTACCTCTAAGGTGGGTGAGTTGAGAGAGGGAATAGTATTAAGTAGGGAGGGTTAAAATGAGGGCCTCAAAGATACTAGTAATATCTTAGGTCTTAAGCTATGTGGTGTGTACATGAGAATTCATTTTTTTGCTATTGTGTACTTCATGCATGTTAAAAACTTTGATCTGTTGTTAAACATAACACCTTTTTAAATTAAAAAAAGAATACAAGTCTTAGTTCTGTCATTTCTTAGAAGCATGATTGTTGATACCTCATATACCCTCAATTGTCATTATCTACAGTATAAGGAGATTAAATGTCCTTGAGTATCTAAACTGCTATGATTTTACCTATATTATGGATTATTATGAATTTAGGTCCATTGGCCTTCTTAGAAGAATTGGCTCAATTTTTTTTTTCTTATGAAACATGTCATTCTTTAAAAGAAAATGCAAAAATTTTACTACCTTATGAGAAGTGAAAGGAGAAGAGGTAAGTAAGTTTATTTAGGGAACTTTAAAGCATAGAGAAAATTTTTTCGTAAATCCAAAACATGACAACCCACTTCCTGGGTTTTTAAAAATTGCCGTCTCATGCAAGAACAATAATGCTGTGACAAGAATTTATAAATATTATTTGATAAGATTTCTGCTGACGCTGGACAGATTTATAAGCAATTTATGATTTTTTACTAATCTTTATAATTTCCTTCTAGATGCCATTCGTGCAATATTGGTATACAGTCAAAATGTAGAAGAACTTTTGAGGCGTAAGAAAGTCCACCGAGAAGTCATATTTAAGTACTTGGCAACACAGGGGGTTATTGTACCTCCAGCTACTGAAAAACACAATCTTATTCAGCATGCAAAGGATTACTGGGAAAAGCAATTACAACTGAAATTGAAGGAAACACCAGAGCCAGTTAAGACAGAAGACATTAGACTGTTTCAACAGGTAAAATAACTTATAGTTATACCCTAAATCATAGTTCTGTGTAAACTCTTTAGATAATCTAACATCTGTGGGAACATGGCTAATAATATTTTGGTTTTTATAATTTAGCTTTACTTCATATCCTTTGCATCCTAAAAGAAGACCAGTAAAGCACCTAAAAGAAAGAAAATATTCCTGACATTATTTAATTTTAATTTCGCTTCTAGTTCAGTGTAATATTAAAAAGAATGCTATCGTAAGCCCTTTCTCATTTTTGAGGATTTTCTTTGGTATTAAATTGTAAAAATTCCATGAGAGAAACTTAAATATTTTTTACATTTGATTTATTTTAAGCTAGGAAAAAACATCTTGTAGTAACTTCCTCCAGCTGACATTGTCTGTTTCTATTTCTTTGTATCCACTGAACATTTTAGTTTTTGTGTGATAATTTAGGTAAGTGTTCGATTGTATGAACTCTAGGTAATTTGCAAACTTTAAACTACATACTTTGAATTAATAAGGTTTTACAGTGAGATGCATTTCCTTTCACATCAGGAAGGGATCTTTAAAGAGCTTGCTTAATTTGCTAAAGAGAATGTTGACTCTGAAATCATACAGATGTGACTTCAAAAAGGGTCTGCTGGTGTATATTGGTGTGAACTTGAGCAAAGAACTGGACTTTCCTGAGCCTGTTTACTTTATTTATAAAGCAGGCATAATAATGATAGTATTTATGTCACAAGGTTTGTGGAGATAGAAGGAAATAGTTTCTATTTTTGCAATAACGTTTCTCTTCAAGAAAAGGAGAGTGAACAGTATAAAATTAATTCCAATCATAAAAAGTAACATTTCAATCATACTAAAACCCTGTTTAAGGTTAGTAAAAAATGCTTGTTAACAACTTTATTTTAGTGTAGTTTATATGCAACATGGTGTATCCATTTAAAGCATATGGTTTGAAGGTTTTGATAGACATTGTGAAACCACTGCCACAATCAAGAGAAAATACTTATGTAAATCATTGTTGACTGGTCATGCTGATATTTTGAGAGGCTTTGTTAAACCTTAATTTCTGGCAGCCTGGGTGATTCAGCGGTTTAGTGTTGCTTTCAGCCCAGGGCGTGATCCTGGGGTCCTAGGATCGAGTCCCACGTCGATATGGTTCCTGGCAAACCTATGTGTGTTGAGAGCTTCTCTGACCATCCTCCTCTGGGCCGTCTTGCTGTTCGTGACATGAGACAGACGGTTGCTGTAGGTGTCATCAAAGCAGTGGACAAGAGGCAGCTGGAGCTGGCAAAGTTACCAAGTCTGCCCAGAAAGCTCAGAAGGCTAAATGAATATTATCCCCAATACCTGCCACCCGTCTTAATCAGTGGTGGAAGAACTGTTTGTGTCAATTGGCCATTTAAGTTTAATAGTAAAAGACTGGTAATGATAACAATGCATCGTAAAACCTTCAGAAGGAAAGGAAAATGTTTTGTGGACCATTTGTTTTTTTGTTTTTTGTTTTTTGTTTTTTTGTGCGTGTGTGGCAGTTTTAAATTGTTAGTTTTTAAAATCAGTACTTTTTAATGGAAACAACTTGACCAAAAATCTGTCACAGAATTTTGAGACCCATTAAAACAAAAGTTTAATGAGAAAAAAGATAGTGAAATTTAATTTTTTGTTTGTTGCAGTCTGATATTACAGAATTAAAAGGGCTATGATTGAAATGGTTTAAAAACTGGAAATTTCTTTGTCAGGCATTTTTTCTCTTGTATTGTGTATTTAAAATAAATTTTCTCTAGCTTTTTGCATGGCTGCTTACTTTTTCTCTTTTAGGATTTGTTTTAAATATTTTATCTTCTGTAAGTGGATACTGTTGTTAATATCTATGAGTACCTTTTTTTTTTAATCCTAGCACTTTAGATATTAATTTACTAACTTGTTAATTTCCCCCACTAGATTTTAAACTAAGAGCAGAAACTATAGCTGTTTGGCTTTCATTTCCATTGCTTTGCACAGAGACTAGGTATTCAAATAATTATTTATTAAAGATATAAATAAGGGAACAAATGATACTTTTTCAGAGCCTTATATTCCTAGTCCTTTGCCTGTCTGTAAGACAATGCCTAGCATATGTATTAGGTCCTCAGTAAATACTTGTTTATTTATTTATATTTTAAAAAATACTTGTTTAATGCATAAAGCCAAAGTTATCTTCCTGAATAATGATGTATGAGCTCTAATACAATCAACAATAATCTGGTAGATAAAATTATTAAAGTTTCATTATGCTTTTGTAAAAGATGAGGCCCTAAATGTTAAGTAATTGCTCAAGTTCACATAGTTTTGTTATGCGGGTTTATCTCCCTTTTTTTGTTTTGTGTGGGTGTGTGTGTGTGTGGTGTGTGTGTGGGGTGGGGGAGGTGTGGGGTATGATTTAATTTTTAAACTATGAAGCCAATGTTTTTTCATTTCACTTTATTTCTTGTCTGATTACTGCTACTACATTATTTTGAAAGAATTTAAACTCTGATTCTCATTTTCTTCACACCTTAAAAAAACAATTAGATGATTTCTAAACTGCTATTTTGAAGTTACATGGTTTTTTAAGTGTATGCTTTCTTTGCAACTCAAGAATATTTTAAAGGAATTTGTAGTTCATTGAAGTTGAAGAAATTCTTAATTTTGCTTTTTCAAATTATGCTCATTGAAAAAACACTTTTCATTGTTTTTTCTATCATATATATTTATAAATATATGTATGTATGTAGTGTGTGTATTTCTCTTCACAGAGGGAAAAACATGAAGATAAAAATATTACAAATTACTTCTAGAATTGAAAAAAGTGTGAATATGAAGCCTTTAAAATAGTTTCCTATTTTCTAATCATTAGCAATGCTGAAGTCATTTGAACTACTGTCATATAAAACTTTTTTGCTTTGTTACATATGTTCAAAATGTATTTTTATGCTTTAGTTGAAAAATGTAAAGTGGTTGACCAAAGACCAAATTATGGATTGCCAATAACCTGTAGTAAAAATGTAGATGTTAATAAAATAAATACTGTATAGATGATTCCTTCAAAAAGACTGAGTAATAGGAGTTTGCATACATTTAGGAATGACACTAGACGAGTGGCTGATTTGGGATAGGATTTTTTGTAGGAAGCATGGCCCTGGGTGGGTGGTGCTCATAAGGTCATGAAAAATTATTCTAGGGAGTTTAATGGAAAATACTTGTTTAGCAAAGATAGGAGGTTAGGAGGTTTCACTGTACTGACTATACACTGTTTGGAGATTAACTTTAAGACAGAATGAGCGTAGAATACAGAAACAAGATAGCATGAGAAAATTTAAACATCAAGGGCTTTAATGCTGGAACTAGTAGAAGAACAATCATAAAATTGAACTCATAAGAACTAAGAATTGCAGAATAAGCCATAATTTTAATTCTAAAAACAACCTTAAGTGCGGCGCCTGGGTGGCTCAGTCGTTGAGCGTCTGCCTTCGGCTCAGGGCATGATCCCAGGGTCCTGGGATTGAGTCCCACATTGGGCTCCCTTCAGGGAGCCTGCCTCTGCCTGTGTCTGTGCCTCTCAGGAGAAAAAAAAAAAAAAAAAAAAAAAAAAAAAAAAAAAAAAAAAAAAAAAAAAAAAAAAAAAAAAAAAAAAAAAAAAAAAAAAAAAAAAAAAAAAAAAAAAAAAAAAAAAAATAAAAAAAAAAAAAAAAAAAAAATAAATAAATAAATAAAATAAAAAAAATAATAAAATAAAATAAACCTTAAGTTAGAGTAAGAGTTTAGGACCGAGTTTAGGACCTAGTAAAAGGTTGATTTTAAAGAATGTATCAGTGTTTTCCCTTAAATAATCTTCTTTGAATTTGGTAAACCACCTATCAAGCACTTACTATGTTCCAGATACCTTGATAGAAGACACTTGGTACTTAAAATATTTGTTCTGGATTCCTATGCTTTCCCCACTTTGTTTAACTTGCAACAAGTAACATTTACTGTTTAATAAAAGTTTATTTTATTAGCAAGTACTTCTCTCTGAAATCTCATTGATGCCCTACTTACTACTTTAGCCATTGTCATCTTTTGGTACTTAATGTGAATTGTAGGTAAAGTTGTAGGTGAAATTGTAGGTAAAGATGGTGATCCTTGGTACCTGGTTTGGCAGTTTCACAGGGAAAAAATGTACTTGAAACATATTCTGTATCACACATATCTTGAAAATTTCATGCACATAATTCACATATTTAGCAAGTTTTATGGGTAAATTAAAAGCTCATTTAGTTTTTAATAGTGTTCTTAGTGAACAGTCATTAGATGCATATGAAATGATAAGGACTATGTTGGTCAGTTTATCACAGCCAACATGAAGTCAACTGTTTTCACTAATGTACTTCCATATGAGTTTTAATGCTTGTTAAATTTGCATTTTATGGTTGACACTCTTATTCCTGATTCACAAAATGACTCACTGAAAAGTGACGAAAATGGTAACAAATACTATAATGTCGTAATTTGAATGCAGAATAACAATGTGTGCTGTGCATGAGATTCTGTGAGTGTGATGTTTTTAAAACTTCAGCTGAACCATATAAGGAAGGATTATGAATATCTGAAATTTGGCTTGCAGTCTATTCACCAATGATTAATAGTACATGGCCAGTCAAATATTGGCACCAAAAGTTTCACATCATTTTTTTGAAGCACCATTGGTTTCTCTGGTAAATGATTTCTCTGGGCAATAGGTTTCGGTGAGGACCCAGACAGGAAGTAGTACAGTCTTAATAATAGAACATATGCTAACTATTTGGGCAGCCAATGAAGGTGTTGCATAAGTGAAAGGGTTATAAAAAAGATAACCAACTTGTCCCTTTCTTCAGAGAGCAATTATCAACCATAAATCATCAATATGTTGATTAAGAATTGAAGGGGTAGAAAATAAAGCCAAATTTGACACTTGAGTCTAGAATGTTTTTATAATGTTATATGAAAAACTGAGCAGGACGTTGCAAAACTCTTCTAATACTTCCTGTTGTAGGAAAGGTGTTCACATGAGGTTTTGAGATAAGAACAGAAATTAAAAACATTTTTAAAGACATTGTTAATGTCAATAAAGAGAATTTCCTTGATTTTAGGTGCCTCACTTAAGTGGGCATATCGATCTGTCTACCCACTGTCTTAAAGAGACATCCCTCCAGAATTATAATGTGAATTGTAATGACTACGCGATCAGATTGTGTTAAGATTACACGTATGCAAAGCAACTAAAAGTTTGTGCTGACCTGACTTGACTGTTAGTTTTTAAGCAGTAATTGCCTGTTCACCCAAACAATTTAACTGAAATTGTCACCTTGCTTTTTTTTTTTTTTTTTTTTTTTTTTTAGCAGTCATTCAAATGCCCTTATTTTCTGTCCTTTCCTAATCCCAGTATTCTGGCAATTTGTTAAAGATCATTCCACTATCTCCTTTTACTCTCCACCCAAATAAGGCTTAGTTTGAACATTCTGGGTATGGAGTGAAAAAAACTTGAAACTATTTCTTTCGTTCACATTCTATAAATTACATTTTCAAAAATGTCATTCATCAGTAGACAGTCTTTCAGAAGTATGTAGAGCATGGACATGTTTTGCACAATATATTGGAGGGAGGTGAGATTTTCATCAAACGATTTTAATACTCTTTGTTATTTCTAGACAAGATAAAGCTTTTATTCATTACCATAATTATTAAGTGAGTAAATATGTCTTATTTCCATACCTAAATTCAGATGGCTTGCTGTGATGTATTCATTTTTATAGATTAGTCTTTGTAAAGCTGAATCTTTTGAAGTTCTTGGGTTTGCACATTAGGGAAAGTCCCAAGAGTTGTACACTTCTGGTCCCAATTGCTTAACTTTACATAGTGATGTTTTTAACTTTTACCTGTAATAAATGTAGCATGCCAATAAACAAGTTCTCAGGATACGTAAATATAATGAGTACTATAAATTTATACCCCTTTTAAAAATATCACTTGAATAACTAAGCAATAATTAATTTTTTCAAGACTAAGTGAAGCTTGAATTATAAAGATTTTAAGGACTGCATGAAACTAGGTAGATGAATTTACACTTACCTTTGGTACATTTCATTTTCTGAGGTAATTTGTTTTAATGAATAATTTCTTTTATTCACAAAAATGTGTTTTCCAAGGATTTTATTTATTTATTTCCCCAAGGATTTTAATAAAATGTTTTTTAAAAGTTGTTCCATTTTAGAGTACATACTTTAACTTATTGAATGTTAATTCCACTTAAACATATTTATTGGATTACATTTTTCTAGAAACAAATTTGTGAGGGCACAGACATGAGATAATACTTGCCAAACCACTTTGCCTTTCTTCATCAACCTTTCTTTCCCCATCATATTTTTCTTTTAAAATTAAAGAATCAAAGAGACTTTATCCTTCTTTTGTTTAGATCTCAAACGCTGCTGATTTTTTAGATGGAAAGAAGCTTGCAATAGCGTCTTAAAGTGTAACATGGAATTTTAGTGACATCTTGTGGCTAAAGCTTTTCTCTGAGTCTGTGTCCTAGAATTGGCTTTCTACTAGTGGACTTGCCACTGGAAAACAGAAAACATGTACTCTGCACGTACCTGGAGACTCAGAACAGTTTAAACTGGCCTGAAGACATTTAAGGCAATCTATTTCCTATCCTCAGCCTCCTGCCCTCTCTACACTAACTTGACCATGCCGTGGGTCTGAGTAGTTTGCCATTTGCCTTTTTCACAAACTTTCTTTCTTTCTTTCTTTCTTTTTTTTTTTTTTTTTTTTACAGTTATCATTCTTTCACTTCACAAAAGAAAGATCTATTTCTCAGCCCTCCTGAATCTCTTTATGTTGCACTGACCTATGTATCAAAGCCTCTGGGTACTAACTAAACACAGAGAATTTTGAATTATTGATGTTGGTGTAGGACAAGTGAATCACCACAGTGATTATTTAACAAAAGTTTTGCAAGTAGGATGGTGCAAAAGTTGGAAAGGGAAAACCCAGCTGGAGGCACTGTGGAATTCAGGATCTACTAGACAGGATTCCGTTTTCTTTGAGGTAGCTCACTTATCAAAAATGTCTAAACTCAGGGGATCCCTGGGTGGCTCAGTGGTCTAGTGCCTGCCTTCAGCTCAGGGCCTGATCCTGGTCTCCAGGGATCATGTTCCACATGGGGCTCCCTGCAGGGACCCTGCTTCTCCCTCTGCCTATGTCTCTGCCTGTCTCTCTCTGTATCTCTCATGAATAAATAAAATCTTTAAAAAAAAATGTCAACTCAATGTGGACCATAAGATCTTTACGACCAAGAGTCTGAAAAACTTTCTGTTAATGCTGTCTAGCATTTGTTTGATACTATTACTTCCCACCTGTGAGGCTGAAAAACAGTTCTGGGCTAATTCAATGGCAACAATAAACTTGTGTTTAATTTGATCAATAGCCCTATGTCACCAACGTCTATGTGTCAAACCTGTGGCCACTCTATATGCATGTTGTTTACTGTTTGCACAAATCAATATGCTAGAGACCTCAAAAGTTATGCCAAATGAGGTGGCTGATAAGCTTTCTTTAAAAATTATTTGGTTTCAACAAAATTAAAAGAAAACCAAATTAAGTTTTTATGTGGTCATTTAGTAAAATAAATGTGGGCAATAAGTCAATATGATTTTTTTTCTTTTGATATAAAAACTTACACTAAAAAGTACAAATCTTACTTAGGAATATGTTCAAAATATTGGCTGGTATCATAATTTCATTCGTCTCTACTTGTTAATATATTCATGATTTCTATGCTTATATGCTAAGAAAAAGAAAAGAAAAATAGAATTGAGAACAAACTCTGACTTACACAAGCCATAAGCCCATCTCATTAAATTGTGGGTCTCCAATAAAGTGTGCGTTAATTGTGTTGTATTGACCAATTTTATAATACTAAAAGTTATGGTAATTCAACCCAGAAGAAATGTTAGTACTTAAAACATCAGGAAAATTTTTACAAAATTATGATCTTGTTTTGTCTCATAGAAGTGTTGTTATAGGGATCAATAAGTCTTTTTTTTTTTTAAGATTTTATTTATTTATTTATGAGAAACACAGAGAGACAGAGAGAGGCAGAGGGAGGAGCAGGCCTCCATGCAGGGAGCCCGAGGAGGGACTCGATCCTGGGACTCTAGGATCACGCCCTGGGCTGAAGGCAGCGCCAAACTGCTGAGTCACCCGGGCTGCCATGATCAATAAGTCTTTTAAGCATAAAATACATCACATTAGGATAAAATTCTGTGAGACAACTGGAATAAAATTACAAATCAGAGGAGTACCAGTAAAATTTCTAACTATAAACATGAGCTTGTTTGTAAATATTTAAATAGATACTCATGTGTATAGAATTCACTGAAGTTGCTTACATTTTAAAGAGTTATTGAACACTTTTATTTTAAAAAATGGAGATTACTTTGTGTGTGTGTGTGTGTTTTTCTTTGTGTGTGTTTTATATTTAAATTACCCAACATGTAGTACATTATTAGTTTCAGATGTAGAGATCAGTAATTCATCATTGGCATATAACACCCAGTGCTCATCACATCACATGACCTCTTAATGCCCATCACCCAGTTACCCCCATCCCCCCCACCCAAGATTACTTCTTTTCAACTATTAAAAACATAATGAAATAGTTTAGATGTGTTGACTCAACATTTGTGAGGGAATAAATCTGTTAACATTTTATGGATTATGCAAGCAAAACAAGTTTGAAAAGCAAGATTTTACATCAATTAACTTGGCCTTCAGTTTCATGACCCACATAGATGTTTGGGAGGAAAATCACTTTAGATTTGTGCTTTAGATACATAGTAATATTTTCTTAAAATTAAAATTAGGATGAAGACTGAGCATAGGATATTTAAATCAAAGCAATATTCCTAGATCTAGAAAGTTGTGGTACTTACAGCATAAACTAAAAATCGAAACAAAACACACACACACACAGAGAAGATATAGGACATCCGGCAGACTCAGAAAGGAAAGGAGGGAGAGTCTTGCCTTTGCTTCGGGTCTGGGTTTTTTATTGAGGCTGCCAGTCTGGTGTATGTGTCCTCTCAGGTATCCAGGAACCAGTCACGATGAGAACAAGTGTCCAGGGTCCTCCATAAGTCACTTCTTCCTTAGAACCAGGGGTCTTGGCATCAAGATATCTAGTGCTGCTAGTCTAGAACACCCACAAGATGGCCTCATCAGGTCATTCTCCCCCAGTCCTTCCTTAGAGGTTATCTAGTGTGCTGCAAGATTCTAAAGAAATCATTAACTCCTTGGCTCGTAAAAGTAAGACATACCACAAAGCATGTGTAAGGTGTGGGTGCAGGTAGTAGCAAGAACAGAAGCAGGAAAAGGAGCAACAGCAGATTTATATGGAGTCCTTCAGCTTCCATATGGCAGAAGTCCTGGTCCAAGAAGAGAACTATCACCAGAGGTAACTACAAGGAATTTGGGCTTGGGCGTGGGAAGCTGAGGGAAGCTCTGTGGGGCCGAGAGATCAACTTCCTCCCCTGTGTCCCATTATCTCTGCACAACAGGGCAGACATTTGTTTGCCAAACATTTTCTCTTCCCCTTTGAAGTCTCAGACATCTACCCCCTGCTCCTGAGCCCAGGATGGCTTATAAACCTCAGTGGCCTGGCTGCCCTTGGATCTCCTACTCTTACAGAGCTCATACACAATTTGTTTTTCTCCTGTTTATCTTGTGTTCATTTGATTAACTGACCAGCCAAAGTACGTAGAAGGAACTCTTCCCCTACACTTGCAAAGCCTAAAATATTTTTTACTTGATCTTTAACACAAAAAGCTTGCCTGTCTCTGATGTAAAAGAACAACTTTACAGGCAGGACTGGTGATGCCCACAAAGGCTCAGTGGTGGTAATGCAGGATGATAAAGTAGAAGATGTAGAGGTGGGTTAGGGCCAGCTGGAGAGATTTTTACATTAGACATTGAAATGCCACAGCAATTTTCTTTTTTCTCTTTTTAAAAAGATTTTATTTATTCATGAGAGAGAGAGAAAGAGAGAGAGAGAGAGGCAGAGACACAAGCAGAGGGAGAAGCAGGCTCCATGCAGGGAGCCTGACATGGGACTCAATCCTGGGTCTCCAGGGTCACACTCTGGGCCTAAGGCAGGTGCCAACCCTTGAGCCACCCAGGGATCCCCTCACAGCAATTTTCTGAGGCAATAGATAAACATGAATTTGGCAGCCATATGTAAAATACAGAACCATCTGCATAAAAAGATGCTACTCCAGGGGCACCTGGGTGGCTCAGTCAGTTAAGGGTTCACCTCTTGGTTTCCACATAGGTCGTGATCTCAGGGTCCTGAAATTGAGCCCTGATCCAGGCTCTGTGCTGAGCAGGGAGTCTGCCGGAGACTCTCCTTCTGCCCCTACTGCTTCTGCTCTCTCTCTCAAATAAATAATCTTAAAAAAAAATACTACTCCAAGTGTGAAATTAATCAAGAAGGCACAAAATCTCCTATGAATTCAATGTTGTTAACTTACTCATGTATTAAATCATTTTATTCACCAAAAACTTATTCTGTGCTTACTATTTTCTAAGTGCTATTCTTGATGAATGAAAGAACAGTGAACAAGAGATAAAAACATTTCTGTCCTCATGGAGGGCATGGGAAAGTATAGTAGCATGTATAAGTAAAGTAAAGTATAGACTAGTAGGGAAAGTATAGAAACATGTAAAATATAACAAGGTTAGATTGTGGTAAATGCTATTGATTAAAAAACAGGCAAGAGAGGTAAGCTGTAAATGGGAAAGCTTATTAAAAATAAATTATTATTATTTTTTAATCTAGAAAGCTGGGGGAAAACTTCCCTAAAAAAAGCAACATTTATCAGAGTAGAAAGCAGTACAGGAGTGAACCACATGTCTATCCAGGTAGAGAGAACACCAAGTATAAAAGTCTTGAGTGGCAATGGTATTAGCAGATTTGAGGAGCATCAGGGAGACCCAATACAGCCAGAATGAGTCAGTGAGCGAGCGGCCCTGCAGTGGAAAATTAGAGGTAGCAAGGGGGCATAAAGCCAGGGCCTTATAGGTCGTTGTAAGAACTGTGATTTATACCCTAATTACAAAACGAAGCCATTGGAGGATTCTGAACACAGTAGTATGATCTGATTTTTTGAAAGGATCCTTGCCATGAGAAAGAGTGGGGACACACGGTGGATGGAAGCAGGGACAGCAGTTAGGAAGCTCCTTGTAGTAAACCAGGTGAGAGATGACGGTAACTTAGATCAGGGTGGTAGCAGACAGAGGCTGCACGAACTAGTCAGACTTAAGATATTGTTGGAAAGGAGCACAGATAGACTCTCCTGATGGCAAGACACAGAGAAGAGAGAAAGCCGACTCCAGAGTTTCTGGCTTGAGCAACAGGAAGGATGCAGTCGCAATGAAGTAAGATGCAAGAAATTGCAGGAGGAGCACAGCAGGGTAGGAGTGATGTGATGTGGAGTTTGTTTTGGGATGTGCTCATTTGAGATGTCTATTGCATATCTGCATGGAGATACCAAGTTTGCAATTGGCAATGAAATAATGATACCCCTTGCTTTTCCCAAAGAGCATCTGAAAGCTGTCAAGAAGGCCCAATGCATGTGTTTGGGGAACAGAGTCCAACCAAAGGTATAAATTTGGAAATCATTAGCCTAAAGATGTTATCTAGTACGGACAATAATGGATGAGACCGTCAAGGTATGAATAGAGGCATTATGGAGTCTGAGGACCGACTTTTGGGTCCCTCCAATGTTAAGAGGTCAGAGAAATGAGGAGTCAGTAAGAGAAATAGAGCAGCAGTGGCCAGTAATGCAAGGAAATCCAAAGGAAGGTGGTGTGCTAAATGCTCCTTGAAGGAATGTTTCAAGGAGGAAGGAGCGAGCATATGTTTTAAATGGTAAGTCATTGACTAGGACCACTTTAGTGTAGTGACAGGGTTAGAGCCTGGATTGTATGAGTTCAACAGGGAATGCAAGGTAAGGGAGTAATGAACACTCTTTTACAAGAAATATGATCTAAAAGGGAGCACAGAAATGAGGTAGTAGTTTGAGAGTGATGTGAGGTCCTGGGAGGGTTTTTAAAGACGAAAGAAAATTTCTAACCTTATGTTAATGATCCAGGAGAGGTAGGAGATTGGGGTTAACTACTGGTGTGGTTGTCCCAGAATAGTCAAGCGAGGATGGGATCTATAGGCCATTAGCAGGACTGCTCTTAAGAGCACAGACAGCTCATTCACAGAAATGCAGCAGAGCAGGAAGTGATTGTAGCGAGGGCCACATGAAAACCAGCTTGCCGGTCACTGGCTTTATGACCAGGAGGCAAGTTGCTTTACCTCTCTGTGCCTCAGGTCTCTCATTGGTGAATTGAGGGTAGCAATGTCTACCTATAACCCTGGCTTATAGGGTTGTCATGGAGATGAAGTTAGTTAGCTTATGTAAAGTGCTTATGATAATTTCTAGTGAACAGTGAGGGCTACGTAGATGCCAGTTATTGTCACGGCGAGAGGAAGGAAGACTCAAATAAGTGCAGAAGGCCATGGGCAATGTGGTGGTGGTGGGAGAATGAAATATTCTTTTCTGATTACTTTTATCTACGTATTTATCTTTTATTAGAATAGGAAGCAAGATCATTAGTTGGGGTGAGGAGGGGAGTCAGTGTTATGTCTTTGAAAAGAGGGAAGAAGAGATGTGAAAAAGTTGCTTGGGAAAGCAGAAATGTTCCTGGATTAGGAAAACACAGTAGAATTTCTTGGTAACATTTTATGCCCACTTGAGGTGCGTGAAGGTACATTCAAAGCAAGAGATGGTTAGACTTTCCTCTTTCCTGTGTTCATCTTCTTGAGTGCAGGTGAGGAGTATGCATACAGTTGAGTTTAACTAGGGCTGGGGGTTTGCTAGATCAGTACAAAGAAGGGAAAGGCAAGAGACCTGACTTACACAAGAGAATGATTATATAGTGACAGACATTTGATTAGTTGCAAGAAAGGAAATTAGGAACTAAAAACCAAACTTGACAGTGAAAAGGCTATAGGATTTATGAACTAGAGGCCTAGGTATCTGGGGAATCACAGCATTGAAGGGAGTGATTTAGAAACATAAGAGGCAATTGGAAAATGGGATACCCGGAACTGTTATTAAGCAGGAGTTGTAGTCCTCGGTAATAAAGTATAGGTGTGTTGATGACAGTAGATGATGTTTTAGCTCAGGCTGCCATAACAAAATACCACACACTGGAAGGGCTTCAACAGCAGGAATTTAATTCTCATAGTTCTGGAAACTGGAAGTCCTTCCAAAACCAAAGGACCAGCAGGGTCAGGGCAGATGGCTACCTTCCCGGTGTGTCCTCACAAGTCTTTCTTGATGCATGTGGGTGGAGAAAGAGGAAGCGATCTTTCTGGTGTCTTTTATAAGGCACCAATCCCATCATGAAGGCAGCACCTTCATGACCTCATCTAAACCTTATAGCCTCCTAAATGACTCATCTCCAAATAACATCAGCTTAGGAGTTGTGCTTCAGCTTATGAATTTGTGAGGGGACACACTTTGGCCCATAGCAGATGAGGAGGGAGGGGGTGGGATCCAGTCACAGAGTAGAGGAGAACAAGGAAACTGTGTGGTCATTGGTTATTGGAGTGATCATCTGTGATATCACTGGAGCAGTGTTAGTGACATAACTGTGAACTAGGACTTAAAAACCTTACAGAATGGAGTGACCTAGGATCTGTAGATACTTGCAACAAAGGCAGTATTGTTTGGCATTGTATAATGACATGAGATTCAGGGCCGAGTGTTTTCAGGAGGAGGGAGGAAGGATGGTCACCTTCATGGCACTGAGAAGGAGGTGTGTCAGAGAGGAAGAAATTTCTATTGGAGGAGGCTGCACAGAAATCGCTGTCCTCAAATGAGACTCTGAACAAGAAAGTTGAGAGAGAGAGCAGTCATAGCACAGGCCCAATGGGACAATTACAAAAAAAAAAAAAAAGATATTTATTTTACCCAAACACAAAAAGCTTCACTGGCCTGAGGAATCCATCAACCTTAATTTGGAAACCCTGGCCTTGCTTTTACAATTGCATAAGAATTGCCTTATTGTCTGATTTCTCCTTTATCATGTGAGTTCCTGGGAATTGTGTAAAGTTAGGCAATAAAATAAGATGTTGAGCACACTGGAGGAAGCACAGTGGTGAATCTTTCCATAAAGTGCCACATCTTTCTAAACTAGATTTCCTTTGTTCTCTTTTGACTGAAAGATCACCACAAGGAGCACTATGATTGTGATGAGGGGATTGTCACTGCCAGAGGTGGGGTGGGGGGTGGGGAAGAGGGGGTGCAAGAAACTAGAGGGGGCCCTGGGTGGAGGCCAGCACTGGGAGTTAACTGCTGTGCTGAGGGCTGCAGCCAGAAGAGTTTTTAACCACCACTCAGGAGGCAGCACTGGATCTCAACTGGGAAGGGACACTGATTCAGCATTTTCTTTTTTCTTTCTTTTTCTGTCTTGTCTTTTTTTTTTTTTTTTCTTTTTTGCACTGTTATTATCCACATTATTCTGGTTCTCTTTCCCAAATTAATGTTTTCCAGGGTTGACCTTGCATAACTTCTTCATTAATATTCTACAGATGATGGATGATGGCTATCTGTGAAAGGAAGTTCTGGAATGCCATACTGTCTTACACAAATCTGAACAAAAGTGATTTTGCCCACCAAAAATAAGCATTACTTTGCTGGAAGAGGATGCATTCTGAAAGACTGGCTAGCAATTTATATATGAAAGAGTAGCGATTTTATAGCTAGTCAAGGTGGTAGAGGTGGAGGGAAAAATGTTTGCAGAACGTGAATGTTTACAGGGCTATAAAAAGGTTGGCAAATACTTGATTCCAAATTCCTCCTGTCCTTCACCACCAACCATACAGACATCAGTAATCAATATTCCTCATTCTTTCCCACTGAGCTCAAAGGAGGTCACACATTCTTGAATATGTTTTTCCAGGCACCATTCCTAATCAATTGGCATTAGAAAAACAGGTAAAATCTAACTATCATTTGAGGTCTCGATGTTTTCTGTGCTTCATGAAAAATGCAATATCCTTGTAGGTTATTTAAGAGAATCACAAATGGGCATTTGTAAATATCGTTGATTTATTCAGTAACATTTATTTTGTATTTGACTGTGAATTTTTTGTGTTCCATGAATGTGGGATATATTTTTCAACAGTTTGTAATGGAGATATATAGTGCCTCTGATATTGAAAGATGATTGTGCAATAAATCCTTTGTGGTGACAACAGTGATTATATATAAGGTTTGGTTTAATAATTTGAAACCTCTATTTCTAATATAATAATTATAATTTATAGACTTTAGTTAATGATGTTATTTATGTCTAGCATTTACATATTAATAGATATATGTTTACATTTTCAACTACTTATGATTTCATTGATAAATTTATCTTGGTATTTAAAACATCTTAATTAAAATTCCAGTGATATAAATAATGCATTTCATCATATAATTATATGGTTTAGAGTTTGGAGAGATCTTAAAGATTATGTATTCCACCCAAAAAGTAATGCAGAAATTACTTCTACAGCATTCATACAGGTTGTCACTCAAATTTCTCAGAATATATTTGGTAAGAGGGAGATCACTGTCTTCCTAGCTAGGTTCCCTCATCAAATATATAATCAAGCATTATTGCTATTAGATAAATGGAGTCTGCAAGGATAAGACATGACTTTCATGGTAATAGCAAGTAAGCCATATGTGTAATATGTATATAAATAACTTCAAATTACCTTCTTTGCTCAGAGAATTCCACAAAAGATGGTAATTACTATACACAATGTGTTCAACATCTGAAAATATAGTCATTAGATGTTGTCAATTCCACCTCCTTATTTCTTTCCTGTCACACCTAAACTTCCAGAAACCATTCTGTATCTGTTTTCTTTTTGCCCTTATCTCTTATTACTTCTCAACCAACTACAAGTTGTTTTCTGCTCAAACTATTCCACCAAAAATTCCTCCTACAAGGTCATCAATGACCATTTTAACTACAATATTTTTTTAAGGTTCAGAGTGGTTTATTTTCTTATTAAAGCTTTTCATTAACTTAATGGAGTTGGCAATTTTCCTTGAACTTTTTAATTCCCTTTAAGTTCATAACACCCCTCTCCTACTTCTTTCATTCTGGGTAGCTACAGCAAGTTATATATAATATATATATATATATATTTAATTTATATATTTTAATATATTTTAATTAATATATTATATATAAATTAATATTTATATATTAATTAATATTTATATATTTTAATTTATATATATTTAATATATATATATTTAATTTTTATTTATTTATGATAGTCACACAGAGAGAGAGAGAGAGAGAGAGAGGCAGAGACATAGGCAGAGGGAGAAGCAGGCTCCATGCACTGGGAGCCCGACGGGGGATTCGATCCCGGGTCTCCAGGATCGCGCCCTGGGCCAAAGGCAGGTGCTAAACCGCTGCGCCACCTGGGGATCCCAGCAAGTAATATTTTAACAACATCAACCTAATCGGTTTAATCCCATTTATTTTCATATCACCCAAAACTTGATAATTTCCGGATATTGTTGTCCTCCAGGAGAAATTAGGACAGCCAGTCATACATAAGTCTACAATGCCAATGTTTTATGGACATTTTCCTTATGCAAGCATTCTTCAAAGGCACTACGGGGGAGAAAAAAATGAGATGTATATATATATTCTAAAGGAATTTACAATCTATTAGATACTATGCAATGAAATAACCATACGATTAGGAAGTTTAAGGTAGAAACTACAAAAGAAATAACAAGTACTATTTAGTTTCCTTTCTAGAAATATGGCCAACAAAACATTTAAAATTCTTTAATTGTTTAGGAGGAGGATAGAGACATTAACTTTAGAATTTATGTAATTATGTATGTTATAATTTTAAAGGTAACTACTAAAATAAATCAATTTTACAATTTTTAGAAAGTTAAATAGGTGCACCTGGGTGGCTCAGTCAGTTAACCATCTGCCTTGGGCTCAGGTCATGATCCTGGGGTCCTGGGATCAAGTCTCATGGGTTTCCTGCGAGGAGCCTGCTTCTCCCTCTGCCTGTGTCTCTGTGTCTCTCATGAATACATAAAAAAAAAAAATTAAAAAAACCTTTTTTACCTGTTAGTACTACTTCAGTCTCTCAGAAAAAAATAAAGAGAACCCATAATGACCACAAGATAAATAAGTATTTCTTAGACACACATAATAGCACATGCTGTGAGAGGAAAGATGGTTAAATTGACTATATATGCATAAAATTACTCATTTTGTGTGAGGAATTACTAAATATTCATTTAGCTATTTAAAAAATTCTGTTCATCTAATGAAGGCTTAAACAATCTAGAAATATAAGACAAAATTGAGCAAATATATTTGAAAGTATAAGAGTGGTAAAATCTAGCATATGGAATTTAAAATGTATATTAATATATGTAAAGAAAAGATTTTAATTCAAATTGGTAAAATAGACAATTTTTAGAAGAAAAAAGACAAATGACTAATGAGCTTGTTTAAATTCATATTTAATCTGGAGAATACAAATTACAATAAGAAACAAGTCATATCTCTCACCTTAACAAAAATTAAAAAGCCCTGAAAATACCAAGTTTCACTGAGAATGTGGAGCAATGGGAACAATGCTGGAAGTAAATACTGGAACAAATTCTACCACTCTGTAATTTAACTTCTGTATACATAAATTCAGATAAAAATCTGGAATATATGTATAAGGAAGTGGTTTTTAGCATTGTTGTAATAGTACAAAGAAGTGGAAGCAATTTAAATGGTAATCAACATATAGAATATATTAAAAATTGTGTATTATTATGGAATATTCTAATTAGTAAAAATAAATTAATTAGAATTACATGTACCAGCAAGGCTAAATATTGACATCCCCATCCAAATACTTAAATTTTTTAAACTTTTTATTTTAATTCCAGTTAGTTAACATATGATATTATATTAGTTTCCGGTGTGCAATATAGTGATTCAACAATTCCATACATCACTGGGTCCTCATAACAAGTGCCCTCCTTAATCCCCATCACCTATTTACATATCCCACCTACCTTCTGTTCTGGTAACCACTGATTTGTTCTCTATAATTAGGAGTCTGTTTCTTGATCTCTCTCTCTCTGTTTTCCCTTTACTTGTTTGTTTTGTTTATTAAATCCCACATATGAATGAACTTATATGGTATTTGTCTTTTTTGACTGACTGACTTATCTCACTTAGCATGATACTCCCTAGCCCCAGCCGTGTTACTGTATATGTTCCATCCAAATACTTTTAAGTCAAAGGATAAGATATACAGCATGACATTTCAGTACATCTTTAAAAATGAAAAGTATATTATATATTATATAGAATTGCATACATATATAGAAAAATTATTAAGAGTGCACATGAATGGGGCACTTGGGTAGCTGAGTCACTTAAGCATCTGCTTTTGGCTCAGGTCATGATCTCAGGGTATGGGATCAATCCTTGCATCAGGCTCCCTGCTCAGTGTGGGCTTCCTTCTCCATCCCCCCTTGTCCCTCCCCCTGACCCTGCTTGTGCTCTCTCGATCACTCTGCTCTCTCTCAATAAATAAATAAATAAATAAATAAATAAATAAATAAATTCTTTTAAAAATTCACATCAATGAAAAGAACAAAATTTTAGTCATGATCTCTATTACCTCTGTGAATTGCATTGGGGAAGGTACACTGAAATCTTCAAGAATGTTTTTAATTTTTTATTTGTTACATTCCTTTCTATATCTTTTTATATTTTGAAATATTTTTTTAAAATATATTTTTTTGAAGGGCTATAAGAACTGGGAGCAGGTGGGAGATCAACCTTGACAGGAGGCAATGAAGGCAGGTAACAAGTTAGCAAAGCAAAGATATGAAAGTCAGACATAGAAGTGAAGAGGACACCATAGGGGAGGATAACACCAAGAGCTTCTACCCTGAAACTAGGAGCAAACTCAGACAACTGGGATGGCTTGATTCCATTTGAACACAAAAACATACACCAGAAGGAAATGTAATTTAGGATGCTCCAGGAAAAATCATTGGGCATTAGGGTTTCTATTTTTTCATATACTATGGGAAGATATTTATAGCTTTTTAGCAGGGGATTGTCAGTGCAATGTGTGCTTTATTTTAAAATGGCCCAGGATAAATGGCCCCACACCATTCTCAACGCTGAGAATGTAAAAATGATGCATCTGATAGGTGAGGCATATTTAAGAGACTGCTGCAATATTCCAGGCAGGACATGATGGAAAAGTGTATATAGCTATGACAATGGCACTCAAAGTGGGAAAGAGAAGATGGGCATGAGAAAGAACATTAAGATGAGAATTAAAAGATTCAGAGTCTGATGAACCATGGGGTGTGGAGATGTCATGGAAGATTCACAGGTAACTGCAACCTTTTGATGCCAGATGGAAGTATTGTTGTGGCATTAATAGAAATAGAAATATCAGGAGAATGTACAGTTTTTGAAAATAAAGTTCGGTTTTAAATACACTGAATTTTACATATTGAGATATTGAGAAGGCAGCTAAGTACCTTAAGAATGTATCTATTCCATAGTGACATTGGACCACATGTAGGCATGATTCTATCCAAAGGAAACAAAGAAACTATTGGTGAAAACAGAATCTTCTGGAATGACTATTTTTAGGATGCTAGAAGAGAGCTAGGAAGAGTTTTGTAACGAGTGCTAAACAATGAAGTAGGTGGTCACAGCATCATGATGAAGTGAGGTGAGGGAACTAGAATTAAATTAGATAATTCAAAGGTCATTTGTGGCTATTGAGAAAGTGCATACAAAAGAATAACTACAAATATAATGTATTGTTTAAAAACAATTTGCTTAAACATTGTTTAAAAATAAATGGTGAAAAACTGATCTAAAATAAAAAACAAGACAAGGATATCCATTCTCATCACCTTTATTCAATACGCTACTGGAAATCCTAGTCACAGCAATCAGTTAAGACAAAGAAATAAAAAGCATACAAATTGGTAGGGAAGAGATAAAACTGTCACTTTTTGCAGGTGACATGATAATATATATAGAAAACCCTATGGATTCCACCAAAAAACCTAGAACTAATAAATGGATTTGATAAAGTTAAGATACAAATTTAATATACAGTAATCTGTTCTGATTTTAAAGAAAGAGAAATTAAGAAAATAATATCATCTACAATTTCATGAAAAAGAATAAAGTACCAAGAACAACAACAGAATAAAATATCTGGAGTGAGTTTAAGCAAGGTGAAAGACCTATACATTGAAGAAATTGAAGACAAGAAAAACAAATGGAGAGATATACCATGTTCATGGATTGGAAGAATTAATGTTAAAATGTTCATATACCACCCAAAGCAATCTATAGATCCAATGCAATCTCTATCAAGATAAATACCAATAGTATTTTTTATAGAAGTTGAACAAAAAACCCTGAAATTTGTATGGAGCAACAAAAGACATCAAATGGTCAAAGGGATCTTGGGAAAAGACAAACAAAGCTGGAGGTATCTCAAATCCAGATTTCAATCTATACTACAATGTTATAATAATCAAAACAGTATGGTGCTGGCACAAAAATAGACATAATAGAGCAATAGTACTGAATAGAGAGGATAAATCCAAAATTATATGGTTAATTAACCTGTGACAAAGGAAGCAAGAATATACAGTGAGGAAAAGAAAGTCTTCTCCATAAATGGTGTTGGAAAAACTGGACAGCTATGTGCAAATGAAATTAAACTGGACCATTTTCTTACACCATATAAAAAAACTAAAATAAATTAAAGACCTAAATATAAGACCTGAAGCCATAAACCTAAAACATAGGCAGTAATCTTTTGGACATAGGCCTCTTTTTCTAGATATGCTCCAATAAAGGGAATACAAAAGCAAAATAAACTATTGAGAGCACATCAAACTATAAAGCTTTTTTTTTTTTTTAAGATTTTATTTATTTGAGAGAGAGAGTGTGAGTGAGAGAGCATGAGTGGGAAGAGGGGCCAAGAGAGAGGGAGAAACAGACTCTCCACTGAATGGGAACCCAATGAGGGACTCAATCCCAGGACCCTTGGGATCATGACCTGGGTCAAAGGCAGACACTTAACTGACTGAGACACCCAGGCACCCCCAAACTATAAAACTTTTGCACAGTGAAGGAAACCATCAACAAAATGAAAAGATGATCTACTGAATGGGAGATGATATTTGTGAATGATATCTGATAAGCAGTTAATATCCAAAATATATAAAGAACTCATATAACTCCACACCAGAAAAAATACCAAATACTCTGATTAAAATATAGGCAAAGGAACTAAATAGACATGTGTCTGAAGAAGACATACAGATGGCCAACAGACACATGAAAAGGTGTTTAACATCACTAATCATCAATGCAAATCAAACTTCAATAAGCTATCACCTCACACCTGTCAGAATGGCTAGTATGAAAAAGATAAGAAAGAGTAAGTGTTGTTGAGGATTTGGAGAAAAGGGAACCCTTATGTCCTGTTGGTGGGAATATAAATTGGTATATCCAAAACAGGATGTAAGTTCCTCAAAAAATTAAAAATAGAAATACTATATGATCCAGTAATTCCATTGTTGGGTATTTACCCCAACCCAAAGTAAAAACATTAATTCGAAAAGATACAGTGCCCCCCCTATGTTTATCACAGCATTATTTACAATAGCCAAGACATTGAAGCAATCAAAGTGTCTATCAGTAGATGAATGGATAAAGACGTATACTCCATATACAATGGAATATGACTCAGCTATAAAAAAACAATGAAATCTTGCCATTCACAACATGGGTGGACCTATCACATGTTATGCTAAGTGAAATAAGTCAGACAGAGAAATACCATATGATTTCACTTATATGAGGAATCTAAAAAACAAAACAAAACAAACAAAAACCAGAAATATAAATACAGAAGACAAATTGGTAGTTGCCAGAGAGGAGGATGGTAAGGGGATGGGCAAAATAGGTGAAGAGGCTAAAAGGCAAAAATTTCCAGTTACAAAATGAACAAATCACAAGGATGAAAAGCACAGCATAGGAAATGTAGTCAAGAATATTGTAATAACTCTGTATGGTGAAAGATGGTAACTACACTTATCATGGTGAGTATTGTGTAATGTACAGAATTGTCAAATCACTATGTCATACACCTGAAACAAATATAGCCTTGTATGTCAATTGTACTTCAATAAAAAAGGAAATTTGTGTACAGAAAAAAAATTCTAATGAAGCTCTGATTATAACAGTATGAAGCACATAAAATTTGTTATTTTTTGATATTTGTTTCCAATTCTTTGACTATTTCTTACTTCTCTTCCTATTTATAACTGTTCTAGAGATTTTCTCATCTTCAGGGCATTTACCAACAATAGTTTCCAGAAATAGTTACAGGACAAATGAAATGTAGTGAAACAGTCTAGGTTCATTTTTCCCAGTTACAGAGGCATCTTCCAAAGCCCTAAAGTTTTAAAAATGACTTGCTGTAGTGATTTCAGTGATAATGCCTATAATGTTCACTTATTTTAGCTACATCCATTGAATTAATGGAATTAGTTTATGTTTTTCTTTTAATCAATCTATCAACACATGACATACCCTGTCACTCAGATGTAACAATTTAATTTTGACATTCCATTTTCTCAAGTCCTTTATCTAGAATATCTAGAATATTTGTATGATCTAATTCATATATTTACAGACTCAACAATTGCTTTCTCCTTAAAGTATTTCTCTAAAAACTGTCATTGTAAATCCTAAATATTTAATATTTGGTTTAAAAATTTATATTTGCTCAATTATTATTTTCTTTTTTTAATAAATTTATTTTTTATTGGTGTTCAATTTGCCAACATATAGAATAACACCCAGTGCTCATCCCGTCAAATGCCCACCTCAGTGCCCGTCACCCATTCACCCCCCCCCCCACCCCTGGGCCAAAGGCAGGCGCTAAACCGCTGAGCCACCCAGGGATCCCTTCACCATAGAATCTTAAACCTGGAAAAGGCCCTAGAGAAAATTAAACTGCATCATTTGACACATGAGTGATGAAAAGCCCAGAAAAATTAAGGGACTAGGTAAGTCACATGCATGTTAACACATCATACAAGACTCAGAATTATACAGTTACAAGGACCAACACATAATAAAATGATTAAAAAATTACTTGCATTTAAGTCTTCTAAATATTATTAGATGTCCACTATAGATATCAAACTATATTAGAAGCTAATGAGAAAACAAAAGGAAATACACTTTTCCTTTCTTCTAGAAGGTACATACATTTGAGGAAAATCTTTACTATGCCTTCTACAGACTCTAAAATAGAAAGTTGTCAGTGTTTGATGAAGGAAAAACAAATAAATGATTTTAATTGACAAAATGCCTTTTCTCTCTTCTATGGTAAAATTACAAATGGATAAGCTGATGAGGGCATTTTATAGATTAATATTTATTTATTTATTTATTTATTTATATTTTTATATTTTTAAAAGATTTATTTATTTATTTATTTATTTATTTATTTATTTATTTATTTATTTATGATAGACATAGAGAGAGAGAGAGAGAGAGAGAGAGAGAGGCAGAGACACAGGAGGAGGGCGAAGCAGGCTCCATGCCGGGAGCCCGATGTGGGACTCGATCCCGGGACTCCAGGATCTTGCCCTGGGCCAAAGGCAGGCGCTAAACCGCCGAGCCACCCAGGGATCCCCAGAGATATATATATATATATATATATATATATATATATATATTTTATGATAGTCACAGAGAGAGAGAGAGAGGCAGAGGGAGAAGCAGGCTCCATGCAGGGAGCCCGACGTGGGATTCGATCCCGGGTCTCTAGGATCGCGCCCTGGGCCAAAGGCAGGCACCAAACCGCTGCGCCACCCAGGGATCCCTAATATTTTTTAAATAAAGCAGTCAAACCCATGATCAAGGGCCAGATATTTTTAGGGTTTACTCAACCAAAAGAAAATTTTTGTTGTCAAAACGACCAAGAAGGATTGGGAAATTTTAGCTAGAGTTTTCTCTTTTTTCCTTCCTTTAGGAAATAATTTTACTCCTCATTCAATACTAGAGAAAGAGGATGGTACAGAAAGGCATCTTGAAGTGAGCAAACATGAAAACAGTATATCTTAAATAAACTAATGGTACAAAGTTTTGAAAAAAACATAAAATTTAAGCTTAACTCAGGTTAGCATCTTAGGTTGATGTATATTAGATAAATTTTGGGTCATGGGGTAATGATTAATAAAGGAACTTACTGCTAACATAAATAGCATAGTTTCTAGTTTTTCCTTCTAAATCACATATTTGAGGCTTTTTGTTTTTGTTTTGTTCTTTTAATTGCTTTGGGACATGTGGAGCATGAAAGAAGTGAATCATTAGAAAATCAACCACTGTAAACAGTGCCAGTGTGACATTAAGCCATGATAATTAAAGGATACTAATAAAATTCTGGACGAAGATTAATTTTCAGGAAACTATTCAAATTAGTTCCACTTAGTGTTGAATAGATATTCAGGTACATCACACTTATTAAGATCTAAAAAGCCTGAACTCCCACATATTAGTACGCTATTCTAGATGTGACCACAGTGTGGAGATGTTGCAACACAGAATCTCCTTGCCATACCAGAGAAATGCTGAGTTCTTATATCCGAACCTTGACTTCACTGCCTGAATGAATTTTCCTTTTCATTTTATAACATATTATCATAAACAAATGCTTCCATTTTCCAGCATAAGTTCATAAGTGTGTGTGGCGCACTGCTGGGTGGAAGCATTAGAATTGCTGTGCATCTGGTACCTTCAAAGATTCACATAAGATGCTTTTAACTGATCCTCCGTACTACAACTAGGAATCCATGTAATACTAAACGAACCAATTTCAATGTATGTAGTGCTCTTCAAAAACCCACTAGAGCATATAAAATAATAGCAAATATCACCACAGTTTGTGGGTTTCATCTAAGAATGAAATTTGTTGTAAAAAGCATTCATGAATTCATGTGCAAATCTGGCTGTTCCTTCATTCCAGAAACACGAAGTGCCAAGCACTCTTCATGGATAAGTGGAGAGAGACAAAATGACTTGATACTACTTACTGGAGTAGAGTGACATTAAAAAGATACACAAATACTGAAGGGAAAAATAAAGAAGATAATGAAGTACTGTAGGATAAGGAAGAAAGGGAAGTGGGAGGTGATAACTTAGCCATGTGGAAAGTGTTCCCAGGTAGATGGAAGAACATTTGGGAGGTCAAGGTGGGGGATAGTTTGACAAGGTCAACAAATGAAAGCAATGTTACTAGGTCAGTAGGGCTTGAGCTTGTTGAGGAGGATGAGAATAGAAGGAGGTGATCTGATAAGCCAGGGGCCAGAACATCCAGGGGAGTGAAATGACAAGGACTGAGCATTTTATTCCAGGTTCTATGGGAAGCCTTTGGAGGATCTGTAAGAGAGCAAGAAGATGTGCTTTTTGCTTCCTGCTATACTGTGTAAATTCCAATACTAAATATTAACAATTTCAAGGATTTTTTTTACTAGTTTTCTCTTTTCTTCAATTTTATATTTATATGTCAGAAAATACTTTAGACAGAAAGAAGGTGCTTGAAGTTTAAGGTTTCAGCTTTTTGGGTAAGAAAAAAATCCCTTTGCAATTATCTTGATTTTGATGACAAAATTATACTTCTACATTGCAACATAATTCTCCAGTCAGCAATGGGTTTGTGTAATTTGATAGTTGAAAGGAATTTACCTTTATTTGAAAAAAATTGGATCATTAAGCTACTAAACTATATATTAGCAATGCTTGTTAAATTTATTATTCAAGTGGAAAAAAGACAAAAAACTGAGAGAGAGAGAGAGAGAGAGAAACAGAGAGAGAGAAAGAAAAGAAAGAAAAAAGAATCCCAAAGATTGCATAAATACATAATTTGAAGGGAAGTAGGTCCATTAAGTTGAGCTGAGTATCTTTTGGCAGGCGTCAAGGAAGCCTACCTCTTCCCTTGTAAATTAATTTGCTCTGTCACTCTATGCAAACTATTTACCATTATTTTGCACTCTCTGGGAATTCCAACATCTACATTTCTACACAGCGTGTGCTGGAGGGTGATTGTTACATGCTGAAGTGATTGAAGGTGTATCAGAGTTGGCTACAAGTTGTTTTTTTTTAATAAGTTAGATATTGTCCACAGGGACTAGTTGAAACGCTGCAAAATAAAGGAAAAAGAAACAGAATGATGAGTGAATAGTAATTATAGGGATTAAGATATGGATACCTAATAGAAATTAAGACATGAAGTTTTCTCAAGTTGTAACACACCCTCAGGATGGAAGGAATATTTACAGAAAAGGGTGCATGGGAAATGTATGTCAAGAATGTACACATTTGTGGAATTCGTATCTGCTTAATGATTTTTAAAGTGACATTTTTTAGACGGAGGGAGATAATTTTAAGCAGGTTTTAATCTCAGTGAGGAGCCTGATGTGGGCTTGGTCTCCCAACCTGAGATCATGATCTGAGCCAAAACCAAGAGTCAGGTGCTTAACTGACTGAGCCACCCAAGTGCCCCTAAAGTGACATTTCAAAGAACTTAAATAGGAAATGAAGCTCTTTTGTATTTGTCCACATATCATTTTTTATGCTCCTTCCCTCATGTAGATTCAAGTTTTCATCTGGTATCATTTTTCCTCTGCCTGCAGAACTTCCTTTACCTTTTTTTTTCTAGCCTAAGTCTGCTAACTATGAATTTCTCAACTTTTTTAAAGAAAGAAAGAAGAAAGAAAGAAAGAAAGAAAGAAAGAGGAAAGAAAGAAAGAAAGAAGAAAGAAAGAAAGAAAGAAAGAAAGAAAGAAAGAAAGAAAGTTAGTTGTTCATTTTACTTTCACTCCCAGCTTTAAAGCTGTTTACTCGGTACAGAATTCTACGTTGACTTTTTGTTTTGTGCCTGCATTTTATTTACATATTTATTTAAACTCAGTTAATTAACATATAGTGGATTACTAGTTTCAGAGGTAGTTAATGATCCATCAGTTGCATGTAACATCCAGTGCTCATTCCATGGAGTGCCCTCCTTAATGCCCATTACCCAGTTACCCCATTCCCCCCACCCACCTCCCTTCCTCTCAATCTTAGATATCTACATTTTAAAGATATGGTCCCATTTCCTTATTTCTGTGTCTCCCAGCTTACTTCTTTTCTCCCCTCTGAAGTATTTAGTTTGCTCTCAACCCCACCCAGTGAAATTTTCGTGACAGATAAAGAATTGTTCATTTCTAGAAGTTTCATTGGGTTATTTTTTGTGTCTCCCTCATTGTATTTATCATTACTTTTAAAATCTGAGCGTATTTTAAATATTTATTGTGACTATTTTATAGTCTTTGTTCACTAATTCCATTATCTCTGTTATTCCGTGGTCTGTTTATTGATTATTTTTATTCCACATTAAGGTTTATATTTTTCTACTTGTTGGCACAGCTAGTAAGTTTGGATTGGATGCTAGACATTATAAATTTCTCATTGTTGAGTCTGGATTTTGTGGCATTCCTTTAATAAGTTCTATACTTTGTTCTGGAAGGCATTTTCATTACTTACAAATAACAGTGGTCCATTCAAGGTTTGCTTTTAAACTGTGTTTAAGTGGGTAAATGTAGCTATTCTCTAGGACTAGTTCATTCCCAGTATGAAGGGTAGTCCTTCTGGGGACTTCACAGACAAACAAGTATATTAATTTTCTGGGCTGTCATAAAAGAATACTATTAACTAGGCGGCTCTTAAATAACAGAAATTTATTTTCTCACAGTTTTAGAGACTAGAAATTCAAGATCAAGGTGCGTGCAGAGTGGTTTTCTGGTAAGACCCTCTCTCCTTCACTTGCAGATGAATGAACACCTTTGGCACTGTGTCCTCACATGGCCTTTTCTCTAGGCATGAACTGAGAGATATTAAACTCTTCAGTGCGTCTTCCTCTTCTTTTTTAAGATTTCATTTATTTATTCATGAGACACACACACACACACACACACACACACACACACACGGAGAGAGAGAGGCAGAGACACAGGCAGAGGGAGAAGCAGGCTCCATACAGAGAGCCTGAGGTGAGACTCGATCCTGGGTCTCCAGGATCTCGCCTTGGGCTGCAGGCGGTGCTAAACCGCTGCGCCACCGGGGCTGCCCTCTACCTCTTCTTATATGGAAGGATACCAGGCCTATTGGATTAGATCTAGGACCTAATTTAACCTTGTGATTTTATTTAACCTTAATCACTTCCTTAAAGGCCCTATTTCCACATACAGTCACACTAGGATTTAGGGCTTCAACATATGGACATTAGGAGGACACAACTCAGTCCATAACACCCATATTCAATAAGGTTTCTCCAGTCTTTTTGGTGGGAACCCGAATGAATAATACTCAGCCCTATATGAGCTGTCAAAACTGCTTTGTCTTATGGGTACCCAGTAATTAGTCTTTTCCTTCAGGTTTTTTTTTTTTTGGGACGTTAGCTTTGTGGGGTTTCACTTTACAAGGCTCTTACTGTTTTTTATTCAAAGACTTTAGGAAACCCTTATACAGATTCTGGAGCTCTTTCTTCTGTTTCATCCTCTTCCCCATAAATCCTAGCTTTCTTAGTATCCTTGAACACTAGTCTTTATTTTCTCACCTCAGTGAGACTAACACACTGTGTTCCCATCTCTGTGCTGGACCTGGAGATTGTCTGCAAGCAGAAAGCTGGTATAGACTAGGACTCACATTGGTTCCTCTCCTCTCAGGGTTTGTAATTTTCTTCTGTCAATTGTCAAATGTCTGAAAAGAGTTTCATACTTTTAGAGTTATCTCCTTGTTTCTGGCAGGAGGTCACATCTCATAGCAATTACTCCTTCACGGGCTGAAGCAGAAGTCCTTTTAATTTACATTTATAAAATTAAAGACTTGTGACTACTTAATTTTCTTCACGAATAAATGATAATTTTAAAAGATTTTATTTATTTATTTATGAGAGACACAGCCGCAGAGACACAGGCAGAAGGAGGAGCAGGCTCCCCACAGGGAGCCCAATGAGGGACTCAATCTCAGGACCCGGGATCACTACTTGAGCCAAACAAAGGCAGACGCTCAACCACTGAGCCACCCAGGGACCCAATAAATGATAGTATTAACAGACTTGCTTTCTAGATATATCTAGAAGATAGGTAGATAGCCTAGATATATCTAGAAGGTAGGATATTATCTATCTTGTCGATCTAGATATATTAAATCATACCGTGGTTCCAATCGCAGTCTCTCAAACCTAAAAATTATATTCAGTTAGAATCCTACATGAAATCCTTACCAAATAAAATTTAATCTCACATAGTGAAAATATTGTGAAATATATTGTGGGAAGTTTGCCTCCAGTTGAGAGCCCCTGTTATAATAGATCCTTAGATTGATCAAACATGTGAAAATAATGAAACTTTTAAACAACAACTGAAGGTCACAGACCTTGTGAACATTTTATAGTAATGTCACTCAACTTTTTGCACAAGTGAAATTACACAAATGCAAGTGTAAGTAATACACCTGAGTTTATAAGGCTGTACAGGTGATAATGATGTATATAACATACTGAGAACTGCCATTCTGGAGCTCAAACATGAGTATGCATCAGAATTGGCTGGTGGCTTTGTTAAAACAGGTTGCCAAGACCCATACCCTGATTTATTAGGCCTGCCCAGGGCCCAAGAATGTGCATTTCCAGCACTTTCCCAGGTGACACAGTTGCTGCTAGTCTTTGAGCCATGCCTTGAGAATCACTGTTCAATAGCATAGTTGTACTGTTTAATTTTGGTAATAGTAATTTTTAAAGCAAATGATTTTATTTATATGTAACATAATTAATTTGAGATGACTGTGGTGTAGTCAAAGTAGTATGGAAACTGAAATTAAAATGAAAACAAAACAAAAATGTTGGTTCGACTCTTGCTCAACCCTTACTAGCAAGTCATTTTGTGTCTCTGAATCTGATTCATCATCTGTAGAGAGGAGATTACAATATATGATTAGCTACTTTACATAAATAACATTAATTTAGTTAATTAATTTTCAATGATAAATACCACTTTCACTCTACTTCTTTCCTCATACACACTTCACTGGAAAAAAGTTATACAGACAGTAGTATATGGACTCTTTTTGACTAAAATGGTTCTGAACAATTAAAGCAAAAGTTCCTGGGATTCTTTATCAGGGAAACTGAAGCATAAAAATCTTTCTAATCTTCTTGGTCAATTTTGGAATAGTTCCCAAAAAGTACAGTGGGCCCTGATTCCTGGTTGGACAGGTTACATCTCAGATTTCTTTAACCCTTTCTTAGAGTACACAAAATCTAGATTTACTTTAGAATTAATGGAATTTTGAGATTCTAATAATTTGAGGCAGAATTATGAATATACTCATGATGAGTATTTCAGACTAAACTGAAAACATTTATATCTACCTTATTGGACTTTCTGGTTTTCCTTTGTTCATTTATGAGAAGTGAATATGACTTCACTTGAGACTTTGCTTGAAAGTCTTTGACTTTGCTTATGCCAGTAAGATGCATCAGTCACTAGGAGGTTGTTTCTCAAGATAGACATGTTACACAAGGTTCTTTACTGCATTTTCCTGCTGGAAGGATGTGTAATGTATATTACCACTTCTGTCATTAAGGGTATGGATCTTGCTTAGCATGACATTTTGTGGGATCCTAGTTGTGTGGTATATTTATAGGCATCTGATGAGTTCAAAGCACACACATTAATGGGAGTATGGACATCTTTCTGAATAAACTACAAAAACAAATCCAAATTCCATGGTAATGCTTCCATCTGTCCTATGATATTCATTATTGTAGAATATCATACAGTGGTGGTGTCACAAATGTTATGTCTCTGGAGCATCATGTAACCTTGGGAGCAGAAATATCTGAAGAACCAAAGGAGAGTAAAGGCTATAATTAAAAATAAGCCCCAAGAAATAGTTTCCATGTGGTTGCAAGAAGCCCTTGAGCACAGCTGGAAAATTTCAGGCTGAAGTATGTTGGAACAATAGTTTACAGAGGAAAGTAGCTGGGTTTGGTTACACTGGGAAGTGAAATTTCCCTCCTTGGTCATAATAGCAAACTAGCTATAAAGTTTGGAAGAATATCTTCTAAAGAAGATTGTTACTCCCTGAATTAGAAAGAGAATCATAACAGAAGATTTTTAGAAATGAGAGTAGGAGCTTATATTCACATTAAAAAGTTTAAGAATGGTTTATTACGTACAAATGAAAATAAATTTTAAGGTGTAAAGAAAAAATACATATTTATTTAATAATGAAGTGTTGAAGAATTCAAAATTCAGGAGAGAAGATTAGGACAGTAATCCTGTAAAATAAGGTTATATTTTGTATGTTGTGGTACAAATCTCTCTTTTTAGCATTTGAATAAACATCTCAATGTATCTAAAATCAGCTCATCATTTGTGTCCAGATTCACTTCTTCTCTATTTCTTTTTGTTGTTACTGGTTTGATTTTCCTTCAAGTCATCTAATCTTGATATTTTTGTGTCTTATTTTTTATTTTCCCTCCATCATCTTCCATAGTAAATCAATTGTTAATTTCTTTCAACTCTACTGCTAATAGGTCATTCACATGCATGTCCATTTTAAAAATCGTTTTAAGATGTTGGGATTTCTCGAAAATAGTCTTTAAAAAATGCCAGGCAAGTGGAGGAACGCGGTGAGTTGTAGAGTCTCTAGGTGTGCATAAACATTTGGAAATGAGAGGTTGGGGGTGGCAGAGTAGTTCATTTGTGGTTGATGATATTTTAAGAAATCAATGCATTGAAAAGCTAGAGTGAAATCCAGGAGTAGGAATAAAAAAGCTAAAAACAGATGTGTGGCAGGCATATGTGGGTAATCATGAATAATATTTTGGATGATAAGGGTGCATTTTAGAAGAGGAATGTATACTGCTGCTGACAAGAAGAGTTATCAATCTATAAAAAAATGATGCCAAAGATATATCTATCTGGAAATGAATTGAAAAGTAGCTTTAGTCAATGTTTTATCAATCTTTAGACATATTATTCATAAATTGTTTAGTTGTTGGAATATAATTTTGGAGTTTTGCTCATTTTTTTCCCCAAATAATGGTAAAGTTTTCATTGTTACTAAAAAGGAAACTAAATAGACCAGTGCAATCTGTGGTTGTAGTTATGTGCACGGTGGCTCAGTGGTTTGGCTATTAATATAGAACAAACTTAAGCACTTTGTTTAAGCTCTACATCATAATGTAAGTTCAGTGACTCAATGGAAGCTAGAATCTCCCACTGTTGTGTTAGTCTTTATTGCTGCACAACTAACTACCACAAACCTAGCAGCCTTAAAAACCCATTCATTTATTTATTTATTTATTTATTTATTTATTTATTTATTTATTTATTTATTTTATTTACAGAGACACAGGCAGAGGGAGAAGCCAGCTCCTTGAGGGGAGACCGATGCGGTACTCGATCTCAGGACTCTGGGGTCATGCCCTGAGCTGAATGCAATTGCTCAACCACTGAGCCACCCAAGTGTCCCAAAAACCCATTTATTATTCATAATTCTGTAAATTAGAAATCTGGGATGACATGGCTGGGTCCTCTGCTCAGGGTCTCAGAAGACTGAATGCAGGTTATTGGCCGGTTTTCTTCTCACCTGGAGGCCAAGACGAGAACAGGAATTACCATAATTCCTCTTATTGGCAAAATTCAGTTCCTTGCAGTTGTCGCAGAGAGGTGCCCATTTCCTTGTTGGGGGATCATCGGATCGCTGCTCTTACATCTGCGTTCCTCCTTAAGTGGCTCCTTCCATGCTCCTAGCAGGGAGTCCTTCTCAGACTTCAGGTCACTCTGACTCCCCCTGCTGCCATCAGTCAGAGAAAGCCCTCTGTTTCTAAAGGCTCATGAGATCCGAATCAGATCCACCTGAATAATTTCCCCAATCTTAAAGTCCACTGTGTCCGAGAGCATATCATCATCACAGAGATGATACTCAAAGACTCTGGGGATTGAGGGAGCCATACATCTGATTGTAGGGGGGTGGATTTTAGAAATTGTGTCTGTCATACATTGTGTGATGTCAGCAATGGGATAGTGAGGTTGTGAGTCACAATGCAATTCAGTAAGAACAGCAGAGAATGGAATTCCTTCTCCTATTGGGTCTGTAGATTCACTTTTGTCTCATTTTAAACAAAATAAATTGCAAAAGAAAAGAAAAAGAAACTCTAAGACCAGAACACCTGGAATAAATGAGAGTTGTCAATACAGGAATTAATAATTTCCAAAGAATTAACATAAAATTCATATAGGATGACATTTAACAAAGTGAATATAGAGACATTTTTTTTTTGCAAATTTGAAGCCAACAAAGTCACCAACATCTTACACAACTATTCTCATAATGCCAATAGATTGTATACATGTTGGCCATGGGACTATAGTGAGATAAAATATCTTCCCATTCTTAGCTGTTTTCAAGGAGAAGCATAAGAATGAAATCCTAGATTGCCATAATTTCTTATGGCTTTAAAGAAATTGTGCAGTGGAAAATATTGCTTTGTTAAGAAAACACTTCTTAATAAAATTAGTGGCATTTTTCTAAGATTTTTCTTAGCAACATATATGCATACTACTGCCTCTTGATCCCCATAGTTATTGCTCTTACAAATGCTCTTAAAACCCATAGGAAGAATTTTTTCACCAAAAACTTTGGGCAGATTATGGTTAATTATATAAGCAATTAGAATTTTAAAAAGTTCCATAAAAGTCACATTTAAATGCACACACATAATTATTTGATCCCATGAACATATCCTTTGAGAATGTTAATAGATGTTTCATTCTGAGGGAATATATAAAATTGAATTTAAAAAAATGAGTAACCGTGTTTTTGGATTAAATCATAAATAGGAATCTTATTTTTTCTGCTTAGCAATGGACAAATAATTTATTTGAAAAATTTTAAGATATTGAGCTGAAATTAAGTGAATTCCCATCTCCATTTTTTTCTTAGGAAATTTGGTGGTTAAGGGGAAAGGACAAAAGTTACTTAAAAGTTGTAAGGATTGGAAAGTTGTGGATTATTGGAAGATCTTTATTTTAATGTTTGTCACATATGACTATAATATAAAATAAGCTAACTTTAATGAGATTCAATTTATTAATTTTAAAGAATATTATAAAAGTATTAGAGCTTTTTGGTTTTTTGAAATTTAATATTGTTATTACACTGCTCCCGACAAATTTAGTCTGATTATTATCTATTAATCTTTTCCTAGAATGGTAAAGCCAAGGCCTAATTATGTTATAATATTTTTTTAAGATTTTATTTATTTATGCATGAGAGAGGCAGAGACATAGACAGAGAAGCAGGCTCCTCTCAGGGAACCTTTTGCGGGACTGGATCCCCCGACCCAGGATCACACCCTGAACTGAAGGCAAACACTCAACCGCTGAGCCACTCAGGCGTCCCACCTAATTATGTTATAAATTGCTACCATTAATTATTCCATGGAGAAATAGAGTCCTTTCCCTTCTTTCCCCTTTTCATTCTTAGAAAGATAACTCTTTTCTTTATTTCAGTCAGTTTTTTCTTATCATAGTATACAATACCATGACTATATTCTTATTCATGAGAAATTTTATTTAATTTTCTCATTTAAAAAAGCTTATATGAATAAAATTTAATGATTTATCAGCATGTATAACTTAGTTGTAGTTTAGAACAAATCTTAGGTACAGAAAAACTCATTAATCAGAAGGTCATTAACTAAAATGTGTAAATATTCAACTTGGACCTAATTGGAATTAACCTTTGTATGATCTGTAAAGACATAATTAAAACATATTTTATTTTTATGTGAAAAAAAAAACATTGGGGCAAGGAAAATGTTTAGCTTGATATAAAAAGAATACTTTTCCTTAGTTCTTTCACATCATTTTATATTTTATCTTTCAAAATGTATTTTTTAAAATATATAAATTGTAGAACATCGCGAAACGATACAGAACATCATATAGAAATATATAACCTTTCATTAAAGCAGTGTTTAACTTTCATCATTCATTCATTCAATCTTTAAATATTTATTGAGCACCAGCTATCTTCCGGTCACTGTGCAGGAGGTAATAATAATAGAAATACCAATAGAAAATATTTATTGAGTACCTGCTGTGTGCCAGATCATTTGCTAAACTCTTATCATGTATTATTAAGTCCTTACCACAACCCTATTAGACAGGTGCTATTATTACCTACATTTTTGTGATAAGAGGACTAAAGCATATGTGATTAAATAACTTGCCCAAAGTCACATCTAGTTCTATATCCAGAACATATATCAGGCAGTCTGACAAAGAGGGAAAAAAATATCACCATTATACTAACAACAGAGAAAGAAAAAACAGTATCCCTACCCTCATCAAATGTACATCCTACTTACTAGAGACAGCATTAAATAAATAACAAGGAAATTAGTAGTATATTTTTAATGAAGAAAAATGATAAAGAATTCTAGGAAGGCCTAATTAGGTAGAGAGGTGAGAAAAGTTGTCTTTGAGACAGTGGTATTTGAACTGAGACTTTAGGTAGAATGAGTAGGAGTGAGGTAGGACACAGATGGGAAGGAAGGAAGGATGGCCCTTCCATGTGGAGAGATGTGTATGGAGAAAGGTCCTCAGGTGGAAAGAGCTTGATGTATTGAGGAACTGAGAGAAAGTCAGCCAAGGGGAGACTGGCATAAAATAGGGTAAGGCAGATATGGGTAAGTTTTATTTGAAGTTCATTGGAAAAGAATCCAAGGATTTTCAATATTTAAATCATTGTTCAGAGCATAATTTGAAGAACAGATTAGAAGGATAAAGAGGACTTGAGAAATAAGGTTAAATGAATTAAACAGAGTACTAGTTAAATCAGAGATAACAACTGATGTAGGTGTATGGAGATGATGGTGGTGATGAGGGAGAGGGATGTGGGTGGAAAACAGGGAGGAAGTAAAGAAGATCAAGAAGAAACAGCTAGAGAGGAGAAAAACTGGAGCACGGTGTCAAAAGCCTAGGGGAGAATGTGTTTAAACAAAGTTTTCAATTATGTCAAAAACTTTTTAGAAATAAAGAAAAAGGGTGCTGGAAATTTTCCATTATATTTGCCAACATGGAAGTAATTAATGGCTTTTGCAAAAAGAGTTTTGGTAGAATAATGAGAACTAATGCCAGATTAGAGAGGGAATTCATGAGTGAACACAGCCTGGGTGGACAATTGTTTTGAGAAGGTTGATTGTTATGGGCAGTAGCTAGAAAGGGATATGAAGTCAATGACTTAATGAACTTAAGAAGTAGATGAAAGGACATGAATTGTGCGTTACTCCTCCAGTTGAAAAATTGTTTCTAATTTTCATCCCCTTGTTTTTGGGCTAACTTTAGTGATTTACTGATCGATACAATGTGGCAAAAGTGATGTTCCAGGCCTTCTGGAGATAAGTCTTTAAAAACCTTGCACTTTCTAGTGGGTTTCCTGGGATACCTGTTCTTGGAGACGAACCAGCAAATGAAAAGTCTGAGAACTGAGAAGGCCATGCTTTGAAGAGGCCTATGCTAGTCACGTGGAGAGAGTACATGAAGAGCCCCATCTGTGCCAGCCACCAGTGTAGGCAACAGGTCTTAAGGGAAGATGTCATCTTGAATGTTGCAGCCTCAGCAGATGGAACATGGACAAGAATCAAGAAGCCCAGCCAACAGCCATCAATGAGGCTCCAGGCATATGGCCTCAGTTGAGCTGTCTCACACTATCTCAACCAGCTGAGATCTCAGTTACTATGGAGCAAGACAAGCCATTACCACTGTGCTCTGCTCGAATCCATGATCCACAGTATAATGAGTATAATAAAATAGTTACTATTCTATGTCAGTAAGTGTTGGGGAGCCTTTTCTTTTTCTACAATAATAGATAACTGGAACGACCTCACACGTAGTCATTCTTTAGTAAATATTCATTTAATTCAATAGTACAATTCACAGAAATTCAATGTATTAAAATTTTATAGAAGAACATGTTTAAAATTAGACATATAATTATGTACAAATGAAACATTTCTTTTTTTTAATTTTTATTTATTCATGATAGGCACACAGTGAGAGAGAGGCAGAGACACAGGCAGAGGGAGAAGCAGGCTCCATGCACCGGGAGCCTGACGTGGAATCTGATCCCGGATCTCCAGGATCGCACCCTGGGCCAAAGGCAGGCGCCAAACCGCTGCGCCACCCAGGGATCCCAACATTTCTTAATATAATATATAATCAGCATTTCAATCATTCAGTTGAGTATTTACCCTACTAGCCAACATTAGTGAAAACTTTTAGGTTCAAAATGATTTTTACTCAAATTATTTAAGCTTCAGGTATATTTCAAGCAACTTTTTTCATTCCCAAACTTTGAGAAAGGTTCTGCATTGACTTGGTACACACTTATTCCCAGGGATTATCCTAAGTGCTTCATGTGTATCAAACCATTTAGCCTAAGAACAACCATGCCAGGTGAGTACGATTTTTATCTGCATTTTATAGAAGAGCAAAATGAAGCACAAAGAAGTTCAGAAATATTGCCAAAATTGTACAGCTAATTCCTGACCAAACAGGCATTTGAGTCCAGGGAGTCAAAAGGGTTCTAGAGTTTGTATTTTTAACTACTTAGCTATATGACAAAGGCTCCTGATTGTCTTAAAGTGGTGACTGTACTGCTTTTCTTCCCTTCCTCCACCCAACACACCTTTTGCTTGCTTGGGTCCTTTCCTCTGGACATCTGATTGAGAAAGAATGAATATGTTGAATGTAATGCTTTAATATCAAGATGGGAGAAAGTGAAGGAAAATTCTGGAACTAGGAGCCCTTCACAGACTCGTTATAATAGTGAGATCCAAAGGGGAAGGACATAGTTGCTCAGCGGGATGAACCAAGGGAAACTTCTTTCATATCTTAGTCAAGGTCCAACCCTCACCTTTTCCTATTCCCTGGAGGATTGATGGTCTGAGCCTGTATCAGTTCTAATATCAATTAAGATATCATATCTGCTCCAGTATAAAATCTCTGAGACCAGCTTTACTCCGGGGTTCCTATACATTTTAGCTATGCTGAATGAAGGCTAAATGTTAAGTCACTTAGCTAAGTAGAAATTAATTGTTAAGTTTTGCAGGGTTGCATACACTCAATATTCATAGCCAAATTAATAAATACAACACCCCTTCTTCAAAGTAGGTATAATCACTGACATATAGATGCTATAGTGTTCATCAGGAAGGTCTTGGCAGGTTTTGGCCTTCCTCAGCAACAATATCCCACATCGACCTTCAAGGAAATGACACTGGACACTTACCAAAGCTTTGTTATGTGCTACCCAGAAATTTGACTCTGAATTCTTGTGACTTTCTGTAAATGGATTATTCCCATCAGGAGAAACAGTATGTGTTAGAGGTGACTACTGATTGAGTTGGCAGGTGATGATTCTTCAGCAGGAAAAACAACTTGAAAGTTTTCGATTTTAAGTTGAGTTTATCTGGAAGTGATATTATATGAAATTAAAAAACCTTTTTAAAAATAAAAATTGTATGCAGAATATAATGCCTATTTTTTCCCACATTTATTTATTTCTTCAGGTAAGGGCATTCCTTTACCAAGTAACGTTTCAGATTAAACAGTTGTAATCTCTTAAGTAATAACATTTATGATTAACAGCACTTCACCATCAACCATACCTGTGTTATAACCCTCTGTGGGTACAGAAGGTATTGCTATAAAAGTATATGGTAGCAAATGTGAATTTATCATATGGAGGAAGCAGGGCAATGAGAGGAAGAGGAGGCCACCGAAGGTGGGCATGTAGGCTGGGCAACAGGGCAGGGAGATGAGCAAGTTATAAAAGGAAAAGCCAGGTTCTATCAGGGAACTAGGATGATGGTGGTAAGGTAAGGAAAGAGTATCTGGAGACTTCTGTGAGTAAGGATTAGAGACATTTTTACTGATGAGTATTAAAGTTTTCTCTCTCTTTTCATACTTCCTAAAAGAAACCTTTAGCTTCTAGACAATGTTTCATATCATTAAAAGTTCACGAAGTCTTCTAAGTCAGCTATGGAAATAAGACTCTACTTTCTGGTATTATCTCCTCTCAGATGCTTTTGCTAAACCTATTGCTTCAGAAATAGTTAATTTTTTGGGGGGGGGATCCCTGGGTTTAGCACCTGCCTTTGGCCCAGGGCGTGATCCTGGAGACCCGGTATCGAATCCCATGTCGGGCTCCTGGTGCATGGAGCCTGCTTCTCCCTCTGCCTATGTCTCTGCCTCTCTCTCTCTCTCTCTCTGTGACTATCATAAATAAATAAAAATTAAAAAAAGATTTTTTTTGGAGAAAATGGCCTGTGGGTGTTTGCCATTAATTTTCAGACTGTGGGGTATCCCAAAGGAGGGAGACAGAAGGCCTGGGGTAGCACACACTGTCGGTTGTCTGCTCAGGGGTATCCTCAGCCTCCCCCTGAGGCAGGGCCCCGGGGGCCTAGGGGGCCGGGGTTCCTGCGAGGAGCTCCCCTACGGCCCTGGGGGGAATCTCGATTAGTTTAGGCCAAAGGTGACTAACTCCATCCCATGGCTGACTTAGGCGTGTGCGTGTCCCACACTTCTGGTCAAAGGGAGGTTAAACATGGTCCTCGGGGTCAGGGCTTAACGTGCCGCTGCTCAGTCCAAGCACCTCTCCCCACGCTCAGAGGAGAGGGTTGCCTTGACCTCTTCTGTGAGGGTGACGTGAAGGGTGAGGGACAGGGCCGAGGCCTAGCCCGGGCCAGGGGGACGCAGGGGCACTTGCTCTGCCAGTCGTGATGTCTTTGTGACCCTCTAGCCTCAGCCTGGCCGTGACCTGGTCGGCCTGCGGCAGCTCCCTGTGGCCAGAGGGGTGGACATGGGGGGATCTGCAGCTCCCTGTGGCCGGAGGGGTGGAGATGGGGGGATCTGCAGCTCCCTGTGGCCAGAGGGGTGGACATGGGGGGATCTGCAGCTCCCTGTGGCCAGAGGGGTGGACATGGGGGGATCTGCAGCTCCCTGTGACCAGAGGGGTGGACATGGGGGGATCTGCAGCTCCCTGTGACCAGAGGCGTGGACATGGGGGGATCTGCAGCTCCCTGTGGCCGGAGGGGTGGAGATGGGGGGGATCTGCAGCTCCCTGTGGCCAGAGGGGTGGAGATGGGGGGATCTGCAGCTCCCTGTGGCCAGAGGGGTGGACATGGGGGGATCTGCAGCTCCCTGTGGCCGGAGGGGTGGAGATGGGGGGATCTGCAGCTCCCTGTGACCAGAGGCGTGGACATGGGGGGATCTGCAGCTCCCTGTGGCCGGAGGGGTGGAGATGGGGGGGATCTGCAGCTCCCTGTGGCCAGAGGGGTGGAGATGGGGGGATCTGCAGCTCCCTGTGGCCAGAGGGGTGGACATGGGGGGATCTGCAGTTCCCTGTGGCCAGAGGGGTGGAGATGGAGGGATCTGCAGCTCTCTGTGGCCGGAGGGGTGGAGATGGGGGGGATCTGCAGCTCCCTGTGGCCAGAGGGGTGGACATGGGGGGATCTGCAGCTTCCTGTGGCCGGAGGGGTGGAGATAGGGGGATCTGAAGCTCCCTGTGACCAGAGGCGTGGAGATGGGGGGGATCTGCACCTCCCTGTGGCAGGAGGGGTGGACATGGGGGGATCTGCAGCTCCTTTTGGCGGGAGGGGTGGAGATGGGGGGATCTGCAGCTCCCTGTGGCCGGAGGGGTGGACATGGGGGGATCTGCAGCTCCCTGTGGCCAGAGGGGTGGAGATGGGGGGGATCTGCAGCTCCCTGTGGCCAGAGGGGTGGAGATGGGGGGATCTGCAGCTCCCTGTGGCCAGAGGGGTGGAGATGGGGGGATCTGCAGCTCCCTGTGGCCGGAGGGGTGGAGATGGGGGGGGGATCTGCAGCTCCCTGTGGCCAGAGGGGTGGAGATGGGGGGATCTGCAGCTTCCTGTGGCCAGAGGGGTGGACATGGGGGGATCTGCAGCTCCCTGTGGCCGGAGGGGTGGAGATGGGGGGATCTGCAGCTCCTTGTGGCTAGAGGGGTGGAGATTGGGGGGATCTGCAGCTCCCTGTGACCGGACGGGTGGAGATAGGGGGATCTGCACCTCCCTGTGGCCCCAGGCTGGGGGGGATCTGCAGGTGGAGGGCTCCGGCTCCCAGCCACCCTGGTGCCTGCCCACAGCCTCTGAAGGCCTTCCCCTGCTGCACCGCCCCCTCCCCTCAGTGAGCCTAGACTTGCACTGCGTGCCCAGGCCAAGGTGCTGACCCTCTGCTCCCCATCTCCGCTGGTGGGGGCTGCCTCTGGTTTTCCCAGCAGCTGGAGACCCCAGCAGACCCGGGGAAACGAGCCAACCTCCTTGTTACATGGTGGTTTAAAGGCATCTTCTATGAGGCCTGAAATGCTTCCAAGTTTGTCTTTCCTTGCATACGCTCCTTAGCCCTAGTGGCCCATATAGAGGTTCCTTATATCTTATAGTTCCTGTTTTATTGTAGTTAGTGATTCTTTTATTAATGTTCCCATATTTAATCTACTGTGAGATTTCTATGTCTAATTAGATCCAGACTGCTAGAGGAGGTTTCTGGGATTGAAAAATCATAAAAATCAATGAATGAGTTTACCTTGCATTTTTCTGCCTCAGAATGTTAATACATGCAACCCCTGGAAATTCAGTAGTCATCTTGGCCGATGGAAAGAGATGATGGAAAGATCCTGAATTTTTGATGGCATAGCTGTGCTATTGTTAACCAACCCTGATGTTGGTTCTACCTGCAGACTTATGTAAAGTGGGGTTAAAAAAATCCCTCATATTGAAGCTACTCTTGGTTGAGGTTTCAATTACTTTCAGCACAAAGCTGTACACAAAGATGTATACGCTTAAAGTCATTATTCTAAAGTAGTTTTTAAAGCAATCGCATTGTCTGTTAGTAATCCTAGGTGATGACATGGACTACTTGAGTCATTAGGGTGTGTTATCCATCTTGCTTAACAAAATCACTGTTAAAATGCATATCATCTTTAGTTTCCTTTTAGCGCTAGTCCCTTATATCATTAAATTATATAGGCATTTAAAAAGTTTAGTTTTCCTTTCTGATTATGTTGAATTTCTATCAGTTTTTATGGCAAAAAAGCCATGGATATGGAGACCCTCTGTGTTATTTCTTTGGAGGCTGAAACATCTCTTAAATGTCAAAAAACTAGGATGGTCTTCCCTGGAAAAGAGACCCTTCAGCAGATTTCCAGCTTCTCTACAGGCATGCAGCTGGATGTAATGCTTTGACATAAGCCTATATTTGGAACTGATAATATTCATGTACAAGAAAATAAAATCAGCAGTCTAAAGTCTACTGTCTGACACTGCCTGGGTCCCATAACATGTAATATAAATTTCATCTCTGATTAAAAGTAAAGCTTTCCAGAGTGAGGTGGGCTTAAAGGAAGAAATTGGCCACGTGGTATGTTCTGCTCATCACCCCATCCTTCCACTACCATTTTGCTCTTTTTTTTTTTTTTTCAGTGTGTGGTTACCGGAGTTTCCTTTGCCCACTGTGACTTCTCATAGGTTTTTGCTAGAAATACATCCAGCACTCTAGGTATCACAAGCTCTACCTGGTTGGAGCCAGTGATGAGAACTCTTTCTGTGGAAGAAAAAAATGTCTTAAAGGAATTTACACATCTCACCCCACTGTCAACTTCCTCATTCCCCTGCTCCAGCCCATGCGTAGGACAGTGTCTTGTTTATCTGCTGTCTCTTCATGCCAAGATCTTCATGAAGTGGTGCTTTTGTTTTCTTCTTCACCAAGAGGTACGCTGCCATCCTTTTAAAGGGATGCTTCTATTCTAGGCATTGGGAGACTCAATGAATCCTTCCCGGACAGATCTGGTGGGCTGCATGGACATACTTCCAACTTCACACATCTTCTGGTGAATAACGATGTACATGCTGTCTCATGGAGTTACATAGGCAGTCTGGCTACCACTGAAGTCCATCATTGCCTTACTCACAGGAAAGGAAGGTTCAGACTAAAGTCTACTGTTGGTGTTCATTTTTTAAAAAAAGATTTTATTTATTAATTCATGAGAAACACAGAGAGAGGCAGAGACACAGGCAGAGGGAGAAGCAGGCTCCATGCAGGGAGCCTGATGGGGAACTTGGTCCCAGGATCCTGGGGTCACAGTCTGGGCCAAAGGCAGATGCTCTACCACTGAGCCATCCAGGTGCCCCTGTTTGTGTTCATTTCAAAAGAAATAGGATTCAGAACTTAGAGAAGGTTTAAGGGACAGAAGAGTAGGAGGAAAATCTGGAGATTCTCTTCTTGCTCACCTTCAGTGTGATTCCCCACCCTCCACAATGCTCAAGGACACCTGTTAGTCTAAGAAAATGAAGGTGAGACCCTACATATCTCGTGTGGTGTGAGGGGAAGGAGCCCCTTAACATCAGGTTGAGAGCCCTAGAAGCCAGAACCCTCAACATGCCACCCCCAGGTGAATGGTATCCTTGATATCTGCACTCTGGGTGCTTCAGTCCAATATTGTCATAACTGATGACCTTGTGATCAGAAAATGCCTGATTTTTGATTTTATTAAAAAAATCAGGAATATAAATGTCAGTGATTGTATCTTTTTGAAAGTCATAGAAACCTCCAAAGATAAAACATGAAATTCAAGAGCTGATTTTGAGAAGCTATTTATTTTGCAATGGCAGCAAGGAGCCTGAAAATGAAAAATGAAGAGTGTGCCTTCCCCTTGTGAATTTATTGAAAGCTGGTCTACATTCTTGCAGAGTCCTTGCTTCTGTTATCTTCATTGTTTACTTCTTTGGAGGGAAGTGAAGAACTCCAAAAAGAACATTGATGACTGGTCTCTGTGGCCCCTGTTCCCCTTGACCTACCTCACTTCCATCTCTAAGTGAATGACGATGGATTAAATGAAGACTGGTGCTGTTGCCCCCATCAGGGCACTTCACAAGTGATCTTGACGTCTCACACTCAGCATGGCCAATCCTGCATCTCTCTTCAAGAGGCAGACGTCTAGTCTTAAAATCAATAAGGTCAAGATAGAACAAGAGGCTTCCTCACTTCTCACTTCTCTTTGTGCTCGGACAACATAACTTTAACCTAATTGTGCTTCAGGTCCTTAATAAAGCATTAATTAATTAATTCTTGACTTATTATTTTCAAGTCTTTTGCATAGTGTTCCCATACAATTTCTTTATGTTTAGGCACATAACCGGAAAATTATGGATGTATATAACATTTTAGCTGTAGGGCATATATTGTGAAAATATGAGCATATGTAGCATATATATATATTTACCAGTCCTTAATCATGTTTCCTTTGAAAAATATTTGATCATCTAAGAAAATATTTATCTTTAGTGTCTGTTCAAGTTCCAAATGAGAGTGATATGCTATATCTACATCATCTTGGGTCATGTGTGTCTACATGGGCCATATGTATATCCATATCTATACCTGCTATACCATTTATGAGACTTAGCACCCTCACCATCTGTCTCTTCTTCTCCTCACTATCTCCTGCACCCCCTTTTTACCCTCCTTCCTCTACTATCCATTAATCTTAACAATGTTACTACCTTGGAGTTAAGATGTCCAGTTTATATTTCCTTCTTTCTTCTTGCCTATATTTTGTAATTTTTCTATGACCATATGTAATTTGGCTTGTTCTATTACTCCTACACAACTTCCTATAATGACTCATGATTAGAACTTCAGAATCCTCAGAAATATTCTTAGCTATAAATATTATAATAAAAAGGTCATTCTGTCTGATTTATTAGTTGTTTCATACAGTTTGACTGGTTCTTAGTTTACACAGACTCTGAGAGCTGGAAAAGCCTTTATCCAAACCAGTCCCTCATCTTAAGGGGAGTAAACTGAAACCCAGCAAGGCTGACACTCAATCAAGGCAACATAAGATGTCGCAGAGTTGGTGCTAAACCCAAGATTCTCAGCGTACAATGGCTCTTATGATGATGATATGAATTTGCTTGAAATTCCTTTGTTTTACTTCGGTGGCTGTTGGAAAACATTCATTCCTAATATGCATATCCTTAATGATGATGATGGAGTTACCATCTCTAACTCAAAATATTTAAAATGAAAGAAAAGTCATAATTCTGCTGTGTATGACAAATTAGAATATGCTGTGCTCAAAATAGCTTCAAATTGTGAGTTTAATGTTATTTCATTTTGAAAGGGGAGCTTATCAAAACTGTTATAAAAAGAGAATCTGCAGAAGATACTATGCCAGCAAAATTCAAGCTGTGACCTTTATCCCTTAAGAATGGAATGCCAATATATCAAGGGGTTCTTCTCAGCAATTGTTACCTTTTAAATCAAAATTTTATAAAAATCAGATACAAGCTTAAAATAACTTTTATGCTATTATAACGGGTGTGTGGATGAAAGTAATTGTTGCCACAGTTGAAGTCTAGTAATAGTTTTATCTTGCGTGGACTACATTCTCTGTCTTTGCAGAGAAAACCTCTGTGCATCCTACGTACCTCCTTCCACCCAACACTCACAAATTGGCAATGTGGACCAGAGCAGTCTCCGTAAAATTGCATCACAGAAATTTGCAGAGCTCTCCATTTGAGCCCCTCGTTCCCTGATTTCCAGTTATTTGATCTGGTTCAGTCTGGCATGTTGCTTGTGTTTATACAGCATAATAAGACATCTGCTGCCCACCAGAACGCATCATGATCCGTGGCACCTCCCAGCTGACTGCTACCCTATTTATATTAATTGAAGGCAGTGTATTCTGCATACACTGGTGATTATCCTCATTTATTTCAGTTCCTAAAGACTCAGGATTTCTCTACATGCTCTTACAACATTGCTCTACTCATTTGGCTCCAATTAGCTTCAGCTAACGAAAATACGTTACAACAAATCTCTAGTTAGCCATTGCTGTTTCTTGTGACATAATTTGTTAGCCTTGAAAGTAAAGACATTGGGAATTAACTTATAGTATCTTTTGTGGGGCTGAGAAATATTAATTGCAGGCATCTGGGCTCACTTCCGTAAAGAAGATTTGTGATTTCTATTTAACTAATAAATGTTGACATAATTGTTGAGCTATAAGCTCCATATGTTGGACTTCCTGAAGAAGTTCTGATTATATCCTTGTTCAGTTAAGTAAGAAAATGCTTTGGCATTACCATTATGTTGTGGCTTATTTGCACTTAATATTTTAAATTGTACAGAGTGGTTAAAGAACTCCTCCAAAAGAGCTTTGTTGGGAATTTTTAAAAGATAAAAGTCTATCATCAAATTATAAAAAAGTGTCATTAGTGAACTCATATATTTTTAAATTACGTTTTTCTTCTCACTGAACAGGACATTCCCATTCTAGTGTCCTATTTTAGGTCTAGAGTCTTGGATCAGAATCTGGTAGCTTTTATTTTAAAGATAATAGTCTTTGCAAAGACATTTTTGAGTAACGGTGATGATTTCAAAGGACCTTTTCAGATGTTATCTAGACACTTGAAGAAAATTAAGAATGGATCATAATAGATCCTACAAGTTACATTGCCTTATTTCTTATTAATAAAATAGTTATAACCAAGAAGTTCAGCAGTTTTCCTGTCTTTTAGATGAGTGTTTGTATATTACCAACCGTCCTTCATGGTATAAAATCTGGATTTTGATCTGTTTTGAAATATAATCAATTATAATGTATTAGTCTGAGGAAATTTCATCGCTAAATTATAACCTCAAGCAAAAAATGTTTATACTTATCACTCCTTTGAAAGTTTTAGTTTTTAGATGGTCTTCTCGTTTCATTTTATGTTTTTTTCCCCTCCCATCCCAAACTTGAAAAGACAAGGCCAATCATAGTCAAATACCGTAAAAGCTGTGCTCCCATGGTTTTTATGTAAAGTTAATAAAATAAATAAGAGGCAGCTGTGCATTTCAGGAAATCACTCCATTGAAGGGTTCTGGGAATATTACAACCACAAGTGTGGGGCTGGAGTCACCAGAAACCCTCAGTGGAATTACAGCTCAATAAATCAACATTTGCTCCCTTTACCTTTACAACAGAACTCTGCATTCTGCATGGTGCCTACCTGCGACGGCATTCCTACCTCTATCTTTTTAATTATCATGGAACTTCTGCCTTCGTGTTCCACCAGATTGGGATTTTTGGGAGGGGGACTTGGCCGTGTGGTTGATTTCAGTGGGTCTCCAACACATTGGGTCTAGGGACCATAGTGGCATGGTAATAAATCGGTCTCATTTACCACGACCAAGTAAGAAAGAGAGAATGAATATGAAAACCATGAGGCATTTTGGTAACATTTCATGGAGGCATATAAAAAATAGTTTCATGGCTGATTGTAATATCATACATGTTAATAGGTCCAAGCACCAGCAGACCACCTAGACCACCTAGAAGTCCCTGCAGACTCCTGAGTCTTGTAGTTGAATGATAGGCTGTGAGTTACTGGTTTTGACAATCATTGCAAAGTATAATTATCATTCTTCTCTGTAACCTATGTATTCCTTGGTGACAAACCTGGTGAATTATTCTTTTCTCAGGATTTCTTGTTCTTATATGTCTTCTCCACCCTTATTTTCTTTTAAGGTATTAGTAAAATCTTAGTTTCTTTAATTGAGAAAACACTATGCCGATTCTTTTAGCTACACAGAGAAAACACCAAAAGACTCCCCACCACCCACTACTTAAAAAAAAAAACCAAAAAAACCCAAAACACCCAATCTAGAGCCTGGGTTCAAATTCTGATCTTTATCATTTGTTAGCTCTCTATAACCATGGGCAACTTACTTTGTCTTAAATATCTCAGTATTTCCCATTTTGGTAGTAATATTAATATCCATCTTCTAAGATGGCACTGAGATGTGTTAGTAAGCTTTTGGCATGTAACGAAACACCCAAATTTTATGGCTCAATACAATAAACAGTTACTGTTTCTATAACTCTATGAGTTGGCTGCAGGCTTTTTCTGATCTGGAGAGACTGGCTAGAGAAGGGTTGTTTAGAATGGTTTTATTTACATGTCAGTGGTTGGCAGACCAGTTGGTCTAGGGAGCCTCACCTCAGGTCTGCCAGATGGGCAGATCTCATCTGCCAGATGGACAACATGTCTCACCACCCAACAGGCTATAACTCATGCTTCTTTACATGGTGCTGTCAGGGTAGCCACAAAGAGTAAGTCTAGAGTAAGTCTCTTTTCAAGGCTGTGCTTGCATCATATTTATTAATGCCTCTTGACTAAAGCAAATCACATAGTCAAGCCCAGATTGAAAGGTTAGAGATATAGGCTCCACTCCTTGATAGGAAGAGTGGAGATTTGTATCATAGAGGAACATAGTTCAAGGATGGGTGGGATTTGTGCCTTTTTGCAATTTGCCACATGAGGATGAGATGATGGAGCCTGAGATAAAGTGCTTAGTGTCAGTGATGGCAATTTACTGAGAGTTCAAGTAAACTTTATCTGTGATCTTCATCAGGTTGATAGCACCATCCACACTCCTTGCTTGCATAGAGCTGGCTGTGCATAGTTATCTCTTTTATATGTAAATGATGTTGAAATTCTGATCTTCAATTTCTGAATCTGTTACAATATTTTCTCAGGTGGACTGTTTAAGAAGGGGCGCCTGGGTGGCTCAGTCGGTTGAGCATCCGATTCTTGGTTTTGGCTAAGGTCATGATCTCATGGATCCTGGGATAGAGCCACACTTAGAGGCACTTAGAGGCTCCAGAATTCAACTTGAGGATTCTCTCTCTCTGCCCCTCCCTCCATTCGTGCAAGTGTGCACTCACTCTCTCTCAAAAATAGTTGGTCATTACAGGGGAAAAAAATCTCTCCAGTGTATTTTTTTTTTTTTAGATTTTATTTATTCATTCATGAAAGACACAGAGACAGGCAGAGACACAGGCAGAGGGAGAAGCAGACTCCATGCAGGGAACCCGATGTGGGACTCAATCCCAGGACCCCGGGATCACGCCCTGAGCCAAAGCAGAGGCTCAACCACTGAGCCACCCAGGCGTCCTCCAACTTATTCTTGACATTGTTGCCTGAATGATAAGTACAAAAAGTCTGGATTTTCTCCTTTTTAATTTATAACTTTCCAGCCCTATTTTACACAATATTTTCAGCCTGCCCCTAAATCCAACCCACATGCCTTGAATTACTGCTTGAACTTGCTGGAACTTTTTGCAAATGTATATCCTTCTGCCTGGAATGTGCTTCAGTCACAAATAGAGAATTGGGACTTTTTGAAATGTCATGTTTATAGAAGACTGTCCCTTCCATATCTCCTGCAGAGATAAGAACTCCCTCTTCTGAGTTCCCATAGCATTCTCTACAAGTCAGAAACCTAACCCATATTTCGTTCCACCAGAGAATCCCTTCCAACATAGCACTCTAGGTAGCTACTAACATGTAACTAACTCTTCAATACATGAACTTAGAATCTAAGGCTCTGTTCTTACTATTGTGAACATTTCCTTTTATAACTTTTAAAATGCTGTCTATGCTCACAGTTACACGAGAACATAAACCAGAAAATTGGAACAAAGTGAGAGAATCACTCATTAGTGGTGAAAAGAGTTGAAGTAAGTGCATGATTAGAATAGCTTTGTGAGAGTAAGGGATCTGTGGGGTCAATTCAAGCAAGACTTAGACAATGGAAAAACACATTTTTTCTTTCAGAATAAACAGACAACTGCCATAGGAATATGTATGCTCCCCAGCTGAGGGCAGGATCTATCACAGGAGGGCAGTGGGGGTGGAGGTTACTTGCAGGAATGCTGAAAGGAAACCAGACTAGGTCATCAGTTGATTACAAACTCCTGGAAGGTGATGATAACTTTTCTATGTTTTATTTTGTGGTTGTGATCACATTGTATAGTGCAAGAGACCTGAAAAAATGCTGTGAATAACTATATCAGTGGGATGAATAAAAAGATCTGTAATGTAGGACCCGGTTTTGGGTCACATAATGAATATACACTTTTTTGCCCATTAAAACTAAGTGTGAGAACAGCTTATGGTCTGGGGAATAGCTTTCATCAGAAGAAATGAGTATACTTTTCTTGGTCAATATTCTCTGACTTTTTCTGAGCTCTGTTGATTCCCTTGGATTGGAAGATATGGAACTACATCATCTTCCTAAAGGTCATACCATTCTAGTGGGAGTTAGTAGAAGATGAACTTGGACTCGCGAGGAACAGTCCAGATCAGATGAGTGACCCATCTCTGTTGGAAGTGTTTTTCTGTAGGATTTAGTGCAGGATAGGCCTTTTACCTTCTACCTGGGGCACTGTTCATGCCCATGATCTGACTTCTACCCCAAGATAATCTTCGTATTATTTTTCCTTTAGACAGAGGTCTCCATTGTGGGTGATTTTGACCCTTCATGGACATTTACCAAAGTCTGGAGACATTTCTAATGGTTACACAAGACAAGGAGTGTTACTGGCATCCAGTCGGTAGAGGCCAGTGATGCTGCTAAACATCTACAACATGCAGGACAGTACCTGGTAAAACAGAATCATTTGACCCCAAATGTCAATAATGCAATCGAGAAACTCTGCTTTTAGCAAGTATCTAGTTTTGGCCTGCCTCAGATTTTTGGGTTTCCATTCCTTTAGAAGATTATGCCACCTCTCATTTTTATTGACATATAACTGATATACAAAACTGTATATCAGCCTAACGTGTACAGCATAATTATTTGACTTACATATATTGTAAAATGATTACCACAAGAAGTTTAGTTGACATCCATAATCTTATTATAGATAGAAAACAGAAAGAAACATAATTTTTTATGATGAGAACTCTTAGGATCTGTTTTCTTAACAACTTTTCTTTTTTTTACTATTTTATTTATTTATTAATGAGAGACACACAGAGAGAGAGAGAGAGAGAGAGAGAGACAGAGAGAGACAGAGACCCATGCAGAGGGAGAAGCAGGCTCCATGCAGGGAGCCTGACGTGGGACTCGATCCCGTGACCCCGGGGGTCATGCCCTGAGCTGAAGGCGGCGCTAAATTTTATGTTTTTTTCCCCTCCCATCCCAAACTTGAAAAGACAAGGCCAGTCTTAGTCAAATACCGTAAAAGCTGTGCTCCCATGGTTTTTATGTAAAGTTAAAAATTGGAGTTTAGGGGATCCCTGGGTGGCTCAGTGGTTTAACGCCTGCCTTCGGCCCAGGGTGTGACCCCAGGTCCCGGGATCGAGTCTCACGTCGGGCTCCCTGCGAGGAGCCTGTGTCTCTGCCTCTCTCTTTCTCTCTCTCTCTCTTTCTCTATCATGAATAAATAAACAAAAAAAATTTTTTTTAATTGGAAGTTTATACTTTTGACCATTTTCATCCAATTCCTCACCTGAAATATAATTCTGTAATATGTTTTGGAATGACAATTTTATTAAATACAGCATTGATCATTTTCTTTCCTTGAAAGTAAAATCTTTAAAGATTGAAAATTAAGTGGTTTTGGAGATATTTTAAATGAAGTAGAAACTGGCCAATTGAACTTAAAAGGCTTTGAAAGAAACTTAACTGACCTTCCTCAGCCGGAATCTCTGATAGTAACGGGGTTGCCACTAGAAGCTGTATTCACAACCTGGACCTTCAGAATAAGAAATGGAGCCCTTGAGGCTGATATAGGAGATGAACTCATATTGGTTTGGATTTCATTATGCTTAATAACTATGATAAATGCCAGTCATGGATTCTTACAAATTCAGTCCTGGGAAAATTTCCATTAAGATGTGACTCAGGTAAAACAAATGTATTTTAAGTATCTAATCTACAGTGAACAATTTGTCCTATCCTGGAGGAATGAAACTATAATTTCAAACACATGTCTGGGTAACTGGACAGTAAGGGCAGTATTCGTTTATAGTCTTACCAGCAAGATTCTACTCAGATGGTAAAATGGTACACCAGTGAGGGGAGGCATGGGCTAGCTCCCAAGGAGGCCTTCCCTTCCTCCCATCTCAGACTACCCCCTGCCAAAATGAGGAGCCAGCGGTGCTATGTGACTACCTCACAGAGCCCTGGAGGGATGGCTTGAGTTTCTGATGCAGAAAGAGGCTAATGCTTGGAGTCGAGGGTCTCCTCCCGCCTCTCATCTAGGGGTGGGGGGTGGGGGGATTTCCTAGAGAGGAAAACACTTTCCCCTAAAGTGTTTATGAGGAAATCCTAGTGGCTTTGACATTGAAACCATGGAACTGTTTGCCTGTTTGTTGAAAACTGGTAGAAGGGAAACAGCACAGCCTCACACAGTAATTATAAGATGATTGAAAAAAGTCTGTATCAATGCCAGGGGACATAAAAGCTATTTCCCTTCCAAATGTCTTGATGACTTAGATACAACACATTTCTCTATATTTAGACTTAGAGTAACATCAGCTGAAAGCTTCAGTTTCTTTCCTCTGAATAGAGAAGGCTTCTCTGATGCAGTGCAGGAAAGGGAGTGGGTAAGAGCTGAAGGGGGTTTGAGAAAGGGAGGGTAAACGTCCCAACCTGAGCTTGTGTGCTTCCTTGGTGCACAACATGATGGCACCATTACTGGATTCCTAATATGCTTGAAAATGGACTCATAGGAAAAAAAGAAAATAAAGATTTTTTTTTTTCCTTTAATGAAAGAGTTGGAAGCTCCTTGGGAGCATGTGTTTTGAATCACCACAGGTGATGGATGCGACTAGTATAAATGGATTAACTACCTCAATACTCATAAGAAGATGGGAACCAAGGGCAGGGACTCCTGCATGGAAGTGTGAATCCCATCCAGGAGGAGACATGATTGAGGTTTGTGCCACAAAAAGTTTGTCTTTAGGGAATAGGCAGCCCTGATAGTATTCCCCACTCGTATTGGTCAGCCTGGGAAGGCCTTACGTCCTCCCTTTCTGCTTTCCTTGCCCTAGCATTTCAGTTTTTATTTATTTCCCTGCAGCTTATCCCTCTCTCTCCAACTATAGCTTTGTTGGACCAAAGGGTAAGGAAAGGAATTTCCTCTTTTCTTTTACCAGAGGGGGTTGGCTGGAGGTGAAATCTGGGCTTTGGCTTGGAACTCACTACTCAATCACGAAGTCAGAAAGCCTGGGAAGGCCAGAGATAAGACCATCTTTGAGATGTTCCACCTCCACTGCATCCCCTTCTCAGTCTTCAAGGGGACAAGGGCTCTAGAAGTAGAGGTGGAGCAGGAATCCATGTGAGAGAGTTTAAGGGCCTGATCCTCTAGACTGGCTCAGACCATCTTTGTAGTTGGGGAATTTCACTGGGTGAGCTCGGTGCCTCCCCAGCCTCTAGTGGACTTTCTCATAGAAGCCGTGTTACACTTTACCTTTTAGTGAAACAAGAGACATTAGGTAGAAGATTTACAAATGAAGAATGCAAAGTTGTTATGTTGTTGGTTGGCAATTGAGAACAATACTTAATCGATACCATCAAATAGTACAATGGAGAATGCAGCACTCTCTTGATCTAATGAGCTTTATGTTGGAGGTGAGGATGATTTTGGAAGTTGCTTTAAAGAACAAATAGGGCAGCCCCGGTGGCGCAGCGGTTTAGCACTGCCTGCGGCCCGGGGCGTGATCCTGGAGAGGCTGGATGGAGTCCTGCGACGGGCTCTCTGCATGGAGCCTGCTTCTCCCTCTGCCTGCGTCTCTGCCTCTCATTCTCTTTCTGTCTCTATGAATAAATAAATAAAATCTTAAAAAAAAAAAAGAACAAATAAGAGTTGTATGCACCACCTCCTCCTCCCCAGTTCTACTCAAGTCTTATGGAAGAAATAGGAACTTCTGGTTGGGATAAACATATATATTGGATACTTGTCTCAGGATCATCAAGTTAAAAGCTGAAGAGGCTTCTGGTAGAAAGCATCTTATTACTGTCAAGTTGAAGGCAAAGGACAGATAAGGTGACACAATATTTCTGTGAAGAGATTTTTGTAAGATTTTATTTATTTATTTATTTATTTATTTATTTATTTATTTATTTAATTTATTTATTTATGAGAGACACAGAGAGAGAAGGCAGAGATACAGGCAGAGGGAGAAGCAGGCTCCATGCAGGAAGCCTGATGTAGAACTCGATCCGAGGACCCCGGGGTCATGCCCTGAGCTGAAGGCCGATGCTCCACCACTGAACCACCCAGATGCCCCCGCTCGGCCTTTTTTTTTAATAAGAAAGTAGAAGGCCACTGGCTTAGGGTCCTTTGTTTAGGCTGGGGATAGGTGGTAGGGAATAGTTTCTTTTTCCAAAGCCAAAAAATTACCTTCAAAATTTTGGATTTTTTTTTTAAAGGATGGAGAAATTTTTTAGTTGACAGCTGTATTGTTTAATTTCTTAAATTTTCCCACCCCTGTAAATAAGTTTCACTTATTGGGATTTTTTTCCCCTTGTTGGAGGTAATGCTCCATTCTAACATGTACAACTTTCAGAGTCTGTCCTTAGCTTGCCACACCCTCAACTCCATTCTTGTCAATGAGTCCTACCTGTGCTTTTCTCGCCCCTTCACTTTCCCCAGCCAGTGACCTCAGTCACCCCCGCCAAAAACCAAGGCTTTGCATGTATTGGGAATGCTTAAATTTTGACTTACCATTTTCCCCTTTGTGGATTGAGAGACCACTTGTAACATTTCTGTGCAAATTTTATATAACCCACTGTTATGTAAAGATGTTTGAAATAAATTTCAGCAAGTAATGAGTTAGCATAATAAATAAACATCCTTTTTCTCAATTTGAATTGCTCATTTTTCTCAATCCTGCTTCTAGAAACCAGAGTAAGTCAAAAGAGCCCTCCCCCCTGAAGCAAAATGAGTTAGTATTCAGTCCTGATACATCACTTATTCAGGATAGTGAAAAATTTAAGAGTGAGAATTGGGATGAGGGCTGAGGGAATACTCCTGGTTGTGATTGTTTTAAAAACTAAATGTTATACTATTTTGTGATTGTGGCAACATTGAAGATTGTACTTTAACTGGAAACCTGCCAGCTGTCAGCTTCCCAATTATGATTGGGCCCTTCTTCCTACCTTAACCTGTTCTTTGCTTTGTTGTGGTGAGATGGGACAGCTGGCTCAGACTTTCAGAATTTATTCTTTTGATCAATGAGCATTCTAGTTTTCTTTCCCATGAAGTCTATTTCAGCTACAAACCACTTCATTCTACTGTTTCAAAGTAAAAGGAAGTTTATGTTTAAAAAGATATTGTCTCTTTTATGATAACATATAATAAGATAGGGGCTCCTGCGTGGTTCATTCAATTAAGCTTCTGCCTTTGACTCCAGTCATGATCTTAAGGTTCCTGGGATGGAACTCCCAGGTCAGGCTTGCTGCTCAGTGGGGAGTCTGCTTCTCTCTCTCTCTCTCCCTCTGCCCCTCCCCCACTAGCACACGCTCTCTCAAATAAGTAAATAGATAAATAAAATCTTAAATATATATAATTAGATATAAATAAAGAGAAGATACTAATGAAAGCTATCATAATGGACTGATGCTAATTTATGAATCTGATAAATGTATGGTAGAATGAGAACTAAGGACCTAGTTTGGGGGATGGCAGTTAGGAGAAATAGGACTTCTTATGCTCACATGAAAAAGTTCATTTGTTCATTTATTCAGGAGAGTCCTCCTGTGCATCAGTTAATAAATACATACAAAATGTCTAATATGATTGAAGTACCATGTAAATCTTTACAAGGCAGGATTTATGAACTCAAATGCCTGCAGGGTAAGGCGGTGAACAGGTTAGCAAAGTTGGCCAAGTATTAGGCCATAGAGAGTGGTGGGGACTTGGTCAGGTGGAAAGCACCCATCTCACCACTACTTAGTTCCTGTTAAGTCCAATAGTTTCCAGGTGTTCTGGATTTGCAAAAGAATATGAAATTTTAGATATTTGGGGGGCATGAAATTTCTTGATTTAAAAGAGTATGTAATTTCATTCAACATTATACTGGTGGTTTGAGCCAAAGTAATTAGGCAAGGGAAAGAAATAAAAGGCAGCCAGATTGGAAAAAAAGAAGTAAACTAACTCTGTTTGCAAATGATATAATTTTTTATACAGAAAATCCTAAGGTATCCACTAAAAATAAGACTATTAGGACTAATAAATGGGTCTTCAGCAAAGTTACAGAATGCCAAATCAATATACAAAAACCAATTGCATTTATATACAGTCATAATGGACAATCTGAAAATGAAATTAAGAAAATGGTTCTATTTACAATATCATCCAAAAGAATAAATATGTAGAAATAAATTTAACCAAAGAAGTTCAAGACTTGCATATAAGAACTAGAAAATATCATTGAAAGAAAAGAAGTCCTAAATAATGGAAAGATATCACGCATTAATGTACTGGAAGACAATATTCTAAGATGGCAATACTCCTCAAAATTCCAGCTGACTTTTTTGCAAACATCACAAACTAACTCTAAAATTCTTGTGTTAATGTGAAGTATCCAGAATAGCCCGAACAATCTTGAAAAAGAATAATGAAGTTTGAGGACTCACATTTCTGATTTCAAAACTTACTGGAAAGGTATGGTACTTAGGACAGTGTTATACTCGCATAAGTATGGAAATAAACCCTCACGTTTTGGTCAGTTGATTTTTGAGTTGGGTGCCGAGACAATTCAATAGGGAGAGAGTGATCTTTCAATAAATGGGCACTGGGGACAACTAACTAGATATTTAATGCAAAAGATGACATTAGACTCCTATCTCACATTATACACAAAAATTAACTCTCAATAGATTATAGACCTAAATGAAAGAGCTAAAACTTTTAAAACTCCTAGGAGGAAATATAGGAGTAAATCTTTGTGGCCTTTGGTTAGGCAATATTTTCTTAGGCATGACACCAAAAACGTGACAAAAGAAAAAAAAAAAAGATACATTAGACCTCATCAAAATTAAAAAAAAAAAAAAAAAGTGTTGCAAACAATATCACCAAGAAAGTGAAAGGACAGCCAGCAGAATAGGAGAAAATAGTCACAAATCCTGTATCTGGTAAGGAACATGTATCCAAACTATATACGGAATTGTTACAACTCAGTATTGAAAGAAGATAGACAATTCAATTAAAAATTAAAGAAGAAAAAAGAAAAAAATCAAAGAACCTGAATAGACATTTTTCCAAAAAATATATGTAAATAACCAATAGGCAGAAAGATACTTAATATTATTATTCATTAGGGAGATGAAAATCAAAACTACAGTGAGATACATTTCACATACACTAGGATAGCTAGAATCAAAAAAGTCAGACAATAACAAAAGTTGGTGAAGACTTGGAGAAATTGGGATCCTCATATCTGGTAATGGGAATGCAAAATGGTGCAACCACTTTGTAAAACACTGGCTGTTTCTAGAAAGGTTAAACATAGAGTTACCATATGACTCAGCTGTTTCACTCTTCAATATACACCCAAGAGAAATGAAAATATATGTACATACAAGAATTTGTACACAGATATTCATAACAACATTATTGATAATAGCCAAAAAGTGGAAATAACTGAAATGTTCATTAAATGATGAATGGATAAATAAAATGTGCTCTCTCAATAAGCAGAATATTATTTTGCAATGTAAATTAATAAACCACTGATATATGATACAACATGGATGGATCTTGAAAACATCATGCTCAGTGAAAGAAGTCAGTAACAGATGAATCCATATGGTAAAATTCCATTTTATGAAATAGAGTAGTCAAATCTATAGAGATTGAAAATAGATTGATGTTTGTCTAGGGCTGTGGAGGAGAGGTGGAGAGTATCCACTGATGGATCAGAGTTTTTTAGTGTGATTAAAATGTTCTAAAGTTAGATCATAAAGATGGTTTCACAGTGTCTTGAATATACATAAAGAACTCTGTGGGAAGCATGAACACATACACATGATGCCAACCAAACCAAATACATTTGCAGACTGAATTTGCCATGCAGGTTGCTGATTTATGACTCCTGTTGGGGATGAAAAAGAAGACAGAAACAGATGTTCTTGTCATTACATCACTGTCAGATTAGGAGAGATGAGAAGATAGGCATGAATAATTACAACAAAAGAGAATTCTGCTGGCTGTATGATCAAGGGGAATGGGTCATGAAGGTAGTGGCCTTGAAAAAATAATTCTGCTTTAAAAAGACAGTAGGGCATTTATATCTAAATAAAGCACCAAAACAATCTAATTGAACTATATTAATATGATTTTAGAGATATATCCAAAAAATGTTTTATGTTTTTTTTTGCCAAATGCCCAATGATGGAGTGATTAGATCAATGATTTCCCAATGCCAAGGCCAAATATGAATATCACCAAACAGAATGAACGGGTGAAATATTAAGACTGGATCTCAAATTTTATTTAAAAATTGTTTAATATCATGATTATTAGGATTTTGGGGAGTCAAATATTAAAAGTTTATCATTGTGGTGGCCCCTGGCTGGCTCAGTTGGTAGAGCATGTGCGTTTTGATCTGAGGTTCATAAGTTCAAGCCTTATGTTAGGTGTAAAGATTACCTGAAAAATAAAATCTTGGGGATGCCTGGGTGGCTCAATGGTCGAGCGTCTGCCTTCAGCTCAGGTCGTGATCCTGGGGTCCTGGGATTGAGTCCCACATTGGGCTCCCTGCAAGGAGTTTATATTACAAACTGTGGAAATTCCTTAACAGATCTTTTTCTTAAAAGTTTTAAAACTTATTTTTTAAAAAAATTCTATTTATTTATTCATGAGACACACACACACAGAGAGAGAGAGAGAGAGAGAGAGAGAGAGAGAGAGGCAGAGACATGGGCAGAGGGAGAAGCAGGCTCCATGCAGGGAGCCTGATGTGGGATTCAATCCCGGGACTCCAGGATCATACCCTGAGCTGAAGGCAGGCGCTAAACCTCTGAGCCACCCAGGGATCCCCAAAAGTTTTAAAACTTCTATGGGATTAGGTAACTGATAACTAAATATAATTCTTGTAGATTATTTTCTTTTGTGTGTTAACTGCTCACACAGTAAGCAATTCCACTATGATTGGAGTATGACAGTGGTGGGTTGTCCGTTCTTAACCGGGCACCAAGACTCTCCCACCTAAGTCTGAGAACCAAATTATCCAGAATCCTCTTTGCTGTAAGGTTCTGGTGAGAGTTTCCAATAGAGAGTAATTTGAGTGGGATGTGGAAGATGAAGGTGAGGGGAGCCCAGTTCTTGAGAAATCATGGGGTCAGGGCATGGTGACTTCACAGACTGCCTTAGGAATTCTCTCTTATGACCCCAGTGGTCACGGTTTCTCAAACTTCCCTGTAGGCAGCAGCTTCTCCATAAGCCAGTGCTCCAGGCTGACATCCTTAATAGCTGCTCCTGCTCTCTTGGCTTCTTATTTGTAGACCTTTACTTCCCAGGTCCTACTTCCATCATATAAGCCCTAACTCCTGTATCACACTCATTACTTTTATCATTCTTACAGTGACTCTCTTTTTATGATCAAACTCAGACTGATGTGGTGTTTAGTCTTTATTAATAATCTTTGTGTTATTATTTGTATTTTTATAAGCAAATCTTGTCTCCATAACGGTGTGTTTTTCCTGGATTTATCTCATTCATGTACTCTCTCCTAATAGTGATATACTTGTCAGTCTATTTTTTATACAACCATTGGAAATTTCGTAATCTTTTTAAAACAAATGTATCATCTGTCACACTGATTATTAATTTTGCAATTAATTTTGATGATAATAATGGATTGTACTTCAGCTGAGTCACACATAAGGTGATTGTACTTCAGCTCCACACATAAGGTGTATAACTTTTTTGTTGTTGTTGTTTAGGCTATATCTAGAATGCTTTTATATATATTTGAATGTAAATTTTCAGAGCGTGACAATAAATCTGAATGACATGTCTTATTTATATTACTGACATAGTTATACTGATTAGATGTGTTGGTAACTCATCAAACACCTGTCATTGATTATGGACAACTTCAGGAAGGCCAACAGTTTGTTAGTTCTATGATGGTCCAAATGCCAAGGCTAAAGCTAAAGTCGAAGAGAAGATTTTTGGCAGAATTCTGGGGAGAAGCTGAATGTCAGTGCATCTTGAGAGTGCTGGGCACTGGGGGGAGGAATCTCAAGAAATATTCACTTTTTGACTAGTTTGATATTACGATTTACAAAAAAAACAGGTACAGACTCAAAGATATATAACATGTATCAGCAAGTACAAAAGTTAAGGAAAATGGATTGGATTTCTTAACCCCAATCTTGTTTAGAGAAAGCTTGTTTTAGTTTTCCTCTGAAGTTCATTGAAAAGGGCCCCTTGGAAACTTTCATAGTCAATTCAGTATTTTGTAGCAATTAGAATGTTAAAGAAGCACTTGTCATTTCATGCAAAAAAAAAAAAAAGGTGACATTTGAAAAAAATAAATGTTCTCATAGTTTCACGGTCATTAAAATGTTATGGGAAAGTTGCGAAACGTGGTAAATAAAAACACATTTTCATTTATAAGATGCCAGAAATGGTTCATTTTTGTTTTCAATTTCTGAATCATCTCTATGTAACTGTCCTGTAGGTATACAGAGAAAGGAATTATAATCTTTTGGCAGTACAAGTATTGTCTAGAACACCCTCGGTTTTGTTGTGTAACCTGAGAGATAAACATCATCTGAGTTAGAAACATTTAATCACATGTGTAAGTAAATACAAATATTCTAAAGGCTTTTTTGGAATCCATAGGAGAGAAATTTGTTAATCTGTTGCTTTCCAGAATGTATTCGAGATAACAAGAATACCATTTTTTGGCTTTGGTCTGTAGCAGATGAGTCTAGTGGGTGACAACTGATGCGTTCAGTAATAGAACAGAAAATCAACACAATTATTTATGTAAATGTTTGCCCCCCAGGCATCCTGGGGACAGCAGGGTCCTCTTGCCAAGATTGTTTTCCTCAGGGACCAGAGTACTAATAAAAATTGGTGCACATACATTAATCAAAAAGAAAAGTTTTTAAAGAGTGTATTTTTGAGGTTTATTGTCACTGTTCTTAGTGAACTGATAATCTTAATTGGATATATTTGGAATCAATCCAAATTCTTATTTGGAGATTGAATTGTTTTAGTGATTAAACAAAGTAACTGAGGTCACCACCCTATTCAATAAGATATTTTTTGGCATGTAATTAATTATAATCTCATTGTAAATCCTTTTGATTTAAAGATTAATGTTGATACTTTGCTTTGATTATGCTATTCATTTTTTTAATTAAAGCTAAGGCATGCAACAGATCACTATAGAACTTCTTCAAGATGTTGATGGTATTCATTTAAAAAGACTATCTTATTTTTTAGTCAGAAGCAATATGGGTTTCGCCCAACTACATTGATTCTGTTGTACTATAGAGTGAAGATGCGCGGGCATTACGTATTTTGTGATGATTCTTTTCATTTATAAAGGTCAGTTCTATCTGTCTCCTCCCAGGGAAGAGCTGGAGCCTGGGCTCTACTGTTGAAGTGAGCAGGGGGAGGCAGGCGAGCGGCCCCCTGGCAGCCCTGCCCAGCGCCCGGCGCCCGGACCCCGCGCCCTCGGGGCGCCCACGGACCAGGCCAGCGCTCGCACGAGGCTGCAGCTCTCACGCCGGAGGTGCCTGCTCGGCACAGTCGCGATATGGCAGGGGCAAAACCATCGGGACGCCTTGGGGGGCAATACCCAGATGAAGAATTGTTGGACCCCGACCACCAGGCTTCAGAGCCAAATACAACAGAGACGGTTTGGGGTAAAGAGGAGCAGTAGCTTCGTGGCTTTGCTGCGCAAAGGCTGCTCCCGGCGAACGCCTCCAGGCTGCACAGGGTGGCATCGCGTTCCTGAAACGGGAGGCTAAGAAGGGAGGACGGCAGGTTGGAGAAGAGAGGACAGAGCCATGTGGCTTGAAACAGCTTTGCTGAAGCATTAGTGCAGCCGTTTTGGCTCAACGTTATGCTTTCAAGCGGGTTCGTCACATCCTGGTTGGAGGAGGTCCTGGAGGGCTCAGCGCGGCGGGCGGAGAGCGGCATCCGGGCAGCCAGAGGCCCCGCCCCCGCCCCCGCCCCCGCCCCGCCCCAGGCCCCGCCCCGCCCCCGGCCCCGCCCCGCCCTGGACTCTAGGCCCCGCCCCCCCCCGCCCCACCCCGCCCTACGCTCTACGCCCTACCCGGGGCTCTAGGCCCCGCCCCACCCTGGACTATAGGCCCCGCCCTCCAGCACTCTAGGCCCCGCCCCGGGCTCTAGGCCCCGCCTCACTCTGCACTCTAGGCCCCGCCCACCCCGGGCCCTTGGCCCCGCCCGCCCAGGCTCTAGGCCCCGCCTCACCCAGACTCTCGGTCCCGCCCCGCCCCCAGCAGCCTAGGCCCCGCCCCCCGCTCTAAGCCCCGCCCACCCTTTCCCGCCTGAGCCCCCCCCCCCGGGCGCTGCGCTCTGAGCCCCCGCTGCGCGCGGAGGAGCCCTCCCGGGACCCCTGTAAGACTCCGGCGGGCGGGCAGCGTGCGGGGCGCTGTCCTGCGGCTGCTGGGGGGAAGCCTGCAAAGCAAGTGCCCCTGCTTGTGTGAACTGCCGCCAGCCGCCGGGGTAGCCTCTTGCCTCAGTCCGCGCGGCGGCCGGTTTGGGATTCCACCTGGGACACTCAACAGCTGTGAGCCAGCGCTCTTAGTGCATTTCCTTTAAGACGATGCAAGAGGGGATGAGAATTTCACTTTTGGTGTTTGAACTAATTTAAGGAAGGAGAAATTACTGAATGGATAGGCTGAGGAAGCCATAATGTGAAACCTATTACTTAAGGCTATCTTGCATATAAAATGAAAGGCAGTTGGTTGGCAAATTTCTTTTACTGATGCACACATTAAAATTTTTTTTGCAAATAAGTGGGATCAGGGGTGCCTGGGTGTCTGAGTCAGCTAAGCGTCTGCCTTCACCTCGGGCGGTTTGGGCGGTTTTCCCAGGGTGCTGGGATCGAGTCCCTGCTCAGCAGGGACCATGCTTCTCTCTCTCCCTCTGCTGCTCCCCCTGCTTGTGCTGCCTCACTCTTTCTGTGTCAAATAAATAAATAAAATCTTAAAAAAAAAATAAGTGGGATCAGTTGATTATTTTAGACTCTGAGAGGATGAAGGAGTCATTCCGGAGCTTTGGCACAGGTTTCCATATAATAGTGGGTAAAGAATGGGAAGGAATAATAATGTTGAGACTAAAGATGTCATAGTGGCTATAAGGGAAGGTTTTTGTTTTGTTTTTAAAAGAGATTTATTTTGAGGGAGAGAGAGAACGAATGGTGGAGGGAGAGGGAGAGAGCATCTCAAACAGACTCTGTTGAACACTGAGCGGTTGTGGGGTTTAGATCTCACAAGCATGTGATCACACCTGAGCTGAAACCAGAAGTCTGGTATTTAACTGCACTACCTAGTTGCCCCAGGAGGTTTTTTTCCCTTAATATTTATTTATTTTAGAGAGAGGGAGAGCACCTGCATGTGCTACACAGGCACAAATCAAGGGAGGGGCTAACAGAGGGAATCTTCCAGCAAACCCCTTGCTGAACAGGGTCCCTGATGGGGCCCATCACAGGGCTGGACACCCTGCTCCACAGGGGCCTTGATCTCACAACCCATGATCGTGACCTGAGCTGAAACCAAGAGTCAGATGCTTCTTGGACTGAGCCACCCAGGCGTCCCTATAAGGGAGTTTTTATGCAGAGGAACACGGACTTGATCCCGTGGAAAAGAGAACAATTCAAAAATATTAAATAAATTTGCAAGACCTGACTCCATTGTTTGTTCTTTTGTTTCTGATTTTGTTGAAAAATAGCCCTGGCTATTGGGTGCAGAATGGTTAAGGGCCCGGCCGGGATGGGGAAAGTGCTTCAGATCAGAGGCATGGAGGCTGGTGTGAAAAAACAGATGAAAGGTCATGCAGACCCTAGTTTTTGTGATCGGTATTTATTGGTGAGTGAGTATGGTGGTAGGAAAGAGGCCGAATCCAGGGCCAGTTTTAGTTGTCTGTCTTGATCAAACATAAGCGGTGGTACATTTCATAGACGAGGAAACATGGGATGAGAAGGGGGAGAGATTGATTTAATTTCAGACATGTTAGATTTGAGATTATTATGGATCCTGGAACTAATTATGAGTAATTGGCAAAGGGATGCTTCTTTTGACTTTTGGGGTGTGGTAACTTGGAAAATCATATTTACATAAACAGTTTTTAGCAAACTTCTTTGAGACATCTGATTTATAAAAGTTGCAAAAATTTAAAACAGATTCAGTGTTTTCCTGTAAAGCATCTTTATGAAATTGGCATGTTTCAACCTAAGAAAGAATTGAGAAGCTGGCTCGGATACTATTAATGTCAGACTCTACTGATACCTAGAAGAAAGGAACAAACTTATTAAATCTGTCAAATCTTAGTTTTCTCTTAAAGTTTTTATGTTGGAATTAAAGAAACATATACAATCAGTATATATAATCAGTATTTATTAATTGGATGAGTGTTGACTATTTTAAATTTGCACTCTGTATTTAAAGAGGAATGTGAAAGTGAACACTCTTAAATAACAGAAACAGGTATGGAGAAGTGGGGATGAGATCTATAACTTCTGAAGAAGTTAGGATCATGTGTAGTATATATATGGGGTTCTATATACATAGGGCCCTAGATATAATCCTTCTATCTATCTACCTATCTCATCTTAGGTTCTGTTTTTCTGGAGAACCCTGACTAATTCAAATTATTTAATAAAAATGCTAAGGTGGCACTGAAAGTTCTGTGTTTTTGAAAAAAGGTGAAGACAAGTTTACAACTTAGACCTTGGAAGATCCAAGCCTAGACGCAACAGTGATTGACAATAGTTGAAATTTAAAGAAGATCTATTACCATTCTGAATAGAAGTGGTTCCATTTCATTTAAACAAATTTAATGTTTGTGTTATTAGAATTTCATATTTTCAAAGAAAAAATAAATTGAAGAATTGTAGAAATACGTGTCACAAGTTTCTTTTTGTGTGTGTGTGTGTGTGTGTGTCACAAGTTTCAATGGAAGTATTGGTAGTTTGGTAGTGTTGCTACATCAGTTAAAAACCTGATGTCATGACTTCACAGGTGGTTGGTCTGCCCTTGGGAGTCAATAAATAGACTTAAATTGGGAAAAGGAGGGAGAAGGGGTCTATTTTAAAATCAGTGTGCAGAAGTGACTGGATAATTTTATTTGGAGGAATAAACTTCTGCTTACTCTATATGAGGACAAGGATTTATCAAGTAAGAATTTTCATATATTTTCCAAATAACCTAAGAAAATACTTCCAATATTTACGCAGAGGTATTGATTAAGTAGGGTCAGATTGAAAACAAACTACATAGCTATTAAAAGTGATTGGTTAAATAAATAATTGTGGAATACTACACAGTCATTGAAAATGATGTGTTGATCTTTATTTTTTTGAAGATTTTATTTATGTATTTGAGAGAGGAAGACAAGAGATAGTAATCAAGATAACACCAGCAGGGTGAAGAGGGAGAGGCAGGCTCACCACTGAGCAGGGAGCCTGATGTGGGGCTCCATCCCAGGACCCTGGGATCATGACCTGAGCCAAAGGCAGATGCTTAACTGACTGAGCCACCCAGTGCCCCTGTTGATCTCTAATTATGACATGATGTGATACTGATCAAGCCTATATATGAAATTAACATGTACTAATAATTTGCATCAGTTGTGCTGTTGGAAAGTATCTTTGTGAGAACATTTAGGTCAGAAAATAAGAACTGGTGAGGTGAATGGAGAGAAGTGAGGAATCAAGAGTTGTTTCATCTGCCCTGCATGATGCCATGGGAGTAGAGAAAATGAAAGGAGTGAGAAGACACAAGGTTCAGTGAGTTGTGGGGCAGGGATTGCTTACAATCCAGGGCCAGTGCAAATTTTTCAGCAGTGGGTTTACTGAAAGTCTGTTTGGGAACTTGGATGTCTGATGAGTGATTTCAATGTTGGTATTATTCTTTTTATTATAGACTTTTCTGCTAAATCTTCAGTAAAGTCAACTTTAGTCCCAGATGCTTGTGTAAAGTAGGCTTTTGATTTTGTGGAAACGAAAGAATAGTCTGAGTTTGACATGAGACGTAGAAGAGAGTATATAAAGGCTGGAGGGAGGCTGGAGGCAAAGGTCTTTAGGAGAACAACTGGGAACTCCAAGAAGGCGCCTGTACAAGGTTCATTGGATTTGAGGGTTAAAGCAATGGTATTTAGATCTTATGGGGCAAGGAAGCATTAGCTGCCACTCCCTGTGATACATAGCATTGACCAGACAACACCACATGCATCAGTTACCATCGCCAGGGGAAGACTCCAGCTGCATGGAAGATAGCAAAGATATGCCAGCCACCAGGAACAGAAGTGCAGACACTTGTGCCTGTTACACCTTGGTGTTGGAGTTGCTCGGGAAAACACAGTGCAGTGGAGCAACGCTTTACTCAGAAGAGACAGAGCAAGATCAGCTACAGTGGTGGACATTCGTCCCCCAAGGCCAGTGGGTCTCTCTAGGCAGCTGATGCGGGCAGCTGATGCACCCTTCCTGGCCTGTGGCCTCCCTGTGGAGGACAGATGTAGCAAGGGTGTTGGCTAAGCGCAGTAGGACGCAACACTTAGGCAGAACAAAGGGGCATGTATTGAACTGACGGGGAAAGCTATGTCTGTACAAGGTGACCAGCCTGGGCCGGGAGGGCCCTATATCCCTTGGCCAGGAAGCGTTCCAGGCCCAGTGTCCATTCTTAGAGACCCAGTGGGTCAAAGACTATATTCATGAGACTGCCTTTTCCCAAATATGGGTTACTTTAACTAGTGCTTGTTTGTACAAGCTTGAGGCTACACTCAAGCGTGCATATACATTCACACTTACAATAAAAAATATTAAAGCATTATATGCCAATATGTAAGTAAAGTTTGCTTCTGGGATGTTGGATTTAATTTTTTTCTTTGTATTTTCTTGTGTCTCATTAATATTTTTTACAATAAATGTTTCTTGTTTTTGGAGTCAGAAAACAAAGATACTTATATTTTCTAGAACAAAACTTAATCATGCAGAAGCAGAGCTTTGCAGATCTTTTCAAGAATAAAGCAATATCATGATGCCATCTTATGTATTCTTTGTAAATTCTGCATGATATTTGATATGTATTAGAAATGTTATGTGCATGGCAGGGCTTTTTTTTTTTTTTTTTTTTCTATTTCTCTTGTTCCTTTGCTTTAGACAGGTAAATTACAGCTTTGGAAGGGTTTATGAGGTGGATGGTATCTTGTTCTTTCAATCTGTGCTTTTTCTTATGGTGCTGTCCCCTTTTCCAGATGTCTTCTTCCCCATCCTTCTAAATATACTTCGAATGTCACTCCCTTCTTGGTAAAGCTGTATCCAGCACCAGTAGTACTTAATTGCTTTGTCTCTGCCCCCAAGATACCTCATATATACCTAAAAACAAGGACCTTACCACATTACCGTGTACTTATTCTTATCTACAGCTATTTTCTCCATTAGACAATTAATATAAAAAATTGCCATTTCATTCTTTGTGGAAGGACTGTTGATGTGGCCAAGATATCTCTAAATTTTCAAGTTTACTTCTGGCCCCAATTTCTTGCCATACTGAGTTTGATGACAGATCACCTTGACCTCTCATGTGTTCTCTCCCAAATTACACAGGGCACAGGACAAAACTTTATTGTTTTTTTTAATAATAAATTTATTTTTTATTGGTGTTCAATTTGCCAACATACAGAATAACACCCAGTGCTCATCCTGTCAAGTGCCCCCCTCAGTGCCCGTCACCCATTCCGCCCTCCTCCCCTTCCACCACCCCTAGTCCGTTTCCCAGAGTTAGAGGTCTTCATGTTCTGTCTCCCTTTCTGATATTTCTTACCCATTTCTTCTCCCTTCCCTTCTATTCCCTTTCACTATTATTTATATTCCCCAAATGAATGAGAACATACAATGTTTGTCCTTCTCCGATTGACTTACTTTACTCAGCATAATACCCTCCAGTGCCATCCACGTTGAAGCAAACGGTGGGTATTTGTCATTAAAACTTTATCGTTTTTTGTATTCCTCCTACTTAGCACAGGGCCTGGCACGGAACAGGTTTTCAGTTTGAGATGCATGACTACTAAGCACTGAGGGCAAGTGCTTAGAGTATGGCACCCAACTTACTCGATCCAGTCCTAGCTCTAAGGCTATTCTATTACATGAACCCACAAAACAGATTTAGGATAGACTAAAGTATAAGTAATAGAATGAGTATATATTTTCAAGAGGGGGAGAGGGGAGATAGGACAGAGGGAGAGAAAGAATTTTAAGTGGGCTCCATGCCCAGCACAGAACCCAGCACCTAGCCTTAGGTGAGGCTTGATCTCATGACCCTGAGATCCTGACTTGAGCCAAAATCGAGTCAGATGATTAACCCCCTGAGCCACCCAGGTGCCCCTCACCAAGAATATGTATATATTTAAAGATTTTATTTATTTATTCACGAGTGACACACAGAGAGAGGCAGAGACACAGGCAGAGGGAGAAACAGGCTCCCCGTGGGACTTGATCCCAGGACCCCTGGGTCATGCCCTGAGCCGAAGGCAGACGCTCAACCACTGAGCCACCCAGGTGCCCCACCAAGAATGTTTTAAGTATAGTTACATGATTGATGCTTTAAATAATTCATATTTATTAAGAATGAGTATATGTGTTAGTTATACCATCCCCCTCAACACTGATATTTGTAAAAGAACTGATATTTTATCTCTCTTGTGTGATATTCACTTTGCAATACATTTAGGACTGTCCCATCTGTATTAAGTTTAACTTCAAAAATATTTGGGATCTGTTCTGTATCCAACTCCAAAAGAAAACTGCTCTGTCCTTCTACTATCATCCATTATTATTATGTTTTCTGTGATGCATTATACCATGTGTAACTAATATTTTAGAATTATAGAGAAGCATCTGCTTCTGTTTTAATGTCTTGATAAAAGTGTTGTAAATATTGTGGCTGTATAAGATTCCTTCCCTTAAAGAATCTGTTTTATTTCACCTGGAAACTATTTTAATTCTTAAATCCTTCACCCAGATGCTGCATCTAGTAGATGAAATGCATAACTTTTAATCAACTTCTTTGTTAATTAGTAGTGGAAAATATGCAGCATTACATTTTTAAGAAATAGTGTTAAAATTCCAAGATAAACAAAAAGCCAGGGATATAATGTATACTCCTGTGCCATACAATTAACCTTTTAGAAAGAAGTGTTCATATTCATTTAATTACCCAAGTCCTGAAAATCATACTTCCCAGGCAGAAATAACTGGTTAGGGCCGGCGGGGAGTACTGTTCAGGCGGCAAGGGGACAAGGATGAGCTTACGTGCCTCTCCCCGGCTCCCCTTAGTTTCGCAGCCTGTTGGAGCTGGAAGTGGACCTTGACGCGGCTCTTTGTAACCTTCACCGTGTGGGTAAAAAGCCAGTTTTATAAATGGTAAACATGTAACTCCAGGGAAAATAACGTCATCCTAGGTGTTAGGGTGTATACAAGATAGATGTAAACTGCCGTTTCACTTTTTGTAGGAAGACATGGCTGTGCCCCAAGTTTTGGTAAATTGTCCGATTCGCTCTGGCCCCGGCTTCCTGCCCATACTAACGTCGATGAGAGGTCGCCTTGCCCTCCTCCATGTGTGCCCTCGAATCACACAGGACTTTAAAGTTTTCTTAATTTCACCCCCAAATAGGAATTTCTTTAACCTCCTGCCATTTGGTTCAGCCCTGTTCTTTCCCTTGTTTCCAAATTTCTATTTGATTCTCAGGCTGAGCACTTTATTTCCCCTGCACTTGCCTTCCTCCTCAATTGGCTTATTAACTTTATTTTCGGTTTTTGTATAGACACTGTTCCCTTGTACACCAGAAGGTGTCAAGTGAATGTTAAATTAACATAAGCCAAAAAATAAACATAAATAAAGATAGAAATAAGTTGATTTTAATACATTTTTATTGTTGAGGGAATTTACACAATTTAGAGCGATCTGTTCCTATTCAAGGGGCACTTTGTTTTGCATGGACTTCTCCTCTCCAACTGCAGTGCTTGTCTGGTGAAGCCAAACTTCTGGTTCAATCCGGCTGGTCTCTGTGCTGCCCTGAACAGCTAGCTGCATGTGGTTGGAGGCAAGCACCCAGGGGCCTCAGTGATTTCTCCTTAGCTCATGACTCTGGGGGCCCTGGACACCCCGTGGTGCTGGGCTTCACTTCCTCGCACTGACTCCCCCACTCCCCCAAAAGCCTGTTTCATGCTTTCTCCTCTCTCCTCAAACCTTCAATACTTTCTCTCCTTTGTTCCCTTAGCTGATGAGTCTGCTTTCTATTTCACTGAGAAAATAGAAGCAGGTTAAGGAGAGAGCTGCCAGCCCGGACACGTGTGCACCCTGTACTCCTAGTACCTAGGGCTGTGCTTCGTGCATAATGGACTTGCCATAATATAAGTGAATGCCCCTCTTGCCTTGGTTGATACAGATTCAAGGGCCGTCCAATGAGTAAAAGGCTGAATTTTAGATTGTGGTTTCGGTGGCCTCTGTAACACTGCACTGAGGCTTCCACGGTCTTCTCTGGGTGCAGGTTGGATGTGGCTGCCATACATATGAATTCACTTTAGTTTTGACAAAGTTTCCAAGGGCTGTGCTGGGGGATAAAGATAAAACATTTAACATGACAATGTCTCTGTTCAAAGTTTGCGTTCTAGTGGAATGAAGCATGATTTAATCTATTCAAAATTTAGTTGACAAAAACAAAAAACAAACCTCAAACCAAAAAAAAAAAAAAAAAAAAACAAAACCCTTTAGTTGACAGATTTTGAGATATTTTGAGTCTTTTTCTAAGTTTATTAATTGAAATATCAAATTAGGCAAATATAGATGGATATTATCTTTTTCCAGTTGTCCGATTGTCTTTTCTTTGGTTTATTTACTTAGTTTGAGGAGTATTTTTTTCTTTACAATGTCTCTGTTGCCCTTGTACCTGAATTCCAACCACTGTAGCCGCTTTCCCACTGTACTCTACCTCATGATGTGTAATTAAGCTGCCCATTTTCTGATAATTTAAAAGGTTAAAGAATTGTTTGTAATCATCACTCTCTGAGGAAAAGCAGCAGGAATAAAATTACAGATCATAGTTTTTCTTTTTTAAACCAAACATGTTTAATATATATATATTTAAAGCAGATTTCACAATTTATGAAATAGACTTTCTTACCCATCCCCAGGCTTTTAGGCAGAACAGGAAACAATCTTGTTCAGATAGACAGTTATTCCCTTCAGTAGTTTTCAAAGAGGGGAATCTTTGTTTGGCTGTTGGTTTTTATGTTCTACAAATTTACACTCTGATATAATTTTTTCTTATATATCATCTGGCTCTTTTCTCAGAAACTTAAGCTCAGGTTTTCATCAACTATAACATTTATTTCATCCACCTGACTTCCTTTCTTTAGTCTAAATAATTTTATTTCTCTGAAACTTTCCTTTTGGACTTTTCCCCTCAATTTTCTCTTTTTCATTACTTTTCTATAAACATAACTATCTAATAGGAAAATATCAGCCTGTATATACTATAAAACACATTTAATTTTGGCCAAATACAGCAGATAAACTATACTTCCACTCTTATGTTATGTTATGTTATGTTACTTAAATGGCCTAGCAGGGGTATTATAATGTCTAGGATGTTTTGACTTTAAATGGTTTATAATTATGTAAGGAATACAGATTTAAACCCATTAATAAGTACAATCAAGAGAATGGACTTTGGAGTCAATCTGTTGCTAAATTGCTGATTTTCCTCTTAAACTTACAGTCTAGTAAGATAATATTATGTGCATGAAAAATGATAGATTATCAGTCTTTGTGTGCTGAATTATGTGTTGTGGTGTATTAAAGATTTTCACAGGGAGGAAGGGTTAGGATAGACTTCAGTAACTGAGAAGGCAATCATGCCCCAGGTGGGAGTTTGGGCTTAAAAGAATGAGGAGGATTTGCCTGGGGAAAAGAGAGAAGATATTGTAGAAAAGAGAAATTTCTGGGTGGAGATGAGGGGCCTTGGGATTAAAAAGCCATATGAGGATAATTAGAATTTTGGCTGATATCTTCTGAGAAAGGCAAGTTTATTCCTTGCCTTTCCAGAAAAGGAATTCTGGAAATTCCAGAATTTCTCCAGAAAAACTGACTCAATAGCATCTCTCTCTCTCTCTCTCTCTCTCTCTATCTATCTTTCAATCATCTATCTACATATCCATCTATCTACCAGGACATTTATTATAGGAGTTGTTTCATGTGATTATGGAGGCTGAGAAGTGCCACTATCTGCTGTATGCAAGCTGGAGAACTAGAACAACTGGGGTCATAATTCAGTTTGAATTGAAAGGCCTAGGAACCAGGGTGTCAATAATATAAATGCTGTTCCCAATCTGAAGGCCCAAAAACCAGGAGAGCCGATGGGGGCAGAAGATAAAGATATCCCAGCTCAAGCACAGAGAGCAAATTTGGCCTTCCTCTACCTTTTCAGTTGGATGAAGTTTACCCTCATTAGTGAGGGGATCTTCACTCAGTCTATCAGTTCAAATGTTAATCTTTTCCAGAAACACTCTGTACAGACACACCCAGAAATAATGTTTTACCAGATATGCAGGCGCCTTTTAACTTTGTCAAGTTGACTCCTGCAATTAACCGTCACACTCCTAGGAAAAGAAATATTTAGTTGATGCCCCCAAAGCAATGCCTTTTCTGATTATTATACAGGAAATAATTGGGAGTTTTGGAGAGCAAAACACTTGACTAATTCTTTGTTCATTTTTGGCTCCTTTCTAGCCATCTGTCCATACTCAGTCTTAAGCAGATGTATTTTAATATGTATTTTCTCTGGATATAGAAATAATTAAAATAAAAGTGACAACAGCTTCAAGTACTCACTAGGTGCTAGGAGCTGTTCTAAATGCTTTATAACTGTTAACTCTCTTAGAAGAACTTTACAACATAAGTGCTACTATTATCTCCATTTTATATATAAGGCAAGTGAGGCACAGAGATACTGGAGATGTTTGTGGTGTTGGTTGTGGGCCCCAAAATGTAGGACGATCATCAGGTGGAAGCCAGTGGCACAGGCAGCGAAAGGATTCACCTGAGGCAGAACAAAGGAGATAGAAATTTATTGAATACGTTGCAAGGGAGCGGTAGGCAGGACAGCAGAGGAAAGGCTTTCTCCAATGAGGCAGTGGATAGGGGCTGTTTTTTTTTTTATATTTATATTTGTATTTGTATTTGTTTGTTTATTTCTAGAGAGGGAAAGAGAAGGGGAAGGAGCAGAGGGAGAGAGAAAGAATCTTAAGAGATTCCCTACCCAGTGGGACCCCAACACGGGGGCTCAATTTTACAACCCTCAGATCATGACCTGAGTTGAAATCAAGACTTGGATGCTTAACCAATCAAAAATTAGATGCTTAAGGAACAGAGCACCCAGGTGCCCCAGGGCTATTTTTAAAGGGGGATGGTGAGGAGGTATGGCACTATATGGAAGTTTCCCTTTTTTGGTAGCTGTGCCTCCTTGTAAGTAGCCCAACTGTAAGGTCAGTTGGGGTCTATGGGTATTTGGAGGTGGGCTCCTGATAGGCCTGCATGTATTCAGCCGGGTGGTCACTGTGGACCGTTTCTTCATTCCATTGCGCAAGCCTGTTTGCCTAAAAGTGGCTTCTTAATGTGGTCCAACATGACAGCCTTGTAATCAGCAGAGCTGAGGTCTGAACTCTCATTGGCTCCAGAGACTGTGCTCTTAATTTTATTGGGAACTTGTGCCCTGGACCTAGTTACTTAGTCACTTTGCTTGAGCATTTTATTAAGTGCTGGACAGACTGGGGGTAAACCAATGTAAGCCATGGCTCTACCTTTAAAGATCTGACAACTTGTTGCTAAGTTATGAGGAGTGGATTCATAGATTTTGAACTCTGAGAAGAGAGATGACTGATGAGATGAGGAGAAATCAATAAAATCTGCATTGAGATTCCAAGAAGAGTTGGATAGATCCGCTGGGACCAAAGAGAGAGACTGAGGCAGCTTACCAATGAGAGTGGGTAGGGAGAGGTGGTATACTAGTTTTCTAAGGATGCTATAACAAAATGCCACAAACTTGGTGGCTTAAAATAGCAGAAACTGACTCTTTCACAGTAGAGGCTAAACGGCTGAAATCAGGTTGTGGCCAGGGTCATGTTCCCTGCAAAGGCTCTAGGGAAGAATCCTTCCTTGCACTTTCCTAGCTTCTGGTGGCTCCTGGCATTTCTTGGTGTTCCTTAGCTTGTAGGTGCATCTCTTAAATCTCTGTCTGCTTCACATGAGCTTCTTTCCTGTGCCTGTGTGTGTCCTCTCCTCTTGTAAAGACACCAGTCGCTGGATTGAGGGCCCCTATAAATCCAGTATTGCCTCATCTTAGCCGATTACATCTGCAAAGATCCTTTCCGATTAGGTCACAGACTCAAGTGGATAATACTGTAAGTGGTAACAGCACGGGAACGTGTAGGTACTGTGCTCTTTGAGTAAAAGGGAAGAAGTGGGAGATCTTTGTGGGGAGAAATGTGAGTTGCATTTCAGGCTACATGTGTTTGAAGTGATGTTTTTGGATACGTTTCAGAGACAATATGAAACAACTTTATTTCCTTGGAAATATCACCCATTTCTAGGTCCTGTAAAGCTCTTGGTTATTAACCATGCAAGAAATTAAACAGGTTATTCCTCTGTTGAAATATACTTTCTTCTCTTTCATAAGTTTACATCCGGCAGCTGTTTTTCATGCTTTTCTGCATCCTCCTCTTCATAATTGGCATTGTTGATGGCAAACATTGATTGAGTACCTGTTACATCCCCAGCACTAATCTAAGACTTCACACTTAATCTTTACAGCAATCCGATGAAAACTGCCCTGTAACCTTTTTATAGGTGAGGAAACAGATGAGTTTTATTACAAAGCTACATTTTAATGAAAAATAAAATATTCCTGGGATATTTGATCTCATAACTAGTAATGAAAATTTTAGTTAAAATGGAACCACAAGTTGTGCTATCAAGACAATAATTAGATGAATTATTGTCTAATAATTTAAGAGGGGCACAGGTCCTCTTCTATACTGAATAAGTTCTCAAAAGCTCTTAAAATACTCTTCCAGGAAATGGGAAGTTTTCTTTGACTTTGATCACAAGACAAAATTCAGAAAATGCTGGAACTTAAAAGCATTGTAGAATCAAAGTTACTGATCGATCTAGTTTATCAATTTATAAATTAACTCTATGCATTTCTTTTGGTGATAGGAAGTTACTGGGAACTTGGACTGCTATGTGATATCTATATATCTATCTATATCTATATCTATATATATCAGAAACTATTACCTTTAGAGCAGCTATTTTAAGCTTCTGTTTTTCAGAATCTTATGGGAAGGATTCTAGAAGAGTGACTAAGAACATCAGTATTGTAATCAATCTCGGGACTTCCCACTGTGGCTTGCTACACGAATGTGGGAAAGTTGCCTAAACTTTCTTTTTTTCAGTAACCTCATGGAGATAAGGTCACTTAACATATGGGACTATTTTAATAATTAAATAAAACTATATGTAGTTGCCTATAACAGAATAATTACTAAATTTTTAACCTAAAATTTAGTGACAAATAAAAAACACACTTACTTCATTATTTATGAATTTATCCCTAATAGCTCTCTTAATGCTTGAGTTGTTTCAATTTCAATTGTTGTTTCAATTTCAAGGGGGAAGAACAGACATTAGCTTGTAGATGCATTTTAGCTTACTTCCTTTCAAGTTGCAGAATTAAATGTAAAATTCTTTCAACTTTCAAAGTGTTTCCAGTGTAAGGAACTATGAAAGATTCAATTCATGCGTTTCTTCAATTACTTGTAACATATGCATAATTGTTTTTATGGATTGCTGGTTAGGTCTTTAACAATATGTAGGACACATTCGAGTTTAATGTAATCAAGTGATTTGGCATTTCTAAAACTCTTTGAAAAGATTAATATTGTTATTAGACCACCAGAATAGTTTCCATTTTAGGTGGCTCAGTATACTCTTGAAGTATTAGTTGATAATGACCGTATAATTTCTAAATCCCAAGATAGCTTATTCTCTCCTGATGCATATAATGCTTATTCATAATTTTTAACAGTAAGATTTAGCTACTTTTATAAATAGAAATTTTTGTCTGTGAATGGATTTTATCTGTTGCAGATTATCAAACTTGTACACATTTGCATCTTCCTTTGATTTCAGCATTTTCTTCCACATACATGTATATTTTAAGTGAAATAATAATATTTATACTTATAGGTCTTTATATTTAAAGTGACTAATGTTTTTAGTAACTAAATGGAAATGAGACCGCCAAGGCAAGCGAGGGTCCAAGAACAGATTTTATTGCAGGCACCCTCGGGCGATGTTCCACGACTCACGGGGGAAAGAGAGTGAGTTGGGGAAGTCGCGCCAAGACAAGATGGTCGGGGTTTACATAACGTTGTAAGGCAGAACGGTTTCCTATTGGTCGGCTCATATGCAAAGGAAGGATTGCAATCCAACCAGTCAGAGTGACCCTCACTATGCAAAGGAAGGATTGCAATTCGACCAGTCAAAGGTGACTTCCTCCTCTGGGGTTTGAAGGGCATTGGGTTCGGTTGGGGAAGTCCAAAGGGGAGGTGTAAGGGTCTGCTCAAGCTGTCAGCAGGTCATTGGTCCATTGGCGTCCCAAGTGGAGGTGGTGACAGGAACCTCAGCCATTTTGGGGTATCCGCCATCTTGAGGAGTTTCCCTTCCTGCCTGGCCCCAACAACTAACCAATTCATGATTGGTTAATCGGAGAAAGACAAAGATTATATGGTCTCATTCATTTGGGAAATATAAAAAATAGTGAAAGGGAATAAAGGGGAAAGGAGAGAAAATGAGTGAAAATATCAGTGAGGGAGACAGACCATGAGAGACTCCTATCTCTGGGAAACGAACAAGGGGAAGGGAAAGGGAGATGGATGGAGGGATGGGGTGACTGGGTGATAGGCACTGAGGGGGGCACTTGACGGAATGAGCACTGGGTTATGCTATATGTTGGCAAATGGAACTCCAATAAAAAAAGATACAAAAAAAAAAAGAGTAGAAGATTTTTTTTTCCTCTGACAGAATGGGCAAAGGGAGGAGCAGAAAGTGTAAGGGGAGGAGTGAACAGACGGCCGAGAGGATGGTTGGGTCACATAATAGGGTGTATGAAGGGCACTTAGGAGTAAGGATCTAACATTAAATTTAAAATTTTCGTTTCAAAGTATAACTCCTTCTCTCCTCCATGCTTTCATCAAAGTCTGTAGCACCAATGGTCTTTTTGCTTAGGGGTATACATCAAGATGTGCTGGAGATGAAGTCATAGTTATTGTTTGAATTTAAATTAGTTCCTTTATTCTTTTTAAAGAATTAAAGTATTCTAATGTTTTTTAATCTCTTAAATTTTAGAATTAAACTGTTCTCATTTTTTAATCTCTTAAATTTTAAAATAATCATCAATTTGACAGTATTCCCAAATAGAACACTGTGATCTTATGTCATTTTCCAATGACACAAGCATCATTTTATGGTCCCTATGGAATGCATGGCAATGGCAATATTGTAGAGCTATACATAGTGTTCCTGTAGCCGTTCATTAGCACCTTGCATGGTGGTATGTGTGTCAAAGCCCGAGCGGTGTTAACAGCCTGAGTGCCTGTTTACTCTGTGCTATACTGACAGGAAAGTATGACCCATTGGCAATTCATACACTGAGTTGATGTCACTAATGAGTCATCAACTGATTTACAGTGTGCACTATTACTATCCTGTGTCATAGAATATAGAAGTCAGGCATCCATATTTGTATAGGGGCATATAACCATTTGACACGCCTTCAAGCATTTACAAAGAAAAGAGGAATTCAAGTGGTATTAATGGTATTAGTGGTAATATTAGGTTACACAAGCAGTTCTTTTATTTGGTTTTTAATGTATTAAGCAACAATCACAGAATCTCTTGAAAATGGGGCTTAGTTGTAGTGAGGTCAACGTGTATCCTTCATATACTGTGGTACAAAGTTCGTCTCAACTGCTCAGTATAGTGAAGTTATAATGGGATTACTTTTTCTCAGGCAGGATCCAAGGATTTTCACTCCTTTTCAAAATGCGAATCTCAGGAGATTACAGCTAAAGACCATGTTATTGACCTAATTTCTCTTATGGTTTAAATTCATTCATGTTTTCATCTGAGGAATTTTATGCTTGTAATTGTAAGCTCATGCAATGTGCCCTACATTCTAGTTCATGGCAACTTTGCTTCACACAATCCCATTAAATGACCTATTGGGCAGTTTGAATAATTAGAGCATTAGTTATATGAATGCCCGCATATACATATATGTACACCTATTTATTTATTTATTTATTTATTTATTTATTTATTTTAATTTTTATTTGTTTATGATAGTCACAGAGAGAGGGAGAGAGAGGCAGAGACACAGGCAGAGGGAGAAGCAGGCTCCATGCACCGGGAGCCCGACGTGGGATTCGATCCAGGGTCTCCAGGATCGCGCCCTGGGCCAAAGGCAGGCGCCAAACCGCTGCGCCACCCAGGGATCCCTGTACACCTATTTAAAACTGGGCTAATAAAATATGGAATGACTTCATTATATGTTAGTTTTCTACTATAAAATAAAGTATGCCATGCCATATCATGGTTCAAGATAGCTAAAAATATGTTTAGGATTTTTGTGAGAAAAAGGAGAACATTAAAAAATACTTTAGAATATAACACTTAAGTTTACCATAACATTTAGCATCTGTATAATTGTACAGAGGGATTCAAATTAGCGACAGTGTAAATTATTAGAGAATCTATTTCCATTTTGCTAATCAATTCCCAATGTTTATTGCATCAAACCTATGTATTACTCATTTTTCTGAAGCTAAAGATCTTTTCCCTTTTCATTAAGATAACTACATAATTTTGTTGATAAGATTGCATCATTTTAGATCTATTTATTGCTGACTTGATTTTGGAAAGAAACAGCCAGGAAGAATTATAAACTGTTAAAGTGAAGCATATATTGAACTTGTGATGTATTAAAATGAAAATTGACATTAGCTTAGTAGGAATTTGAGCAAATAGTATCATATTTTGTTTTTGATTTACTTATATATTCATAGAGGGCTCACCATGGAAAGATCTGTGGAGAAAATGAGGTTGAGATTCTTCTCTTTGGACCACATTTCTCCTCAGAATCTTCATTCCTGAAATTCCTTTATTCTCTCTCCTTTCAAATATGTTAACTGACAAATGGAATAAGTGAAATAGAAAAATAATATTCCGAAAGAAAAACCTATTTATTATTTGCTTTAGATTATATAAATATGAATGAAGTAAGGGCATGTTCTGTGATTCCTAGAATTTTAATTGGTTTATAATACATCCTTTCCTGTTTTTTAAAGATTTTTTTCTTTAATTACCAGTCCCTGTATCCCAGACTTTGGGGTACAGTTCATAGATGTAACCGGAGGTATTCAGAGAAAGATTTTACTGGTGGTGCTTTTTCTCTGTTGTTGCTTTCGATACTGGTATAATGTCTGGTATTTGGTAACCATTATGTGAACCTGAGGCATTAAATATGAGAGAAAAGCCCTGTGAACTAGGAATCTAACCCCAGGAACCACTTTTCTCACCCATATGGTTTAGCATGGTAGGCACTAGCCATGTCTGAGTAATGAGCACTTGAAACATGGCTTGTCTAAGTTGAGACACACTGTTACTGTAAAATGCACACTGGATTTCAAAAACATATATATGTGTATAGATTTTAAAAATTTTATTTTTAAGATTTTATTTTAAAGATTTTATTTTTAAGTAATCTGTACACCCATCATAGGGCTAGAACTTACAGCCTGGAGATCAAGAGTTGCATTCTCCATCAACGGAGGCAGCCAGGTGCTCCAGAAAATTAAGTCAATATTTTTAATATTGATTGCATAATGGAATATGTTGGATATATTGGGTTAAATAAAATATAGTATTAAAATCTACCTTTTATATTTTTAGTGTGGCTACTAGAACTTACACTATTACATGTGTGACCTGATTCTGTTTCTTACATTATATTTCTATTGGACAGGACTACTCTAGACTCTTTTGCGTGTGGGAAAGTAATGTTCAGGCCAGTAAAAGTTGGGCTGTCTATTGATTATGGCTGAAAGCTTTCCGTGTTGCTACCAAATGCCATTTCTAATCACTGAATAAGGGGATCATGGAAGTCACTGGTTGATTCATTCCTACACATTTATAAATGTTACAGTACAGGTTTCCTCTAGTATCTGAAAGTAGAGTGAAACTTATAAAACCTTCTGTAAGCCAAAATGGCATGAAGCAGGGAATCAATTACCATTAATTTATATTTATAGAACATTTTTGAGCATTCTCAGACCCTCAAAATAAATACCTTAGGACCCATCTTGCTAATGGGTACACAGAATAAATTGGTTTAAAGCACAGATGCTCACAGACACACTTCAAGGTTATGGCAGCCTGATGCTGAGATGCTGTGTGTAGTTCCCAGGGAAGGAGCCTGGCGAGGCCACTTTTACTGCTCGCTGCAAAATGAACACTGAATGCTATTTTCACTTTCACCTTTTTTCACAAAAGCGAAAATCCCCTTTAGATTTCTCTAGGTTAGTGAAAACAGATACTGATGTAGGTCTTTCATTAAGCAAATCGGTCTAATTGCAACTTTAGAAAAGCAAAGTGATGTGGGAAAGACTTTAGAATTCAAAGCTGAGGGCCAAGAAAGAATTCTTGAGACATCTTTGGTGCCAACAGGTGGTTTTATTAAAGCACAGGGACAGGACCCATAGACAAAATGAGCTGCTCTGGGGGCATGAGGAAGGGCCCATTATATACTTTCAAGTTGGGAGGGGCTTAGGCAGAGCCTAAGCCTCTAAGGAATTTTGGAAGTGAGGTTTCCAGGACCTCGAGGTGTTTCAAGGACTTGTCATAGGTCTGTAAATAGTAGGGAAATTTAATAATTTTTCTTTTGCTTTTGTTTCCCACATCAAAGGGATACCTGTATGAGCTTTACCACTTTCCTGCTCATCCAACACTACCTTATGGTTATGATTACTTTAAAATAAATATATATTTTAAACTGTGAGACAGACCTAGGTAGGCATCTAGGCTCACCTCCTTATTGTCTGTGGATACAGCGTAAATCATTTAACCTCTCTGAGCCTCAGGTTCCCTAGTTTTATTTATTTATTTATTTTTAAATTTTTATTTATTTATGATAGTCACACAGAGAGAGAGAGAGAGAGAGGCAGAGACATAGGCAGAGGGAGAAGCAGGCTCCATGCACCGGGAGCCCGACATGGGATTCGATCCCGGGTCTCCAGGATCGCGCCCTGGGCCAAAGGCAGGCGCCAAACCGCTGCGCCACCCAGGGATCCCGGTTCCCTACTTTTAAAACAAACAGGCTAATTCCTGATTTGTAAGATTATTTAAGGATTAAGAGATACAATTTATGTGAAATGGGTAACTCAGTGCCTGATACCTAGTTGTTGCTTAAAGCACCATAGCTCTTCTAATGAAAGGGTGGGGCTCAGTCTCCAGCAGCGGCTGGGTCAGTGGCTGGAGAGAGTTGTAGAGTGTAAAGCCTGATGCAAAGACCGAGGAGGGTCATGTATGCAGGATGCAGCATGGTCCTCCGCTGCAGATCCTGCCTGCAGCCCTTCTCTGGCCCTCTACTGCCACATTTCCACTTGCTCTGTCCAAGGCCAATGGAGATTGGGATCCAGCCTGAATAAAATTTGGGGATAGCAGTGAGCACTAGTGAGGACAAGCAGTGAAATTATGAATTTATAAAAGATGAACTAGTTTGACTAGGGACTGCACAATTTGATTTTTTGGTCTGTTTTTCTGGAGTTTATGCTGGCAGAGGTGCTTAAGAGGACAGTTTTGCTATTAAATGTTTTAAAAGGGGAAAGATAAGAGAAATAAGAGTATAGTAGTAGATAGTATTATTACGGATGTGGGAAAGAAGTGGGCTGCTGGCAGGTGCTCTTGGAAGGAGAAGAGCATCCACAGAAGCACACTCATAATTGCATAGATGCGTCCTTACCACCCCGCCACACGTTCTACATGGGGCCTGGGAATATCCACATGAATAGCAGTAACACTGCTGAGATACGTGATTTAATAAGACAGTCAGTGTAATTGCAGTCAATATCTCAAATGTGACTTTCTAAGAGGAGCACAATTGGGAGGGAGAAGGGTTTAAAATGGATTAAAATTTAAACAATTCCCAATCAAATGAAAATGTTCTGGGAATAGTGCCAGAGTGTATTGTTGAATTGGTTTTAATATAAGCATTCTAAATTTAACCAGCTGAAATTATTTGCATTATTCTTGAAATTATATATGTGGATGTGTTTTACGGATATTTAAAATACAATATTTATTCTTAAAAAAATTTGTTCTTAGTGGCTGAGGTCAGAATATAGAATTACTGAATTTCAAGATGGGATGGAATCTTAGAGGTCAGTGCAAACAATTCCTTGTCGATAGAAAGTGCATCTGGGGAAACTGAGGCTTAGAATCAGCAATTGAGTAGCTAAGACAGACCTGGTACCGGCTCTGTTCACGCCCACATCAGAACCTTTGTCCACAACACCCAGCTACCTTCTCAAAAAACACTGATGGCTGGTTGCTGAAAAGGTACCAGTGGGAGCCCTGGAAAAAACTTGCAAACTGCCAAAGAGGTGGCGTATGAAAATAATGAGAAAAAAAGTCAAAGTTTGAAATTCTAGCAAAATAATAAGAGGAGAGAGGAAGACCATAAGTTACATGCTTCATTTTTAATCTCAGGTGGCCGGGTCGTCTTCTCTGAAAACCAACAAAGGAAGCCTATGTCCTGACCACCTGAATGGGCTGTTGGAGCCAAGCCGTCCACTCTGGGCGCGTGTGCGTGTGTGTGCAAGCGGCGCCCGTGTCTCCGCGTGCAGGCGTGTGCAGGTGTGTGTGTGTGTGCAAGCAGCCGGCACGCTGGGAGGGGCTGCCACCGAGCCAGGAGCATAGCCAGGCTTCCGGGCTGGAGGGCAAGGGGCACTTACCTGCATTATTTAAATTCTTTTTGGCCCTGGGGGCTGGGGATGGCTTCAGCTTGCGTTTATCTGTCTGGGGGTACCTGGTGTGATGCTGTGTTACACTTGGTCACATACGTTAAATGTGTTCTTCCCATTTCTGTGTCCAAACTATAAGTGTTGGCCTTTTATTTCACTCATTGGTTTGATCAGTATGTAGCCTTTTCTTTTTTTTTAATTTTAATTTTAATTTTAATTTATTTTTTATTGGTGTTCAATTTCCCAACATAGAGCATAACACCCAGTGCTCATCCCATCAAGTGCCCCCATCAGTGTCCCTCACCCAGTCATCCCCGCCCCCTGCCCACCTCCCCTTCCACTTCCCCTAGTTCATTTCCCAGAGTTAGGAGTCTCTCATGTTCTGTCTCCCTCCCTGATATTTCCCACACATATTTTCTCCTTTCCCCTTTATTCCCTTTCACTATTTTTTATATTCCCCAAATGAATGAGAACATACAATCTTTGTCCTTCTCCGATTGACTTATTTCACTCAGCATAATACCCTCCAGGTCCCTCCACGTGGAAGCACATGGTGGGGATCTGTCGTTTCTAACGGCTGAGGAATATCCCACTGTATACACAGACCACAGCTTCTCTATCCATCATCTGTCGATGGACACCGAGGCTCCTCCCACAGTTTGGCTATTGCGGACACTGCTGCTGTGAACATCGGGGTGCAGGTGTCCTGGCGTTTCATTGCATCTGAATCTTTGGGGTAAATCCCCAACAGTGCAATTGCTGGGTCGTAGGGCAGGTCTATTTTTAACTCTTTGAGGAACCTCCACACAGTTTTCCAGAGTGACTGCACCAGTTCACATTCCCCCCAACAGTGTAAGAGGGTCCCCCTTTCTCCGCATCCTCTCCAACATTTGTGGTTTCCTGCCTTGTTAATGTTCCCCATTCTCACTGGTGTGAGGTGGGATCTCATTGTGGTTTGGATTTGTATTTCCCTGATGGCTGTGATGCAGAGCATTTTCTCATGTGCATGTTGGCCATGTCTATGTCTTCCTCTGTGAGATTTCTCTTCATGTCTTTTGCCCATTTCATGATTGGATTGTTTGTTTCTTTGGTGTTGAGTTTAATAAGTTCTTTATAGATCTTGGAAACTAGCCCTTTATCTGATACGTCATTTGCAAATATCTTCTCCCATTCTGTAGGTTGTCTTTTAGTTTTGTTGACTGTATCCTTTGCTGTGCAAAAGCTTCTTATCTTGATGAAGTCCCAATAGTTCATTTTTGCTTTTGTTTCTCTTGCCTTCATGGATGTATCTTGCAAGAAGTTACTGTGGCCGAGTTCAAAAAGGGTGTTGCCTGTGTTCTCTAGGATTTTGATGGAATCTTGTCTCACATCTAGATCTTTCATCCATTTTGAGTTTATCTTTGTGTCTGGTGCAAGAGAGTGGTCTAGTTTCATTCTTCTGCATGTGGATGTCCAATTTTCCCAGCACCATTTATTGAAGAGACTGTCTTTCTTCCAATGGATAGTCTTTCCTCCTTTATCAAATATTAGTTGACCATAAAGTTGAGGGTCCACTTCTGGATTCTCTATTCTGTTCCATTGATCTATGTATCTGTTTTTGTGCCAGTACCACACTGTCTTGATGACCACAGCTTTGTAGTACAACCTGAAATCTGGCATTGTGAGGCCCCAGCTATGGTTTTCTATTTTAATATTCTCCTGGCTATTCGGGGTCTTTTCTGATTCCATACAAATCTTAAGATGATTTGTTCCAACTCTCTGAAGAAATCCATGGTATTTTGATAGGGATTGCATTAAATGTGTAAATTGCCCTGGGTAACATTGACATTTTCACAGTATTAATTCTGCCAATCCATGAGCATAGAATGTTTTCCCATCTCTTTGTGTCTTCCTCAATTTCTTTCAGAAGCGTTCTGTAGTTCTTTACCTCTTTGGTTAGGTTTATTCCTAGGTATCTTATGCTTTTGGGTGCAATTGTCAATGCGATTGACTCCTTAATTTCCCTTTCTTCAGTCTCATTGTTAGTGTATAGAAATGCAACTGACTTCTGGGCATTGATTTTGTATCCTGCCACACTGCCGAATTGCTGTATGAGTTCTAGCAATCTTGGTGGAGTCTTTTGGGTTTTCTATGTATAGTATCATGTCATCTGCAAAGAGGGAGAGTTTGACTTCTTCTTTGCCAATTTGAATGCCTTTTATTTCTTTTTGTTGCCTGATTGCTGATGCTAGAACTTCTAGTACTATGGTGAATAGCAGTGGTGAGAGTGGACATCCCTGTCGTGTTCCAGATCTTAGGGGAAAAGCTCCCAGTGCTTCCCCATTGAGAATGATATTTGCTGTGGGCTTTTCGTAGATGGCTTTTAAGATGTTGAGGAATGTTCCCTCTATCCCTACACTCTGAAGAGTTTTGATCAGGAATGGATGCTGTATTTTGTCAAATGATTTCTCTGCATTTATTGAGGGGATCCTATGGTTCTTGTTTTTTCTCTTGGTGATATGATCAATCACATCAATTGCTTTACGAGTGTTGAACCAGCCTTGCATCCTGGGGATCAATCCCACTTGGTCACGGTGAATAATCTTCTTAATGTACTGTTGGATCCTATTGGCTAGTATCTTGTTGAGAATTTTTGCAACCATGTTTATCAGGGATATTGGTCTATAATTCTCCTTTTTGGTGGGGTCTTTGTCTGGTTTTGGAATTAAGGTGATGCTGGCCTCATAGAATGAATTTGGAAGTACTCCATCTCTTTCTATCTTTCCAAACAGAATAGGTATGGTTTCTTCTTTAAACGTTTGATAGAATTCCCCTGGGAAGCCATCTGGCCCTGGACTTTTGTGTCTTGGGAGGTTTTTGATGACTGCTTCAATTTCCTCCCTGGTTATTGGCCTGTTAAGGTTTTCTATTTCTTCCTGTTCCAGTTTTGGTAGTTTGTGGTTTTCTAGAAATGCATCCATTTCTTCTAGATTGCCTAATTTAGTGGCGTATAGCTGTTCATAATATGTTTTTAAAATCGTTTGTATTTCCTTGGTGTTGGTAGTGATCTCTCCTTTCTTATTCATGATTTTATTAATTTGAGTCTTCTCTCTCTTCTTTTTAATAAGGCTGGCTAATGGTTTATCTATCTTATTAATTCTTTCAAAGAACCAACTCCTGGTTTTGTTGATCTGTTCCACAGTTCTTCTGGTCTCGATTTCGTTAAGTCTGCTCGAATCTTAATTAACTCTCTTCTTCTGCTGGGTGTAGGATCTAGCTGCTGTTTTTTCTCTAGCTCCTTTAGGTGTAAGGTTAGCTTTTGTATTTGAGTTCTTTCCAGTTTTTGGATGGATGCTTGTATTGCGATGTATTTACCCTTAAGGACTGCTTTTGCTGTATCCCAAAGATTTTGAACGGTTGTATCTTCATTCTCATTAGTTTCCATGAATCTTTTTAATTCTTCTCTAATTTACTGGTTGACCCTTTCATCTTTTAGCAGGATGGTCCTTAACCTCCACGTGTTTGAAATCTTTCCAAAATTCTTCTTGTGATTTAGTTCTAATTTCAAAGCATTATGGTTTGAAAATATGCAGGGGACGATCCCAATCTTTTGGTATTGGTTAAGACCTGATTTGTGACCCAGTATGTGGTCTATTCTGGAGAAAGTTCCATGTGCGCTTGAGAAGAATGTGTATTCAGTGGTGTTTGGATGTAAAGTTCTGTAAATATCTGTGAAATCCATCTGGTCCAGTGTATCATTTAAAGCTCTTGTTTCTTTGGAGATGATGTGCTTAGAAGACCTGTAGATTTTAGAAAGCACTACATTCAAGTCACCAAGATTAAGTGTATTATTATCTAAGTATGTCTTAACTTTGATTATTAATTGATTGATACACTTGACAGCTCCCACATTTGGGGCATAAATATAGATGATTGTTAGGTCTTCTTGTTGGATAGATCCTTTAAGTATGATATAGTGTCCCTCTTCGTCTCTCACTACAGTCTTCAGGATAAGCTTTAGTTTATCTGATATAAGGTGGCTACCCCTGCTTTCTTTTGAGGACCATTTGAATGGTAAATGGTTCTCCAACCTTTTATTTTCAGGCTATAGGTGTCCTATGTCTAAAATGAGTCTCTTGTAGACAGCAAATAGATGGGTCCTTGCTTTTTTATCCAGTCTGAAACCCTGCGCCTTTTGATGGGGTCATTAAGCCCATTCACATTCAGAGTTACCATTGGAAGATATGATTTTAGTGTCATCATGATACCTATTCAGTCCCTGTTTTTGTGGATTGTTCCTTTGGACTTCCTCTTTCTATTACAGAATCCCCCTTATTATTTCTCCAGAGCTGTCTTGGTGGTCACATATTCTTTCAGTTTCTGCCTATCTTGGAAGCTCTTTATCTCTCCTTCCATTCTGAATGAGAGCTTTGCTGGATAAGGTATTCTTGGCTGCATCTTCTTCTCATTTAGGACCCTGAATATATCCTGCCAGCCCTTTCTGGCCTGCCAGGTCTCTGTGGAGAGGTCTACTGTGAATCTGATATTTCTTCCCATAAAGGTTAGGGATCTCTTGTCTCTTGCTGACCTAAGGATCTTCTCTTTATCTTTGGAATTTGCAAGTTTCACTATTAAATGTCGAGGTTTTGAGCGGTTTTTATTGATTTTAGGGGTGTGTGTGTCTCTATTTACTGGATCTGAATGCCTGTTTCCCTTCCCAGATTCGGAAAGTTCTCAGCTATGATTTCTTGAAATACATATTCTGGACCTCTGTCCCTTTTGGCGCCCTCGGGAACCCCAATTAAACGTAGATTTTTCCTTCTGAGGCTGTCATTTATTTCCCTTAACCTATCCTCATGATATTTTAATTGTTTGTGTCTTTTTTCCTCAGTTTCCCTCCTTGCTATCAACTTGTCTTCTATGTCACTCACTTGTTCTTCTACCTTGTTAACCCTCATCATTAGGACCTCTAGTTTGGATTGCATGTCACTTAATTGATTTTTAATTTCGGCATGATTAGATCTAAATTCTGCGGTCATGAAGTCTCTTGAAACCTTTATGCTTTTTTCTAGAGCCACCAGTAGCTTTATAATGGTGCTTTTGAATTGGCTTTCTGACACTGAATTGTAATCCAAATTTTGTAACTCTGTGGGAGAGAGGACTGTTTCTGATTCTTTCTTTTGAGGTGAGTTTTTCCTTCTAGTCATTTTGCTCAGTGCAGAGTGGCCAAAAACAAGTTGTACTGGGAAGAGGAGAAAAAGAGAGAAGAGAAAAAAGAAAAGAAAAAAAAAAGAAGAAGATGAAAAAAAAAGAGAAAAAAAGGGGGGGGGGGGAGCAAACAGAAAACAAAAAACAAGGGGGAGTATCCTCTGTTTCTGTATACTGTAAATCCCTCGACTTCCCCTGGAACTTTCCAGTGCTGCTTGGTCAATAACTTGCTTTTCCCCTGTCCATCTAGCTGGTCTTCTGGGGGAGGGGCCTGCTGTGCTGATTCTCAGGTGTGGGCACCTGGGGAGCTGCTCAGCCCCTGCCTGGTGCATGGCTCAGTGGGTGCTGTTTATGCTGCGAGGCCGCAGGAGGAATCACAGTGGCGGCGGCCAGCTCCCCAGCCCAAGAGTCAGCTCCCGCAGTAGCTCCCGCAGCTCTCAGTCCTCAGGATGCTCTGGGGCGGGGCGGGGCGCTGACCTGCATGGCTTGGCCTCCCGGGCAGGAGCGTCCTGCTCTCCTGGGCCCTCCCGGCCGCTGCCTGTCCCGGGGCAGCGCTGGATCCTGGGCCGAGTCCCCAGCGCCCTGGGCTCCAGGGCATTTGCCACGGGAATCGCGCCCCCGGGCCACGCACCCCCTCCGCGGAGCCGCCGCCCGAGCCCCTCCGAGCTGCTCCGGGTCCCACCATGCGCGCTGCAGCCCTTAGGGAGCTCGGGGCGCTCTCCCGGGGCGCAGGTGTCTGTTAGTGTCCCCGGGAGCCCGAGGGCCTCCCCGCCCTCCTGGGTCCTGCTCCACCTCCCTGGGAGCCCCTTTCTGCCCAGGAAGGTTGGTGCAGCTCCTGCGTCTCCGGGACGGGGCTCTCCTGTCCTGGGGACCCTCGCCCCGGCCTCAGCCCTGCTCCTCGCGGGCCCCTCCCCCTTGGAGGCCTTTTGTTTCTTTATTTCTTTTTCTCCATCTTCCTACCTTGATAGAAGCGCGAACTCTTCTCACTGTAGCCTTCCAGCTGGTCTCTCTTTAATTATCAGGCCGAATTCGTAGATTTTTCAGGATGATTTGAAAGTTACCTAGGTGACTTGATGGGGACAGGTGATCTGGGGACCCTACTCTTCCGTCATCTTGCCCCCTCCTTAATATGTAGCCTTTTCGATTTCCAACTCAAATTCCTCGGTTTTGGGAAATTTACTGGATTTTTTTTTTTTAATCTTTATCTTCAGGTTTTTAAGATTTTTTTTTTCCTTTCTGGAGCTCTTACTATTTGTTGAATTCCCCATATTCATATTCTGTTGTTTCTCTTTTTACTTATTTCCATCATTTTTTGAGCAACTTCTTAAACTTTATTTTAATGTATATTTTGAATATTTTATTTCTAACATCCTATTATTTCAATGACAGTTTTTTAAAAATTTAGTTTTATTTCTTTTTTTCTCTAGTTTTTTTCTTTAGGGATCTTCTCTTCATTTTCTGAGAGTATCCAGTATAGTTAAGGTTTTTTTTAAACTATTTTATTTATTTATTCATGAGAGACACACAGAGAGAGGCAGAGACCCAGGCAGAGGGAGAAGCAGGCTCCTTGCAGGGAGCCTGACGTGAGGCTCTGTCCCAGGACCCTGGGGTCAGACCTGAGCTAAAGGCAGACACTCAACCACTGAGCCACCCGGGGCCCCCTAGTTTATTTAAGTTTCTTCTGCTTTCTGCCTTGTCTCCAATCTCTGCTTTTATTTGCTAGAGGGTTTTCTTCAATGTCAGGTGGTCTTTGGCTATCTGTTCATATTTGAGAGTACGGCCTTAAAAAGCTTATTGGAAAAAAAAAAAAAGCTTATTGGAAGCTTTGTGTTCATGGGTGCCTGCGTATACGTGTGTGTGTTGTATCAAAGACAATTCATTGACTAAGGGGCTTCTAAAGAGTGGGCTCAGCTTGGTCTGTTTCACTGAGCTTGTTTCATTATCAGAAGATTTTTGTTTTTCTTCTTCTGAGATAATTTTGTCAGAGAGGAATCCTCCAGTGTAACATCTGAGGGTTATAAGTCTGACTTTTAATGTTCTCACTGCAAAGTGAGAGAAAGGGGTTTGCAAGTCACCCCTTCATATGTAGACTTTCACTTGGTCATCCATTTTTACCCTGTGTTGGTCCATTCAGGCTGCTATGACAAAAATACCATAGACTGAGTTGCTGAAATAGCAATTTATTTCTTACAGTCTAGAGACTGGGAAGCCCAAGATCAAAGTCCTAGCAGATCCAGTGTCTGGTGAGGGCTCATTTTCTGACTTGTAGATAGCTACCTTCTCACTGTATCCTCATGTTGGGGTAGGATGGGTGAGAGAAGGAGAAGGGGGGAGACAGAGAGAAAGAGAGGAAGGGGCTGGGAAAGAAAGGGAGGGAGGGAAGGAGAGAGTAGAGAGCAAGGAGTGGGGAGACCGAGAAGGTGTGCAGAGAGGAGAGATGGAGAAGAGGTGCATCTCTCATCTTTTCTTAGAGGGGCACTAATCCCATTCCTTTTTTTTTTTTTTTAAAGATTTTATTTATTTATTTATTCATGAGAGACACACACAGAGAGGCAGCGACATAGGCAGGGGAAGAAGCAGGCTCCCTATGGGGAGCCAGACGTGGGACCCGACCCTGCGTCTCCAGGATCACACCCTGGGCTGAGGGCGGCGTAAACTGCTGAGCCACCCGGGCGTCCCACTAATCCTGTTCCTAAGGACTCTACTCCCATGATCTATTACCTCCCAAAGGCCCCACCTCCAAATATTATCACACTGGGGTCAGGGTTCAGCATATGAATGTGGTAGTAATGCAAACACATGTCCACAGCACACCGTGGCCCTGTTCAGTGTCGCAGAGTAGTCTGCTTTAGCTTCTCCATAGGATACGTCTATGACATTTATGGTGGAAGAAGCTGAAAGATGAGTCGCTCAGCTGATTGCAATGGGTATAAGGAAAGAGACTGTCAGTCAGCTGGCATTCTAAGACCACCTCTATGCAGTGGCATCTTGGCATCTCATTTCCTTCTCTGATATGCTACATCAGCCTCAGCTCACCTATTTCTAGATATCAAAATTTTGCTGGTTGTCTTTTCTCCAATTTTCTTTTCCTTGGGATCTCTACCCTTTGCCATGCCCTTAAATGTCGTAACTATGCTTTCAGTAAAGTGTTAAGGAATAGAGTTAATGTGCCTTCAGTCAGTGATGTTTTACTGGAATAGATCCCAAAAATATTGTCTGTGGCAGATGCATGAAAATATTTAAAGCTATTGGTATGTATTGGCATTTAAAGATTTTAAAAATTATTTTTAACAGCTTCATTGAAGTATAATTGATGTCAAATGAGGTGCACATAAAGTGCACAATTTTCTTCCCTTTTTAAATTTATTTATTCATGGGAGACAGAGAGAGAGACAGAGAGAGAGAGAGAGAGAGGCAGAGGCACAGGTAGAGGGAGAAGCAGGCTCCATGCAGGGAGCCCGATGTGCGACTCGATCCCGGGACCCCAGGATCAGGCCCTGGGCCGAAGGCGGCGCTAAACTGCTGGGCCACCCGGGCTGCCCCAATTTTCTTCCTTTTGATATATGTATATGCCTGTGAAATTATCCTTATAATAATAAAAATATTCAACACTCCCAAAAGTTTTCTTATATCCCTGGTGCATTGTATCTACAGATCATATTGAATTGACATCTTAATAGTATTGAGTCATTTGACCCTTTTACTTAGGTCTTTTAAAATTTCTCTCAGTAATGTTTTGAAGTTTGTAGAGTATATGTCTTGTACCTTTTTTGGTCAGAGTTATCCCTGTGTATATCGTATTTATTTGTAGTATTGTAAGTGTTGTTCAAAAAATTTTCAATTTCTTATTGTTCATTTCTAGTATACAGAAAATCTAGTATAAAGATTTTAACTTTAGGGACACCTGGGTGGCTCAGCGGCTGAGCATCTGCCTTTGGCTCAGGGCGTGACCCCAGGGGCCCAGGATCCAGTCCTGCATCAGGCTCCCTGTGTGGAGCCTACTTCTCCCTCTGCCTGCGTCTCTGCCTCTCTCTCTCTGTGTCTCTTATGAATAAATAAAAATAAATATATTTTTTAAATAAAAATCGTTAAAAAATAATAAAAAAAGATTTTCACTTTTGAAATGTATCCTACAACATTGCTAAACTCATTTATTCTTATAACTTTTTTGCATATTCCATAGGATTTTCTTTATGAAAGTTTATGTTGTCTGTGAATAAGAACAGATTTGCTTCTTTTTTCCCCTAGTCTGAATATCTGTTATTTCTTTATCTTGTCTAATAACATTGGTCAGAACCTCCAGCCCAACATTGAATGGCAGTAGTGAAAGTGGGTATTCTTGTCTTTCTCCCGATTTGAAAAGGAAAGCCTTTCAAGATTACCTGTGATGTTAGTTGGAGACTTTCCAGTTGGACTTTATCAAATTGAGGGAATTCCCTCTAGTTATGTTTTTTAAGAGTTTAAAAAATTTTTAATCAGGAATGAATGTTGACTTTAGTCAAATGCTATTTTTGTGGCATTAGAGTTGATCATATGGTTTTGCTTTTTTAGTTTATTAGTATGGTAATTTAAGTTGATTTTCAGGTTTTAAAACTGCTTTGCATTCCCACCATTAATTAATGGGAATTCCTTGACAGCATCTGGTGGGGTCACTGTTCTAAATCTGGGCCGTTCGAATAGGTGTGTAGTGGTATTGGTATCTCATTGTTGTTTTATTTTTAAATATTTCATTTTTTATTCATGAGAGAGAGAGAGAGAGAGAGAGATAAAGAGAGAGAGAGAGAGGGGCAGAGACACAGGCAGAGGGAGAAGCAGGCTCCATGCAGGGAGCCCGACGTGGGACTCGATCCTGGAACACCAGGATCATGCCCTGGGCCGAAGGCAGATGCTTAAACCCCTGAGCCACCCAGGCTGCCTTCATTGTTGTTTTAATTTGCATTTCCCCAATGACATGTGATGTGAAGCATCTTTCTAAGAACTAGCTTTTGATTTCATTGATTTTCTTTTTGATTTTCTGGGTTTTCAAAAATTTTATTGATTTCTACTTTGATCTTTGTTATTTCCTTCTTTGGATTTTGTTGTTGTTCTTTTTTAGGTTCTTTTTTTTTAAGATTTAAAAAAATTTTAAGTCATCTTTATGTCCAATGTGGGGCTCAAAATCATAACCTTGAGATCGAGAGACACATGCTTTACTGACTGAGCCAGCGAGGCACCCTTCTTTTTCTAATTTCTTAAGGTGGAAGCCAAGTTCACTGATTCATATTCTTCTTTTCTAACCTGTGCATTTAATCCTGAAAATTTCCCCTAAAGTACTGTTTTGTAGACAAATCACAAATATTAATTTTGATTTCTTATTTCCCTATTTTTAAACGTAATAAGTTCTTAGGCATGTTAAGGCACAATAATATCTTGAATTTGTTTAACTCTTTGCATATTCCAGGATTAATTTTTTCTACCTCATTTTATTTCAGGTTAAGTTGAAACAAACTCTTAATACTTTCTCAGTTGAGCAGTCAGTCATTTAGCAAATATTTGGTGAATGCCATACTTTGTGCCAGGTACTGGGAATATGCTAACAAAGAAACAATGTCCTCTCTGTCAAGGAGTTTATTTTATTTTTAGTGGAGTAATAATTTTAAAGATGAGATGTGGAGACAAAACAAAGTTAAGTGGTTCACTGACGATCACACACCTATACATGGTAAACCCTAATCTTTCAACCACAATATTATGGTCTCTTTCTTATACCATTAGCACTGCAGAACTTTTTTCATTAAATATAAAAACAGAAAGGTATCAATACAACATACACACATTATTAAAGTCAAATAAAGAACCTTCAGTAAAACTGCAGATTATAGTTTGCTCATGCTGATGTAAAATTAACTAAATCTTTAATTATAGGTTCAATGAAAAAGGATGTACATAATGTTGGGATTGGGAAGAGAAGAGAATGATTGGGAAGAGAACTGTTCTGCTGACACACATTAGTTTTGGGCAATTAGCTTTACTTTCCAGTTTCCAATTTCCACATTTAAAAACCTGCAATTAAGTCAAATGATCTTTCCTTTAGCTTCTAACTTTTAGATATTAAATTCAGATTTTGAATATTTGCTGAGTATTCACTACAGTGCTCTGTTAGGAATTCAAAATAAGGTAAGACACATACTTGTTCCAAAACAATCTAGGAGGCAATAAACATAGGGAATATTTTAAAATGCCAATATGAGTGATATAGGCAGTAATGATCTGGAACAACTGGGGATGGTTTTGTCTCTCTAGGGGACATTTGACACATCTGGGGACACTTTTACTTGTTCTGACTAGGGTGGTGATGACTTCTATTGATAGAGTCACCAATAGAGGGGTGGCCAAGATCGCTGCTAACCATTGTGCAGTGTACAGGACGGCCTTGCACACAAAACTTACGTGGACCAGAATATTAATAGTGTTGAGGCTGAGAAATGGTTCTAGAAAATCAGAGGGAAAACCATTATGGGAAGGAAAGATAGGAAAGTTTCACCAGGGAACTCTGTTTTTCCATGAACTTCTAACGTGGTTACATCTGGAGAAACACAGCATAAACAAGTTATGGAGAAGGGAATCAGCACTGTTTATTTGAAGAACAGTGAAAAATCTGGTGCAGTTGGAGTGAGGGGCTCACATATCAGATAGAGGGTTAGATTAGATTGGTATCGTATTGTGGAGAACCTCAAATGCCAGGGTGAAAACTTCTTTATTTATTACACAATGGGGAGCCTTTCCATAGGCATACTTTGGAGCAAGCATTATTTTGGTTAGATGAGCGTGTCAGTGTTCTGAGGATCTATTGTAGTGGGGAGGCTGAAAGACAATCAGGGGGTTTTAACAATCCAAGCCTGAGGTATTGAGCATTAATTCAAGCAGAACTTGACTTAACCATGATGCTTACACCACATGTCCTACTCTAAATTCAATTACAGATTAGGGTAAAGCCATTCAGTGGCAGTAGTGCCAAATCATGTTTTCACACAAATGTATAAACAATCATTTCTGGTTTGTAAGTGATGTGGACTTTTTACACTGTGCAATTTTCCTCAGGCGTTTATATCCAGTGTGTTAAAAAAATTGTGATTTTTATCTCACAAACTGAAGTGATGAAAACTTTCATTTGAGAACATTAGCTTTTTATCACTATAGTTTAAGTTCTTTGTGTCCTGATCTCTGTGTCCCTTCCAGAGTAATGTTCTCTAAGCTCTGGGTTCTGTAAATCTGTGTACTAACACATTGCTTTGTAAGTTTGCCACCATGTTGGCTTCCACTTGCGTAGGCAAAAAATCAACAATTACCAAAAAGTTCATACCTCAGGCTTTCAGTGGGAAGTGAGGTGAAAATAGTAGGAAATTTCTCAGTGTGTTTGAGTTTCATTATTGACTTTGTATCCATAAGGTCAATGCAATAACAACTTTTCCCCCTTCTGTCTTTTGTTTCCCACTGCACTGATTCAATATCTGACACCCTAGTTACCTCGGTGTAAGTAAATCATTCAAACTTAGATTTGGGAAAGAAAGTTGTTCCTTTGAAGTCTGGAAGGAGCAGTCATATGACCATCACTGCAGAAGTAAATGGTTGTACCCAGTTGTGGTAATCACTTTGTTATATCCTATTCGTAGCAGGACCTCAATAAATATCAAAGGTGAACAGATGAATGGATGAAAGATACCCAACAGAGCATAGTAAAGATCTGGGAATTGATTTCTGACTTGGTCAACTGCTAACTTTTGGATTTTTTAAAATCAAAAGAAACACAACTTCTTCTTCCTCTTTTTCTTTGTCCTGCCCCTCCCCCTTCTCTCTCTCCCCTTCTCCTTCCTCCTCCCCTTACCACCACTACCACCACTCCACCATCACTACTACTAGTACTTTCTTCTCCTTCTTTTCATCCGTCTCCTTTTCCCTCTTCCTCTTTCTTCTCTTCCTCCTCCTCCTCTTCTCCTTCTTCCTATTAGAAAAGAACTTCTAGGAAATTTTAATTTAGGAAATGAGCTGCTTTCAAATACTGACTGTTTTGGTGATATTCATGACTGATTTAGATACAAGTTTATTTATTTTAATGCTTCAAGCTTTTATTTAGATTCTAGTTAGTTGACCCTATAATACAATATTAGTTTCAGGAGAATAATTTGGTGATTTGTCACTTACATATAACACCCAGTGCTCATCACAAGTGTCCTCATTAATAATCATCCCCTATTTAGCCAATCTCCTTTCTACCTCTGCTCTAGCAACCCTCAGTTTGTTCTCTACAGTTAAAAGTCTCTTTTTGGTTTGCCTCCTTCTCTTCTTTTCTTTGTTTCTCCTATGCTCATCTGTTTTGTTTCTTAAATTCCACATTTGAGTGGAATCATATGATATTTGTCTTTCTCTGACTGATTAGCAAATACATTCTAGCTCCATTCATGTTGTTGCAAATGATAAGATTTCAACCTCTTTGGTGGCTGAGTCATATTCCATTGTATATGTGTAGACCACATCTTCTTTATCCATGTATCAGTCAGTGGATATTTGGGCTCTTTCTATAGTTTGGCTATTGTTGATAATGCTGCTATGAACATTGGGGGGCATGTGCCCCTTTGAATCAGTATTTTTGTATCCTTTGGGTAAATTCCTAATAGTGCAATTTCTGGATTGTAGGCAACTTTTTTTTTTAAGATTTTATTTATTTATTTATTTGACAGAGAGAGACACACACACACACACACACACAGCACAGGCAGTGGGGAGACAGGGAGAGAGAAAGAAGCAGACTCCCCACTAAGCAGGGAACCTGACATGGCGCTTGATTCCTGGACCCTGGGATCATGACCTGAGCCAAAGGCAGATGTTCAACCACTGAGCCACCCAGGCATCCCTAGTCTTTTGAATTGAAATTCTCTTTCATGATGAATATGCCTTTTGGACAGTTAAATAAATTATGAAATAACTTCTCTATGAAGATAAGTATTAAAATGATTTATATAACTATGTACTTGGTCTGTAAACTAGCTCAAGTATAACTGCTGTCTGGTAATCATACTATTGATAAGAAAATCCAGTCCAGTAGGTCATTCTATTGATGAAAACATAGTCTTACTAGGTGATAGACATTGTGCCTGGGAATAGTAAGAAAGCCTTTCGCCAACAGCCTGAAGAAAGATAAGGGAGGAGACACAAACATCAATGCATGCGTATTTTGAAATATTACCTTTAGAGCAGGTTCATTTGACAGTGCCACCCAAAATATTCCCTTATTTGGTTTCCATGTGCATAGAATGCTCCAAATTACTTCCTAAAAGAGATAAACTTAGTGGCAAATAATTTCTTTTGCAACAAGAAGTATTGGAAGTGAAAACAGACTCAGAATGCACTTGTCTGTGATCACTCAAAACAGCAGTGAAATTGCCTGGGAGTTGGCTGCTTAGTACTGAAGCAAAGATTTTTGCATCAGGTAACTAGGAAGATCCAGAACTGCTCTTGGGTATAACGATACCACTTTTTTTTTTTTTTAATTTTTAAAAAGGTTTTAAAAATATTCTTTTGAGACACTCAGAGAGAGGAAGGGAGAGCACAAGTCAAGGGAAGGAGCAGAGGGAAAGAGAGAGGGGAAGCAGACTTGCTGCTGAGTGGGGAGGCAGATGCTGGGCTTTATCTCAGAACCCTGGGATCATGACCTGAGCCGAAACTGAATCAGATGATTAACCAACTGAGCTACCTAGGTGCCCTGATACCATCATCACCTTTGATCATACAAAACCATTTTTTAGGGCAATTTCTTGATAGAGATTGCCTGCCTCTCATCCAGCAGTGCCAGAAGCTTATTTCCTACGGGCAGCTGGTGTTGCCTGGCTCTTGCTAATCACTGTCTACTATCTTGCCCCTGTAGGTTTTGGCTTGAGGCCACATGTTTTAAAGTTCATTTTGTAGATTTCTGACAAGCTACCTCAAAACTTCTAAGGTGGGGGAAATTTTAAATCGAAACAATAGCTTTTAAAGTTATTTGAGGCATTGGTCTTGAACTATTATCTACCTTGAAAGACTTGATTTAGAAGACATAGTTGTGACTGGCCTACAGCAGAGATTCTTTAGGATGGTCTGATCACTCCTAAACAGAAATACAGGACTCAAATGAAGGTTCTTCCCCTTGCAAATCCTCCTAGAATGACTCTGCTTCTCTTAGACACACAAAGGCTACAAGTTTTCACGTTTGGTAAAAATAGTTGCCAATAAAAAGAGAAATGAGGCTGCTGCTTTGACATCACATAGGGATAGCTTCTTTGCTTAAGAAATTTCATGACAAGATGTGGTTGTATAAAAATAGGCTTAGAACTTAGTCTGAAGCAGAGAATAAAACAAATGTGAGATAAACTATGCTGCATGATTAAGTAAGAGGAAGATAGGGATTCTAATATGGTGTCTGGAAGGGGTGATAGGTTGAAGGCATCTAGAGGTAGACATCAGAGAGGAGATAAGTATTAGGATGGAAGGTGGGAATGGGACCCAGCAAATTTTACTAGACAAGGGCAAAAACACTGTGGAGAAATTCCCCATGGTGGTGATAACTAAAGAATTTCAAAAGAAAAATTATGTCTAAATATTCATTTTAATTTCTTATTTGGTCCTGTGCCATAATCTCCCTCATTTACTCCCATACTTTTAGTAAAACAGATATAACAGCCTTGAGTCAACAGTACTCTTGGAAATGCAGGAGGCAAAGCTCTGTCTTCATTTGGGCTGCTTACCAAGGACAGCAGCTGGAGTGTACATGACAGTACGGTAGGAGTTAAAGACCTAAATCTGGCTTAAAGATTTGAAGCTGTAGTGAGTAGTCTAAGGAATATTATAGAGATGCTGATATTCTACTGTAGTATGCTCACGGGGCTCAGGGTTTTTAAAATTTACGTTTTATTGTTTTTAAAGGTGTTTTTTTTTTTTTTTAAATTACAGTTTCCAATTTATAACAAAGTCGAGAGACAGGAACAGAGATTTCTCATACAACCTCTACCCCCACACATGCCTGGTCTCCCCCAATATCAGTATTCCCCACCAGAGTGGAGCATTTGTTACCAAGGATGAACCTATGCTGACAGATCATAATCACCCAAAGTCCACAGTCTACCTTAGGGTTCACTCTTGGTGTCGTACATTCGCTGGGTTTGTATGTATCCATCATTATAATATCATCTTACAGGAACATTCACTGTCCTAAAAGTCCTCTGTGCCCAGACTCTTCATCCTTCCATTTCTTCCTGTGATAGACTCTTGGTATTTTATGCAGATATCTATCTATCTATCTATCTATCTATCTATCTATCTATGTATTACATATATAATATCTATATAATATATAAAATAAGTTAATTTTATATATTTATTAATATATAAATTATATATAATTTAAAATTATATGACATATATTTTATATTTATAATTTTTATAAATTTTATAAATAAATTTTATTTATAATATTTGTTATATATATGTATATATAGTTTATATAGTTTCTTTTGAAAGAAGACTATTGAAGATTGGAAAATTTGAGGAAACTTCCTTGTAGTAGAAATAAGCCCAAGAAGAGGAGGGAAGGGAAAGATGAAATAGTAAGAGTCCCCAGTTCATGGTGTTTTGGTCTTTTACCTCCTCAAATATTTCATATAAGTTAAATGAAATTTAAATGAAGCCAGGCATAGTCTTGAGAGAAGAAAATGAAAAAATGAAAACAATGAACAAACCAGCAAGCATTCAGAAGACAGAATGATGCTGGTTAAAAATGGGATGAGTTGGGAAGCCCATGTGGCTCAGCAGTTTAGCGCCCCCTTCGGCCCAGGGGTGATCCTGGAGACCCAGGATTGAGTCCCCCGTCGGGCTCCCTGCATGGAGCCTGCTTCTCCCTCTGCCTGTGCCTCTGCCTCTCTCTCTCTGAGTCTTTCATGAATAAATAAATAAAATTTTAAAAAATGGGATAAGTCTATGTACTTGATCTCTGTCAAAGGGGTTGTATAACAATTCAGGTTTTTATTTTGCACCATCTGGCAAAGCTGCATCTTCTCCCTCAAGGCCTGGGACCTTTCTCAATCTTCTGATTTTACTGCCCCCTGAGGATATCCCTGAGTGGAATGCACCCTGAGAAAAATGATGCTCTTGATGTTTTTCTGAAGATAGAGGGGAGGGTTAGAGTGGCAGTCTACACAATGGTTCACCAGCCAGTGTTCTAGAGGATGCGGACATTCTTACAGGAGTAGGAAGTGTAGAGGATAACCGGGACCAATGTCCTTAGTATTTCCAAAAGGAATCTGAACACTAGGGTATGATTTGAGTAGACAATTTAAGTGTGCGTTATCCATTTAAGTTAGCTTTATTGGGGTGTCAGTTAATGAGACCTAGTCTTCAAGAAGATACCTGACAATACAGCTCTCAAACTCCAGAAGATAAAAGTTATCCTGGAAGGAAAAGAAACATGAGGCTTTATGTATAACCTAGAAAAGTTTAATCCCCTGGGCTTTGGTTTTCTTATCTGTGAAATAAAGACATTGGAATAAAAGAATTTCCAATGTATCCATTTAAAAGATTTTGTGATTTGATAATGTTAATCAAACAATTTATTAACACTGAGTGCTAATTAGATTCAAGGCACTTTGAAAAATTCTAGTAATACAGGAGTTTGACTGTTCTTTGTCTTCAAATATCATGAAAGTGTTTGGAAAACAAGATACAGGAGTAAATTAAAAAGTATAAATCCCATTCTACAAACTCAACTGTACAGAAAATAAGGCAACTTTTTGTTTTCAAAAAATAAATGTAATATGAAAAATTTGATCTCAGTTACTTTAGGGCTTCCTTATCCTTCTCCAGAGCTGTGCCACCCACAGTTGTGGGGGCCTTTACATGTACAGCTGGGGTAGACTCTGCTATGCAGTGATCAGGTCATATGTTAATGTTAGGAAATTCAGGGCTCCACCCTGCATGGTTTTCTCAGATCCCATGCTGGTCCACTGCTTCCTTGTCATGTTTGGTCCATGAGGAACTTGTTCAAGGCTGCCTGCACCCATCTGTGACATCTACCACACGTGCAACACTCTCTGGGTTTTTGAGTTTTTGCCAGGTGACTTCAGGGTCCCGTGCACTCTGAAGAACTGAGGATGTTGCCTTGATCTCCTTGCTAGGGATATATCCTTACTCTGAGGTGAATCATTTTCCCTTAATGCTTCTTGAAAGCTATTCTGTTTATGTTCGTGAACTCTCTAAGTTGTCCACTGGGGTTTGGTTTCTGAAATTGCAAAGTAAGAAAAACATCCAAACTACTCCTTAGTCTGCCTCCCCTGAAGTAATGAGTCACAGAGCCTGTTGTCATCTTTAAGTGAAGGGAAGAGAAAGGACAAATATATTGAGAAAAAAAAATTAACGTCTTAAATAACTTTAGTTGATTAATGACTAAAAAAATAATAGAATGCATATGAGAATGACCTTTTCTTTCTGGATGTGTTTTTGTTTGTTTTTTGGTTGTTGTTTGTTTGTTTTTGGTAAGTGTATTTTAACCCTGTGTAATTGTAACATGTAGATTTTTGTAAGGCCTGTGGAGGAAGCCACTTGGAGTGTTTGAGGAAGGGGGAAGAATTGACAACCTTATCAAAGAAGGCTACAGCATGCCCATCATCTCTGCCTTACAAATTAACAGAAAATTAAAAGTGTTCTTCCCAGAGAGGAAGTCAGTGGCAGTGCCAGAGGAAGGTGAGTAGTTTAAGAAATCTGTCAGTGTCAGTGTCAGTGCAGAAGAAGCAATGCATTGGGAAGCGAGCAGAGAATTACATAAGAAAGAGGTTTCTGGGAAATGGTGCTCCCTGTCTAAGGCCATGAAGTCACCAGATTCTAAAATATAGGTTCTTGTCATGGGCTTCAGTTTCTGTGAGTGCCTGGAGAGAGCTTGCAATATTCTCTTTGTAAGGGTTTGGGTTCTCTTAGAATCTGCTAAGTGAATATGTTTGACTTTTGGGAGGGAGGCTGGTAGGGAGTCTCCAGAATCATGGTGCCTCGCCAAAGAGTTGTAAAAGAGTTTTTTTTCAAGGCACAGAAGATTGAAGTTGGGTTTCTATGTAGTAGTAGTTGCCCAGATTAAAGAGCAGTCTAACATCAAAGGGAGCGTCGCGGTGGCCCAGTACCCAGAGTGATGACCCGCACAAAGTCTCTAGTGTGAATACAGTTCAAAATAGGGCTATGGCATCTGGGGTACACAGAGTTGGTGAGGACAAGAACCAAGGGCCTATATGCCCAGAATTAAGCCAGCTGAGCCAGTCTGTGGTTAGACCAAGTTTGTGTGATGGTTTAAAAATGTGTACTGTGAATAGGACTGTTTCTATAATTTTGTCACTATGTTATCATTGTTTTTCCAATAGGATTGTAGGGGTGCCCTTTTTGAAAATCCTAGTTTATCTCAACTGAATTATGGGATAAAAAAAAGTCTCCCTCTTCTCACCCTGTCTAAATTTGGAGAACAAAAGGGTCAGTGTGACCCTTCCCCATTGCCCAGCAGACTAGAGGTAGAAAGAAATGGTAGAGCTATGATCACACTTGAGGTATTTCTGAACTGAAGACAGGGTGTACTGAATGCTGAACATGTAGCTCTTCACCCGAACCCTGTAGTGTATCCTGGTAGGGAAAAATCACTGTGGTTGGATTTGCTGGAAAGGATTTCATGAAATAGCTTTCATTTGAATTAGACCTTGAAATCTGGGTAAGAATTCAGAGAAATGTGCTTAAATATGAGCATGCCTTATCTACTACATTTATTAGTTTCTACATTCAGTTCATGAAATGCAGCATGTGTGGGGAGCACTCCTCTGAAGTCATTTCACATATTCTGGATTCTTAGGCTTAGCTGTGTGTGAATGAGGAAGGTGGGCAAGTTACTTTCAAAGTTATCAATATAAAATGAGTGATAGTGGATTAAATGAAGATATATGGAATGTTCTACAGAAACTAATTTTTAGGAAATCTGAAAACCTTGTATGAGTCATCATTTTAATACCTCCTTATATGAGTTATGAGATGGGAGATAAATATTAGCAGGCAGCAAATTACTACGCTTTGGCCTCTGGCTAAGAGAACTTTGACCTTGCCTTTCATAGTTTTGTGTGCATTGGCAAGGTAAGAAAATCATTTGATTAAGTCACATGTATATATATCTATATCTATATCTAGATAGATAGATAGATAGATAGATAGATAGATAGATGATAGATAGATAGATATCTGCAGGGCTTCAACTGGGAAATTGTTCATTGAACTATACGTATAATAACATTTAGATGACTTGTTTTAGAAGCGAGGCTACAGAAAGACTGGCTTCTAGTTCTTGTTCTGTTACCAAGTAGCACTGTGACCTTGGGCAAGATAATCTCTTTTTGTATTTCCTCATTTTGAGAGTTAGATTATGTCAGGGGTCTCTGATCTTTCTCTGTGTAGGATCTACTTTTCATTTTCCCCTTCTAAAAGCTTGTGGCCTGATAATAAAACTCTAACTGCTATTTTGGTTCTGAAGATAGTTAACAAAGCACTGTTATTAACTTCATTTTATAACTTAATGTAATTTGTGGTATAAAACTCTATCAAGGTCTCTAGCATTAGGATTTAACACATGAATTTGGGGAGGACACAAACATTCAGACCATAGCAGCTTTTTGTAGGAGTATTAAAACAGTTTTGTTTAATAAAAGATTTTTTTATTTTTAAGTAATCTCTACACCCAATGTGGGGCTTGAATTCACAATCCTGAGACCAAGAGTTGCATGCTCCACCAACTGAGCCAGACAGGCACACCCTCCCCCCATTTTTTTTAAACCTCCCTAAACCAGATTTGACTTTGTGGCCTCTGAGTGATATCCTTCGTTAATATTCCTGAATTTCTATCAGTGAAAGAGTGAGGCTTTCTCTGTGATACCATTTCTCTTCCTCTGTTATCACACTAAACTGGCAGGTAGCATTCTGGGAAGAGAAGGGAACTGGGAGTCAGTGTGAAGGATGGAGGCCTTTTATGTGCTGGAAATCTGTTGATTTAGACCGATGTCCAAGATCTCTTCTAGCATTAAAGTATTAAAATTCAGGATGAAGACTTAGAACTATTAATGCTTTTTGGAAAAAAAATATTTATTTATTTATTTATTTATTTATTTATTTATTTATTTATTTATTTAGAGTTGGGGGGGGCAGATAGGGTGGGAGAGGAAGAGAGAATATCAAGTAACTGCATGCTGAGCATGGAGTCCTACGGGGCTGAATCTCATGACTCTGAGATCACAACCTCAGCTGAAACCAAGAGTTGGGTGCTTAACCTACTGAACCACCCAGGAGCCTCTTCGTGCCTTTTTAAAAAGCAGTGTCTATATTTCAGAGCTCAAATGGGAACATAGAGTAAGGGGAATAGGGTATAATTCATCTTATAAGGAGGAATTGAAATCCTCTGCTTGATGGTGCTAAACATCATTGACTCGTGTTTCCATACATGTATTTTCTTTTATCAGCATTGAACTCTGCATGAGGCCCAACATTTGTGGATAGGGGCAAGGGCTCTCATCCTAGCTTTTTCCTTCAGGGATGATATAAGTGCTGCTATAAAAAGTACTAACTTTTCTCTGGGCATGATACTGTTGACATAGGCATTCAGTGTTCCCTTTATGTATAAAGAATTTGGTAGGTAAGTTTTAAATGATACTGAGTAATAAGGAAGTTCTAGAGTTTTACATGTGGAGGAAATCCCAGGATTTTTGCCCAAGGTTTTCACTTAAGGCATACTTCTCTGTCCACTAACTTAAAAAATTGTATATAGTTGGAAACACAACCTAAAGTTTTTAATGAAAGTGACATTTTGTCACATTCTTATATTTTAAAGTCTACCTGACTTTAAAAAGCACGTGGATTAGCTCTGAGAGAAGAGTGTATAGAAATCACTACATTTGCCACATTTGACCTTAAACTTCTGAAATTAGATTCCTCAATCTGTTCCTATAATCTAGACTTGATTATATTTGTAACAGTTGAAGTCACATGATCATTTCAGAATTATTACATATTTATAGTGTACAGATTGTATGATATTTATAGTTTTAATTTAATAGCAAACACACAGTTTCCATGCTGCAAATGGCTATTAAAATCACGGGAATCATGGAAATTAGATTTATTTGGACTTCTGTGGCTGTCTGAATTCCACAAGATAAATGCCAGATTATTTTTTTATTGCCAGACCTCATACTTAAGGAAACCATAAAAAACTTGGAATTTCCTAAATAACTGTCACAAATATACAGTTCAATTTAGACTCCCCAAAATGCATTATTATGCAGTTTCCTATTCCCCACCCCCAAACACTGCCTTGTCTTCCTTTTCTTCTAACCCCCAGTATTCCTGCATGCTCTTCAGATTCTGTTGGCTTCATATTTAGCATAAAATTCTGAAAATACTATGGCTATGTAGTTTTATTATTAAATCAAAAGTCATAGCTCAATTTTATCATCTTAATAGTTTTTATTTGTTTGGGGTAGATTCTTAAGAATTTCAAGCTGCATCTATCAGTAAGTATTTATAAATCATTTGGTATAGGTTCCAAACTGTCCTTAGATTGGCAGGCATGCAATAAACTCTTAGGCATTATTCTTACTTTCAAAGGGCTAGTAGTGGCAGGTATTATAAATGACTTAGAAAAAAGATTGAGGTTAAAAAACTTTTAGGAGACTATTGTAGGAAAGATGAGCTGCAGATAATACCATTTCCTATTAATTTAGTACATTGACAGGAGGGACATAGACCGAGGAATCTGAGACACACTGATGGCTACTAGTGAGTTCTGAAAGTAAAAAGAGAGAGATGACTGGGAATGAAGAGCTCACAGAATAGACATTGATTTATCTGAACAACGACTTCATGGGTAGAGATTTGCTATCATTGAGATTTGAGAGGTTTATAGCATACCTAATAGAAATGATCTGTGAGAGTGTAAGATGCATACTTGTTATATGCATGTATAAAAATATCTGTATTCATCTATCTATCCATCTCTCCTATCAATCTATCTGTGCTCACATACAGGAAAATGCACATAGACACATGCTTTTAAATAGCCATGCTAATCCTAATCTAAAGTTGAAAAATGTCCCAGGATATTCCTGAAAGAAATATACCTATTAACCGTTCTTCATTTTGCAGATTGCTGTTCATGTAGACATGAATGACTCCTTTTCCCTGAAGATTTTCATTCTTTATTCATGTTATTTATTTCTAAGGAAAGCACTATGCATGGCAGCCTCATTTACATATTTCATGTCATTAGTAGGAAATCATATTCACTCTTTTTTATAGGTTCCAACTTTCTGATTTATTTTTGACACAATTGTATTTTTCAGTGTATTTCTTCAGAGAATCTGATTTTAATCCATAAATGTGTGGTAGAATCAAGTCTCTGCCTTTCTCCTCATCGCTCTATTCTTTCTAAACAAAGGAGTTTTAGGATATATAAACATTAATTTCTGGTTGGCCACTTTTCCAAGGTCATATTATTTTGCTTCAATTAATATTACATTTGAACATTTGCATATCCCATAGTGTCTTTGGATTAAATAGAAAACATGTGATTAATTCCATTGGTAGCCACATCACTGCTCTGGATACCTTATTAACATATAAATGATTCAGTTGAAAATGGAATGTATTCCCACTACATTTAGTCAGAATGTGGTAAAAGCCACTTCGTTATTATATTTCCCATGTATCTCTCATCCCTCCCCATCGAACGTCCCTACCCTCTTTTTTTCTGATACCTATTCTTGTAAGATCCTCACTCATAAATGTCAGCTTCTGCCCTGTGCTCAAAATTTTATTTTTTTCATTGACCTTTACAATAAAATAGAAGTTTACATAAATATTAGCCTGGCTTTGTCTTTAAGGAAACCAAATTTAATCCTAAGTAAATTGTCATTAGTAAGCCTTTCAGGAAAGGTCTCAATTGTGATTGGTTGTGCAGGCTATGAAATGAAGAAACTGCACGGAAAGTCAAGATAGTAATGCAGTCCTACAGCTGGTTATGTTATGCACTCTGGCCTGGACTTGGGGGGGGAAGGGCTTCTGGAAGGTTCCTTGGAGAAATGACATCTATATTGACTTGAAGAGCCAAAGGTAGCCTAAGAGAGTAGGCGTAGGACAAGGGTAATAAAGGCAGGGAAGGATTCTAGTGAAAAATCAAGTGATGACACGTATGTTAGGGTGAGGTCACTGAGAGTGATTTTGGGCTCAGGGATAGAGGTTAGCCAAACAGGTATGGAGAAACCAGCTTCAAAGGACCTTCTAAATTAGCTGATAGGATTGGATTTTACGGCATGAACCGCTAAAGTGAAACAGCCTATCAACAACATGCTTAAGTGTTTGATTAATTAAACACGGAGGCCAATAGACGTGGAGGTGGCTCTAATGCCAGGGTGGCCTAAATAAGACCAATACCGAAGCCCATAAATGCCTCACGGTTACAAAATCAAAACACCAGGGAAGCAAACAGCCAGCAGGCTTTAAGCTGTAGCCAGTCCAGTAATTTCCTTTCTTTGTTTCTGTACTTTTCTCTGTGTAAGTCTTTCCTTTGGAGCCTTTTGACTGATTCCTTACCACTTCTGGTTTAGTGCTGCCCACTTTTAATGAATAGTAGCTCAAATAAACTCCTAAATTTTTTTAGTGTGCCTCAGTTTATTTTTTTTAAATAAAAGATTTATTTATTTGATATATATAGAGAAAGTAAGAGAGACATCACAGGCGGGAGTAGGGGAGGAGAAGAGGGAGAAAATTTCAAGCAGATGCCCCAGTGACTAGGGAGCCCCACTTGGGGGTTCGATCCCATGACCCTGAGACCATGACCGCCTCAGTTTATCTTTTAATAGTTCCTAAATAAGAATGCCTTTTTAGTCTCAATAATGTGAATATAGTGCTATATTTTTTCTAACAGCAAATGACTGTCTTTGACAACATTTCAGAAGTTCAATCAATAAATTAATCAGTGAATATCAATCAATGGAATATAACTTTTTTAAAGCAAAAATTGCCTCTAAGGAAATGATCTTATTTTGTCATATAATCTCTAATAGTGGCTCTGGATCATTGCCCTGCTTTTAAACATCTAGTTTAGTTCTGAGGATGTGACTGATGTATGATAAATTCCTGTTAATTAATTAATTTAAAAAAGATTTTATTTATTTATTCATGAGAGACACAGAGAAAGAGGCAAAGACACAGGCAGAGGGAGAAGCTGGCTCCCTGCGGGGAGCCTGATGTGGGACTCGATCCCAGGACCCAGGATGTGACCTGAGCTGAAGGCAGATGCTCAACCACTGAGCCCTCCAGAGGCCCCAAATTCTTCCTAATTTAAAGGATATTTCTGACCTATTCACATCAAAACTCCCCAGAAAGTCTTTTTGGAATAACTGTCTCCTGACACAAACAATATAATTAAGGGAAAGGAATTTTCCATAAGTATTTTTATATTTTGATATGTAACATCAATGTCATGGAGACATTTATTTTAAAAAAAGGCAAGGGGAAACTTAATTATCTAGGGGGAAAGTTGGGAAATACTTTAAAGCCCTTGGAGGAAAGCACACATTTACAGTATTATAAAAGGTAAGGAATTAGTCACTGTAGACAGAGCCCCTCTGGTGTTTGGCATCCTCCGCTGTCTTAATCAAAACCCAGAAATAATTTGAAAATAAGGCTACTGAGCATAAACATCAACAAAAGTTGCCAGAAAAGTCACGAATGCAAAAATTACAGAAGGAAAAAAACAAACCATCATTCACATATACAGTGCTGGCTTTCAAAATCAGTTTTTATGAGACAAAAGTGAAGACATGAGAACGTTTAAGAAATAGAGGAAAATAAGAAAGAAAATAACGTGGGTAGAGGGGAGAAATTGACAGACAAGACAAACGGCAGCTGAGATTAGAGGCCGTGATGGCTACTGCAAAAAATATCAAAGGCTGACACAGATGCCCATGTCGGAAGAAGGAAGGAACATCGACCAGAAAAATATCAAGCTCTGGAGATGTGTAGCTAAAGAGAAAGATCATACTTAACTATAATAATTTTGAGCCTGTGTCTTGGCCATTTTTAAATGCTACAGCAGTATTTGAGTGGTCTAGAGACAAATTTAGAAGTTCCTTTAATATGTGAAAATGCTTTACATCTATAAAATAATCATAACCCACTTAGGAGAGATCAGGACACTTGATTTCTTTTAATACAATAATAAGGAATAGTGTAATATATTTTAGAAATGTTTTCATAAGATGATTAAAGTAAAAGTTCTAGAACTTAAAGTATCAGATCTTCATTTGTCTGAAATGTAATTTATCCAAATAACCCTTTTCTACGCTCTGTCCACCCCACTATGATATTTGCCTTAATATCAGTAATATCAGTTAATTTATTTGTCTGAATTATCCAACTAATTTTATTGATGCATTTTACCCACCTCCTCACTCCATCTGAGTAGAAACAGCATGATTTTGGTTATTACTAAAGTGCTTCTTTTTTTGTACAGCTGGTTTAATGGACGATCATTTCAAAATTGTTTTAGAGAAGGATATAATTGTTTTCTCAATTGTTAAAAATTAGAAATCAAGGTTTCAGTAATACATTATGTGTTTACCTGGAATCTAGAGCATTCAATGTTACAGAAAATTATGGTAGTAATCCCCTGTGTGTTAATTTACTGCCTGAAGAATAAAATGGAACAAAATGCAAATGTTGAGACTTTTCTGCAGTCAGAGGGTTTGGACATTTTCCATTTTTATCTGCTGCAACCACACTGCCAAAGGGCTGCCTGAATTTCCTTATCTTTAGTTTCATACCTGAATTGGATGCAGTTAGTTTGTTTTCCATTTTAAATGTGTGATTCAATTTTGAGAATTTCTTTAAAATAGTCTAGGGATTGTAAAAATCCTTGGAGTGGAGCCAGCTTGTCCTGAATTGCCCTCAGTTACATGTGACTGCCGTTGACATTGTTGTGTACCTTTTATACCCATTGCTAATGTGCCACAAGATGCCACTGTACTTTTACAAACGTTTCTCCAAATTAGCTTTAAGCAAGTAGAATTCTCTTTCATCAAGATGTGATGATCTTAGTAGGAATGTGTGGTAAGAATCCAGTACAATAAACAGAAAATGTGCAAAATCAGAATTTAAAAGTCAGAAGCTTCTCATTGCTGCAGACATCTTTGCATTGCTAGTGATTAAAACTGGCATGTGTATTAGGGGTTTTCAGTCTCATTTTTAATTCCTCTGTTTATTTGTAATCTAGAATAACAATTTTCTTTGGGGACTTAACTTTTATCTCCAGTGCTCTCTGATACCACATACCTTTGATGTTAGAAAATATTTGGAATAGTTGTTTACTATAATACACTAATTCTGAAAATATATTATTATGTGGTGGAAAGATCATTTCCGTTTGTTTTGTTTGTCTGTGTGGGCTGTATATATAAATGTTGCACGAATATTAATAAATGTCTATTCACAATCATGTTTTCATTGGCTGCAAACTTTTAAAATGCTCCTAAAATGCATGCCCTCCTTCTGATGATATACCATTTATTTAGCTTCCAGTGTCTAGAAAAGATTATGAAGCCTCACGCAGACTTAGCCCTGAAAGGTCTTTAGCATGTTCTGTGGCCAACCGCTTATTTACTTTAATGTATGGTGAAGCTAATGAGGAACAAGTCTCAGATATAACACATAGGATTTCCCCACATCAGGGAACACGGTGTTCTCCTATTTGATTTGCTTAGAAATTTCCTTTGGAAGAACTACCACAACACTGCTACTGTGTAACTGCACCATAGCTCACTAAAGTCCTTGGTGTGCTTTGCACAGTTAATAGTTATATATATTTCAGGCAATGGAAGGCACCCCAATATCTCTGGTTAAGAAGCCAGTTCCTCAGGGTGGGGTGCAATGAATTCACTGGAATAGAAGAGCAATCAGCTATGAAATTAAAAAAAAAATCTCTAGATAATCTATTTTTGGACAAGGTGATTAGTGCTGATATGTGTAACTGTTTTCCCCAGGTTCCTCCCAGGTGTAGGGTGGCATGTGTGGTTCAGAGGCAGCAGGTATTGTCTAATAGAGGCTCACAGTTATTTCCTTTTACCCCCCAGGCTGCCGTCAGTTGCTGCCTGGAGATGGAGAGGGAGCTAATAATTCCCATCATCACTGCCTTCCAGGCCCTGGCAGAGTGCAACCCATTGCTAAAACAGAAGTCCCCAAGTTTTGCCCCCTTGGCTGAGCGGGATACGACTCTGATAGGCCATGAATGCTCCAGAGCTCCCGATGGGATTGGGCTGAGGCGAAGGCTCAGCTGAAGCCACAGCTTTGCTCAGCTTCTTTCCTGACCTGAAAGGAAGCTCTTTCCTCAGAGCCCTACAGGTTTCTCCAAGGGCACTGACCTGGGGAATCCCTTGCATGGAAACTAGTTCCATGCTCTGCCTTGAGGCACCTGGATCTAGGACAACATTGATTTCACTCCTTCAATTTCTAGAACGCTTATTGCAGATGTTGTCACTCATAGATAAAATTGAGTAAAGTAATTCCTGCTTTTGAGGCAGGGTCTGCTGAGGAAGAACACCCAACAGGTCATTACAGAGTGATGGAGCAAGAAGTCTGGGCATGAGGCACGGTCGGGAGGCTTCAAGCAACAGGTGACAATTGACGTACATATTTATCAGTAGGGATTTGCTGGACAATTTAAAAAGAAAGAAAAAACATTTTTTTCCAAAGACACAAAAATATGATGTCTTTGGGAGACCACTACAAGCTTAATGATTTAAGAAGGGATATGGGAGATGAGATTGATTTAGGCAGGGGGCAGACTATGTACGGCACCAGGGCAAAGAGCTTAGATTTTATCTATAGGATAGGATATAGATTTCTTTTTTTTTTTAAGTTTTTATTTATTCATTTAAGTAATCACTACACTCAAGTGTGGCTTATACTCATGACCCTGAGATCAACAGTCACACGTTTTTCCAAATGAGCCAGCCAGGTGCACCAGGATATGGATTTCTGAGAGATAGGATCTTATATGAAATTCAAGGGACACCTGGGTGGCTCAGTGGTTGAGCATCTGCCTTTGGCTCAGGGTGTGATCCCAGGGGTCCTGGGATCAAGTTCCGCATCGGGCTCCCCTTAGGGAGCCTGCTTCTCCCTCTACTTGTGTCTCTGCCTCTCTCTCTGTGATGAATAAATAAATAAAATCTTTAAAAAAATGAAATTCAAATAATATTAAACTCTATAGAAAGAAGGAGGTGCATTGAGAAAAAGGAGGAGGGGCAGTGAGAAATAATGATGATACAGGCAGTTGGCAGAAATTCTTTGAGTATGGGGCATGAGAGATAGATTCAAGAGATTTAGAAAAAAATTCATGATTCATTAAATGTTGGGAACAAGAGAGAGAAGGATTCTAGGATGAATTCTGGGGATCTGGCTTCAATACTTGGGTATTTCATTGTTTCAGGAGGAATATAAGGGGGAGACCAGTTGACTCCTCATCAAACATTTTTTTGACTTATTGTACTGCAAATTTCTAATGTTTCTTTAAGTAGATAAATTCACTGGGAGCAAGTATATACAGGAAGAAAGATATGATGATTCTTTTAAAAAAGGTTTTATTTATTTATTCTTGAGAGACAGAGGGAGAGGGAGGCAGGGAAAGAAGGACCTGAACTGAAGGCAGACACTTAACCCACTGAGCCACCCATTGCCCCAGGTCTAATGATTTGTATCTTTTTTTAAAATAAGATTTTGCTTGTTTATTTATTTATTTACAATGTGTGAGCAGGGGGAGGGGCAAAGGGAGAGGGAGAGAAAAAGTCTCCAGCTGACTGAGCTGAATGCAGAGCCCCATCTCTAAGATCATGAGGAACCCTGAGATCGTGACCTGAACCAAAACCAAGAGCGAGATGCTTAACCGACTGAGCCACCCCGGTGATCCATGATTATTATTATCTTTTAAAAATCTCTAGTAACAAAAAAAAAAAAAAAAAAAAAACTCTAGTAATGTTTCTCTTTCAAGCTGTTAATGTGTCCTCATTGGCAAATTTAACTTTTCCCCCCACTGTCTTTATCTACTTAACCATTCTTGTCAGTTAAAAATTTTATAGACCCCATCCTCTGGAAAATCTTGTCCTCCTATTTATTTTTAAATGTATTAGATAGTTCTTAATAACTACATATATGTTTCTATTTTCTTTGCTAATATTGCTCTGGATAGAAGTCTTTTTGTAAAAATAATATTCTTTCATAGCTTTCAACATACTGTTAGTTTAAATGGTTTTACTGAAGATGCTAAAGCAGTGGTTTTCACTAGAATTTTCCCAGTATCTCTTCAAGGGCATGTAATAGAAGATTCATGTGCCTATTTCTATGAAGTTTGTATGGAAATTTATAATCTACAAGAGCAGCTAAAGCTGAAGTACCACAAAAACCTTAAGGGACTGGCCATAGCTGAAGCGTATGTTGAAATATGGTGGATACAGAAAGCAAACAGAGCCTTTTATGGAAATGTCAAGGACAGATGCCCTGATTTGCGGATAATGATTTGCAAATGAAATGCTTTTCTAATGAGCAACTCCAGTATAGCCAAGGTGTTTTAGCAACTGTACCTGAGATTCATTTATTTAATGATTCTCCCAAGAAATACTTGTGAGACTTGTTCATCTTTAAATAAAATATGTAGCTAACTTGAGAGTGAAATAGGAATATGTGTGTGATCACTTTTGTGAAAGTGAGGAGGACTTTTGTTTCTGGATTATTATTTTTGAGTTGGGAAATCTATTTTTAGAATTCATTCTATAATAATCTTTGTTAACTCTAAATTTCCCTTAGAATAAGAGAAAACCAAAATGTTCAAGTGATTACAGACCAAAATTTCTTTTATCTATAATATTTTAATTTCTTTTTTTAAGTTTTAAAGCTTTTTAAAAGATTTATTTTAGAAAGAGAGAGAGAGAGAGCATGTGCAAGTATGTATGAGTTGGGGGAGGGGAAGAGAAAGAGAGTCTTCAGGGCTTGATCTCATAAGCCATGAAACCATGACTTGAGCCAAAACCAAGAATGCTCAACCAACTGAACCACCCTGGCACCCCTACAATATTTTTATTTCAAATATATCCTGAACATGAAACTGATCCATTTAACATAACAATGAAATTTCTATTTCTAGTCATGTTTCTGAAATAAATATAAGTATTGTTAAAAACAAATAATATATAAAAATGTATAAGTAGGAACGCCTGGGTGGCTCAGTGGTTGAGTGTCTCCCTTTGGCCCAGGGCATGATCCCGGAGTCCTGGGATCAAGTCCCGCATCGGGCTCCTCACAGGGAGCCTGCTTCTCCCTCTGCTTATGTCTCTGCCTCTCTCTCTGTGTCTCTCATGACTAAATTACTAAAATCTTTAAAAAATGTATAAGTCATTATATCCTTTGAAGGAAGGTACAGTTCTATTTGTACAAACTAGTGTGTACTCTTATGCAACACTAAATAGATTTTAATATTTTACTAATCAGTAGAACAAATATATTCCATCTAGGGATAATTTCATCTCAATATTAGTTACAACAAAAATCATCTTCAGGTCCATAAAAACTTCTAGAATATATCATTTTCAAATTCTGAGACTATGCAATAAAGCAGTGGGTATTAACTTGGTGATGAAATAGAATATGGAAAGCAATTAAGGGATTCAAATAATGTTTGATTTGGTGAATTTACTTACAATGTGCTATTGGTATTTAATAAGGACCTGGTATACCATAGGAAATTATTTTTAAACCAAAACAAAGTAAATGGACATTTTTGCTTCTTTTTTATTTTACAAATGGCATTTCCACAATCAGTCTTGCCAACCTGCTAGTGCTTTTGACCCTGATCCGAGAACCTTGTACTTGAACTTGGCTTTGCAAATAAGGTAAATATGATCATGGTTGTGGTTTGTGGAGGGCAGAGGCACAGCCAGCTGGGCTTACCCAGCCAATACTAAGTGCAGTATTATGGTGTCGAAGAGGAAGCATGCCAACTCAAAGATGAAAGAATTTCCTGTGCTTTACTGCTCAAACCAGTCAAAATTATTGAGTTGGCCCCTGATGTACAGAAAAATATTCTAAACTGGAAAGTAATTTGTTTGAAAGGGTTTTCTCCCATGGTGAAAACCCATGAAAATAACATCTATGTATTATAATATATAAGGTGAAAGTTGATATCCTATATCTCTAAGTAATATTTTCCTTACATGAGGGAAGTCTCTGGAGTCTTGATAATTAAAACTATCCAATAATACTGGCAAAGTGGATGTAGTTTGGGATTTTCCACCACATAAGTATTGGCTAAGTTTTATTGCCTGAAAAAAATGGGCTTTTTCATTAGTGAGTTTTTCTGTATTACTGTGTGCCAGTTGTAACATTTATTTTTGTTTTACACAAGTTTTGATTTTTCCTCATATAATTGAATTCAGATTTTTATTGGCTGGAGTCGGTTTCTTAAAAATTTTTGTCTTCAAAATGACTGTTGCAAGTAACCTCTAAGTAGTCTTGTTTTTTCCTTGAAAGAAAAAGTACAATTTAGATGGAGAGGAAAGATGAGAAGTGAATACTGCTGAACAAATGAATATCACTTTCATTATGCTGTTCCCATGATTAAGATACCTAACATGTCTTGGGGTGCCTGGGGGGTTCAGTTGGGTAAGCACCTGACTCTTGATTTTGGCTCAGGTCATGATCAGGGTCATGGATTTGAGCTCTGTGTCAGGCTCGGTGCTGGGCATGGAGCCTGCTTAAGTTCCTCTCTCTCTCCCTCTCCGCAGCTCATGAGCACGGCTCACTTTCTCTCCCCACCTCCCAATCTTGATAAAAAAAAAGGGAGAGAGAAAGCGAGAGAGAGAGAGAGAGAGAGAGAGAGAGAGAGCGAGCCTAATGTGTCTTGAAGTTTCTCTCAAAAAGTACTAACTCATCTATTTGGCTTTGGAGTTCTTTCATCGACAGCACTTTAATGATTCTAATATTATTTTTCTCCTGCTATCAGTAATCTATCTTCCTAGCAATACTTATCCAGTTTTATCTGTTTTCTTCTTCTGAAACTTTTTAAATGATTTTCCTTTTGTTTAAAACAGCGTCTTCTGCTTTTTGTCTATTTACATCTAGCACATTCTTCAAGGTCTGTGGAAGCAGACCTCCTGGATGAAACGTTCATGGAGAAACTGGCCAACAAGGCTCTTCTATACCTCTGTTACTTTAAATGTCTTTAGTCATGTATATGTGTGATTATCTATCTATCTATCTATCTATCTATCTATCTATCTATCTATCTATCATCTATCATCTAGCTATGTCTATCACCTATCATCTGTCTATCATCTATCATCATCACATCTATCATGCTATCCCACTATGTGAGATAACCTTTGAAATAAATACATGTGATATCAGTATACCAAAAGATAAATAAACTTGCTCTGGTGGAGTTTACATGCTCCGGTTATACATGATGAAGGGGAACATATTATAATGACTAAAACCTTGACTTCAGAAGTTGGACAGAATTGGGGTCAAATTTCAGCACTAACCTCACGTAGCTTGGATGAGTTACTCCTACTCCGTAAGCTTCACTTTCCCCATGTGTAAGTTAGGGATAGTTATAATACTTTCACACTAGGTTGATTATGAGAATTAAATTTTTTACTTATTTTATTTTTAAAGATTTATTTATTTGATGGGGGTGGGGCAAAGGGAGAGGGAGAGAAAAACTTTAGCAGACCCCATACTGAGCTGACCTGAGCTCTGAGCCCAATGCAGGGCTTGATCCCATGATCCTGAGCTGAGATCATGCCCTGAGCCAAAATCAAGAGTCTGAGGCTCAGCTGACTGTACCACCCAGGTGCCCTATTTTGGAAATTAAATGAGATAATGCTTTTTTGAAGAGAGTAATACTAACAATATTCTAGAATTTATTACATACAGCTTATATCATTTAAAATATTAGGGAATTATTAATATCATCTCCTTCAAAGATAGCATTTTATTTTATTTTTAAAGACTGCGTTTTATTAAAATGAAAATGAATAAGGAGGTATGAATTGAATGTACGTTCACAGCCACACAAGGCATGTGGCATTACTGGTATTTTTACAAAAGATAATCCTTTTCTCTTAAGAATCTGCAAAATTGAAAAAGCAGCTCTTTGCTGATTACTATAGTTCTGAAAGGCAGTTTTTACTCTCCAGAGGCTTCACTGCTTCTGATTATAAAAGAATAAGACAGGGCAGCCCTGGTGGCGCAGCGGTTTACCGCCGCCGGCAGCCCGGGGTGTGGTTCTGGAGACCCGGGATCAAGTCCCACATCAGGCTAGTTGCATGGAGCCTGCTTCTCCCTCTGCCTGTGTCTCTGCGTCTCTCTCTCTCTCTCTCTTTTCTGTGCCTCTATGAATAAATAAATAAAATCTCAAAAAAAGAATAAGACATGATTTTTTCACACATACAAGATATTATTTAGTAAATGAGTATGTCATTGTATCAGGTGGTATCTTACTGCTCTCAAAAAACTTCCAAATGATTTAATATGTACCTAGAGGAGAGAATTATTAACTATGATCCTACCAAAAATTGACTGTCACTTACTCTTCTTATATTTTATATCTACCTTCATATGAGTTGGTTCTTAAATCAAAAGAACATTCATCTGGGGATCCCTGGGTGGCTCAGTGGTTTAGCTCCTGCCTTCGGCCCAGGGCATTATCCTGGAGACCAGGGATCGAGTCCCACATCGGGCTCCGGGCATGGAGCCTGCTTCTCCCTCTGCCTGTGTCTCTGCCTCTCTCTCTCTGTGTGTCTCTCATGAATAAATAAATAAAATCTTAAAAAAAAAGATAACATTCATCTAAATAGCTATCTGAATTTATGGAGTAAATGGACTTGGTTCATTTATTTATTCATTCATCTTTTTCTCATATGTGTGCTTGCTCATTCATTAGATTTTTTTCATGTTACTATATTAAAATCTATAAAAGAAGTAAAAGATTGAATGAGAAGTTGACTTGGGGCATGTAAAGAACCAAACAGCTGGCAAGTAAGGCTATGTATTGGTGCAATACAACAAGAGCAAGTGACTTATGGTGGTCAGGGAAGTCTTCCTGGAGTCAGTTTGGAAAAAATGAATACCGTGCGTTGGCTAGGAAGCAGTCAGGTATTAAAGGCAGGGGAGGGTACATAATTAATCTTTTATATTGGGATGTTTTATAGAAAGACTATTTTTATTTATTTATTTATTTTTAATTTATTTTTATTTTTATTTATTTATTTATTTTATTTGTTTATTTTTGAACAGTATACTCTTCAGTTAGGTAATAGGACTTTAAATGCAAATACTAAAATAAAACTTGCTTCTTAAGCATTCTATCTAAAGTTTTGAAGGTGGTGGAAAATTTTCTTTTTTCTTTTAAATTGCAGTAAACCTTTTCTTTTCCTTAACATTGTTTCTCTCTCTCTCTCTCTCTCTCCCTCCCTCTCTCTCTCTCTCTCTCTCTCTCTCTCTCTCTCTTGCCCTTACTGATAGGAAAATATGTCAGGACTAAAACACATTCACATACACACTGAAAACCACTTAAGCAGGATGCACAATTTTTCCTCAACCCATGTGGCCTTGAAAATGAGTGTGTGAAGGAAGAAACTGGTCTATATAAAAGTGTCTCTGATTCTTGGGTGGCTTATGGTTAGTGTTATTGTTTTTAAAAACCACTCTTGGCTTCTGTGGTACATTGACCTGTGTGTGGAATCTCAAAGTAAATGTTTTCCACTCTGTGGGACACTGGGTCAAAGACGAAAAGTTTTGCTCCCTTTCCAGTAACAATTTTCTTCCCCCTCCATATTCACATGATGATTTAAAGCCCTTTTCTTTATTTGAGGCAAATCTTCTTTCTTAGAATAAGCATTTCATAATTTGGGAAACCGACATCCAAGGCCTGAAGCTCATTGTAAAGCAGGGTGAGGCAATCCATTATTTGGTCTAATTTTAAGGCTGTAGAGGGCTTGCTTTCCACTACAAGGAGCTGTTGTTCTCAGCATTAGCCCTGAACATTTTGGTTAGACCAAGTTTCTCTAGAAGCTGCTGCCTATGTTTTCTCTGACTTAAGCTATAACAGATAAGGTTATTTGAAAAGCTATGAAGGAATGGACAGTGGATGCCTACATTTTTATAGGGAGGAGAGAAAGGGTAAATGAGGAGTTTGATGCATTATCCAGTTGGATGATGGAAAATAGGGAAGCGATCTTTGGTGGAGGCAGCCAGATGGATGCCTTGTGAAGGAGGAGGAGACTGAAAGTGAGAAAAGACAGGTGTGAAAGATGAGGTCTCCCCAAACAAACTGGCTAGGTGACAACTTAGTTTTGTTCTCTGACTATAGTGAGCCCCTGGCTAGGGTTGCTGGAGTGAGCCATGTCTGATTCACCAAAACTTCTGGCCTGTGAGAGAGCTACTTCAGAGATTCCAAGAGATCAGATGGTGGCATAGGGCTACATCATGCAAAGTTGGAGTAACCTAAATGATTGAAGACCTTCATATTTGCCCAAAAGAAAATCTGGAGCACCTTTCAGAATTTCAGTAGAACTGGATCTTTGAAGCATGAGCCCTTGAGATACAGGGCATATGGTATGCTAAATATCAGACTTTTATCACAGTGTCTTCCTGATGGAATATGCTAGAACCAGGAGACAGTCCTGAACTTCTGGTTTCATATGCCCTTTGCCTGGCATGCCCAACTTTCCTCCCTCTCCAAACGCTTCCCACACTTCTTCCCCCAAGGACCCCATCTCTCCTTACCTTTGCCCTCATTTCTTGCTGTGCCTCATTCTATTTCCGAGCCAACAGAATAACAATAGTGTAAATGGAGGACAAAAATCCCTTCCTCTACTCGTCTCAGGCTCTCCAGCTGGGGCCTCGTAAATTAGACCAGCCAAAGATAGATAACAAGAGGAAGACATCCGCAAGTTTGTTCATTGCATGTGCACGCACTTGAGAGTACTTGGAGATGAGTAACTCAGAGAGGTGATTAGATTTAGGCTGATAGACGCTTTGAGGCTAAGAGAAAAGGTGCTGTGATAACTTCTTACAGCTTACCCCTATTTCCAATCCATTGGGGATTTCTGCTAATTCTCCCTCTTAAGTCCATTCTTTGTCTTCACAGCTGCCACAAGACAAGGACACTGACATTTTTTACTTACATTGTAGGATACTCCCTTTATAGGTCTGCCAACTTCCACTCTTGTTTTTCCACAATCCAGCCAAGGATGACTTTCCTAAATGTGAATGGGATTCAAGCCATTCTTAGATTAAAGGTGTTTAATGTCTTCCTGTTGAAATTAAAATCAGCTTCAAAGAAAATGAAATAAAATCAGCTTCTCACCAAGGTCTACAAGGCCTGGTGTGACCTGGCGCAGCCGCTATTTCTAGAGCTTCATTTTAACATTCTCTCTCCTACTTACTCTTCACTCTCTCCAAGCATAATGATCTTCTTTCAGCTCCTTGGTCACATGAGGCTCTTTTGCATCTTGGAACATCTGCCTGAAAAGACTTTTTTTTATATTTCTTCCATGACCAAATCTTTTTATTTACTGAGCTTTTGACTTTAGTGCTATCCCAGCTCTCAGTTTTGTTGTTGTTGTTTGTGATACTTGTCATGGCATGCAGTTAACTTATTTTTCTGTTTACATATTTGTTTTGTCTCATGCGGTTTTTGAGATAATGGTCTTCCCATTCTTTTTTACTCTTCTGTATTGAGATTGTACTACAGTTCCTGACACATAGTAGCTAATCAAATATTTGGCATGCAGACAACCAAGCACAACTCCTATTCCCAAAACTTCTGATAAAGACTATATCGCTGTGACTGAGGGTTGTTCCTCAAAACATAGCTGTGATTTTATAGGATTATTCTACTTTACATTAAATTTGCATCTGAATGAATTGGGGTTAGACCTCTCAAAAATGATCCGGTTGTTAGCCACTTCTCTCTCCTTTTTTTTAAATTTATTTATTTTTTAATTTATTTTTTATTGGTGTTCAATTTACCAACATACAGAATAACCCCCAGTGCCCGTCACCCATTCACTCCCACCCCCCATCCTCCTCCCCTTCTACCACCCCTAGTTCGTTTCCCAGAGTTAGCAGTCTTTACGTTCTGTCTCCCTTTTTGATATTTCCCACACATTTCTTCTCCCTTCCCTTATATGCCACTTCTCTCTAAATAAACTGCTAAACAACATTTTTGTCCTGAACCTAAGGAATTACTATTGTCAGAAACTTAGGTTTCAAAATACTCTAGTCATCCAATCCAACGCCATGAATACAGATTTTATAGCATTTCCCCCAAGCAAATCATGCATACGGTAAATCTTTTGAGATTTTACTTACAAAATTGGTTTCCTAGCCATGCACATCTTTCTGTTTCCCTCCTCCTCACGTCTCTTATCTATCTAGGAGAGCTAATTGCCAAAAGTTCACAAATGTAATTGCATTGAAACATCAGAATAAGCTATTCTTTTGAAGTAAAACTGAATAACTATAGTTATTAGTTCCAAAGTATATCTGACTCAATGGCATTCAAGAGCATATACCTCATCACTATATTGTATAAAAGGCTTGACTCCAATTCAGGCGTTTAAACTTTGCTCACTGTACATTTACTTTCAGTAATGTTAATTAGCTAATTCGTGAGACACAAATAAGCTATAATTAGTATGGTGCTTTGATATTTTATTTCTAACAACAGGAAGATGATTACCTTCAAAAAATAATAAAAGATTTAAATCTAAGTAAGGATCTAAATTACAGTCGTTGAATTGTGAAGAAACGTGAATTCAGTTAATCCCCATTTGCATGTGCCAATTAGTTAAGTATTAATCAATTTCCTATATAAATGGAAATGAGGATACCAGGATTCTTTGGTAAGATAATGTTTCTCATTAACTCAAGCACACCTCCCGACATTTCATAAAAACAAAACAAAACAAAAACAAAACAAAAACCCCACTTTTTCCCCCTTTCCATTTTCCTTCTTGAAAATATCTATTGATTTATTTTTCCGTAGTTATGGAATCTGTTCAGTCCAACACGTTTGTAAGAATTTTTTCAGGATTTCTCTTAGAATCTAATAATGAAGAATAGCTAGCTATGGACAGAATTTAGAGTATACATTATTTATTATTATTATTTTAATTCAAGTATAGTTGACACATGATGTTACATTAGTTTTATGTGTATAACATGGTGATTTGACAAGTCTATACGTTATGCTATGCCTACCACAAATGTAGCTACCGTCTGTCACCATAGAACTTTATTATAATACCGTTGACCTTTTTGCTTCTGCTGTATTTCTTTTCATCCCCATGACTTACTCATTCCACTACTGGCAGCCTGTATCTCCCACTCTCCTTCACCCATTTTGCCCATTCCCCTGCCCCACTCCCCTCTGGCAACTGTCAGTTTGTTTTCTGTATTTATGTGTCTGGTTCTGCTTTTTGTTTGTTTATTTTTATTTATTTATTTTATAGTTCATGTATAAGTGAAATCATATGGTATTTGTCTTTCTCTAACTCATGGTACTTGGCATAATGCCCTCCAGTTTATTCATGGTGTTGCACATGGTAGGATCTCATCTTTTTTTATGGCTAAGTAAGATTTCATTGCATATATGTCTCTCTCTGTATCATATCTTCTTTATCCACTTTTATTGATGAACACTGGGTTGTTTCTATATATTGGCTATTACAAATGCTACTTCAGTGAGCATGGGGGTGCAAAGAAAACATAACACTGACTTTTATTTTTTTAAAAAAATTTTCAAATCTCAGAACACAATTTTATATCTGCAGATGTGGGAAGGCAAAGTAAGAAGCTGAAAATTTTCAGATGAGCTATGCTCTGGTGAATTAATCTATATTCCCTCCCTCCCCCTTCCCTCCCCTCCCCTACCTCTCACCCCTAGATATGGAATATGCCCAAGAGTATGTGTTTAAAATATTTATGTTTAGAAACAAATAATAGAGTTTGAAAAATGACTAAAATTTCTTGGTATTTAAAAAGCTATTTGGTATTTGGAAAATCAAAGGGACAGAAGTTTTAACATAACTATTAAATGAATGATTTTAAACAAGTGCTTTTATAGGACTTTTAGAGCTGAGTTTTGCAAAATTCAGGGCTGACATAGACATGATAGTCACAGAAATAAGGCCATGTCAACATTCTCTGCCTTTCAGAGTTAGTCCTCTGGAGTATATTTGCTCCATAGAAACCTGGCCCTTTATCATCATATTGATATACTCCTCAAATTCCAAATATACTCCAAAAAATTATTACTGTGGGAGAGCCTGGGTAGTTTAGTCAGTTAAGTGTCTGCCTTTGACTCAGGTCCTGATGCTGAGGTCCTGGGATCGAGTCCTACATCGGGCTCCCTGCTCAAACCTCTCCCTCTGCAATTCCCCCTGCTTGTGTTCTCCTCTCTCTCTCACAAAGAAAAATTAATAAAATATTTTAAAAAATTACTGTGGGAAGTGAGAAATTATAATGAAACTAAGATGAGCCTTTGAAATGTGCCTTATATGGGAAATACTACAGTGAGATGAATAGAGTAATGATCTGTTTCCTCATTCTACTACAAATTTCCATTTTAGGTGCTTCTAAAGATCAGCTAGCTTCTAGATTCCCAAATTCTACTTTCTTGATTAACCATCAGATTGTTTTTCCTCTGTCATTTATAAAAGGTAATATTAATCAGTGTGATTTAGAAATTTTTTGATGAAATAACTTATAAAACTAATGATGTAAATTAGAGAAATATATTATTATCCTAAAATGATTTTTAATTATTTAATAAAAAATCAAATAAAAATTACCCATAATCCTGACTTAAAACCAAATGCAATAATGAGAGAATAGCGACTTTTGCCCACTGTTCTTAAAATCCCAATCCCTAGAGGTAATTACATTTAACATTTTAGTGCCTATTTTAAATTTTTTTGTTAACTTTATTAAAAAGTACCTCTCTATATATTATATATAATTATATATTATAAATTATATATAATTATATATTATAATATATACTTACATATATTATATATTTTATATATACACACATACACACACACAAATACTCATACACTTTTCAAAAATAGAGTCATGTCAAAAATCAGGTACCATAATTTATTCAACTATTTCCTTAATTGATATATAATCAGAGGCTTTTGTTTTTTGATTTTCCCATTACAGTACTTCATTGGAAATCCTAGTATAGGTGCTTCTGTGCTAGTGTGTTTCGTTTTTTGTTTTTGTTTGCCTATTTGTTTATATCACTTCCAAAAATGTTGGACTTCTTTCAGTTCCATAAAGAATTTGTGACAGGGCCATTTACTTGTGCTCTCTTCATCCCTGTTTATCATTCTTAATTTCTGTCAATCTTATGATAGTGTGATTTTTTTTATTTCCTTGAATACTAATGAGCCAGCACACCTTTGAAATGTTTGCATATACTGCATCTGCATTTCCTCTTCCTTGAATTCCCTATTTCTCAAGGTATCAAACATACAGAAGACTGAAAAAAATAACGAATTATGAAGCTCTCAAAATTTAGAATAAGGTTGAGTCTAGATGGCTTCTCTAGTTATAAGATAAAATAACCAAATTCTGTTAATACTGCTTTTGTTCTCTGTATTTGGCTAGGATATGAAACCAATCAACTGGTAGTATGAGTCTACAAAAGAGGCTATTAAAAAAAAACAAACAAAAACCCCCTGGCATCTGAGCTGATGATAGCATATATTTTGCAGTGGTGCTGGTGGTTAAATACCTCTCTTAGAGCTCATCCAGCTGATACCCTGAGTTAATAGTCCATTCAAAGCCCAGAAACTAGTACTACTTAATGGTTGCAAAGGAAGCAGTCACTCAAATCTTAATTTACCTTTGAAAATGTTTTGATTTGTTTTGCAGTTGTCTAGATGGGGACCAGTATGTGTGTGTGTGTGTGTGTGTGTGTTTGCGTATGCGTGTATTGATGGATGTGTATGTATCTATGTATTTATTTATATAGAGAGTTTTTTTCCAAAATGTGCAGTGATTTCAGGAGAGTATCTGTTTCAGTGAGTTGACAAATTTCAAGGTCATTATACAAAAGTAAATTTTATTTTTACATACTGGCAACAGTTAGAAAATGAAATATAAATATACCATTTTCATAGTATCAAAACAAAATAATTCTTGGGAATAAATCTAACAAAAAAAAATCTAACGAAAAGTATACAAGACTTTTACACAGAAAAGTACAAATTTTATTGAGAGAAATTAAAGAATACCTAAATAAACATAAAATGAATATATCATGTTCATGAATTGAAAGAATATACAATAAAAAATTTCAATTGTTAAACTGATCCATACATTCAACATAATTTTAATTAAAAAATAGCTAGAAGTTTGTGTGTGTGTATATGTAAATTGACATACTAATTCTAAAAATTGCATGGAAAGTTCAGAGGGCCAAGAATTACCAAAGAAATCTTGAATTATAAAAATGAAGCTGGGAGATTTGTAGTGCTAAGATTATATTATATATTGTATAGTATATGTTATATATTATAAATTATAAAGCTACACTAATTTAAAAAGTCTGGTATTGCACAAAGACAGACAGGGGTGCCTGGGTGGCTCAGTAGGTCAAGCATCTGACTCTTGATTTTGGCTCAGATCATGATCTTAGGATCATGAGATAGAGCCTCTTGGATAGGGCTCCATGCTCAATGGGGAGTCTGCTTGATATTCCCTCTCTCCCTCTGTGCCACCCTGCTCCACCCTCTCTTTCTCTCTAAAATAAATAAGTAGGGCACCTGGTTGGCTCAGTGGTTGAGCATTTGCCTTCAGCTCAGGTTATGATCCCGGGGTCCTGGGATCGAGTCCCACATCAGGCTCCCTGCAGGGAGTCTGCTTCTCCCTCTGCATTTGTCTCTGCCTCTCTCCATGTCTCTCGTGAATAAATAAAATCTTAAAAAGAAAAAAATGAAATATATATATATTTCATATATATAAATATATATATTTTATTTAAGATTTTAAATAAAATCTTAAAAAGAAAAAAATGAAATATATAAATAAATATATATAATATATAATATAATGTATATAATATATAATATATATAATATATATTAATATAATATATAAATAAATCTTTAAAAAAAGAGAAACAAACAGAAAAATGATACATAGAGCATAGTCCATTATAAACATTTACCACATGGTCACTTGATTTTAATGAGGTTAATTCCAGTGATACAAGAAAAGGATGTTCTATTAAACAAATAGTGCTAGGTTAATTGAATATCTATATAAAAAAATCGATCATGAGTCTTAAATCATATCACACAAAAATAATTTTTGATTTTAAAATTAAATATGAAAGCTAAGGCAATAAATTTTCAAGAAAAAAAATTAACACTTTCTTGACCTCAGGTAGGCAAACATTTCTTAAATAAGACATGAAAAATACTAACCATAAAATAAATGACAGTAAATTGGACTATATTAAAATAAAGAACTTATGTTTATCAAAATACACAAATTAGAGATTATAAAGGCAAGCCTAGGGCCATAAAATGAGAGAAAATATTTGTGTGTGTGAGTGAGTGTAGAAAAATGTGCAAAAAGACTTGAACAGGACCTTCATAAAAAAGACCATGCAAATGGCCAATAAACATAAAAAAGGTGCTTTATTACAGAGATTCATAAATTTCTGATGTAAAAGGCCAGATAGTAAATATAATGGGTTGTGGTAGCTGAAAAATACCCCCTCAAAAAATATCCATATCAAATTTCTGAAATTGGTGAATATTACCTGACATTGAAAAAGGGTGTTTTTCAGATATAATTAAGGATCTTAAAATGAGATCACTCTGGATTATCCAGGTGAATCTAAATATAATACTTATTATAAAAACACAGAAAAGAACAGACATATTAGAAGAGAAGGGCACAGAGATTGAAATGTAGCCACAAACTAAGGAATCTGAGGAATGCCAAAAATTCTCCTATAAAGCCTCCAGAGGGAGTACAGCTTTCTCAGCAGTTGATTCAAACTTCTGGCTTCCAGAACTATGACACTATAAATCATGCTGCTTTAAGTGATTCAGTTTGTGGTAGTTTGTCATGGCAGCCACGGTAGGGCCGTATGATCTCTGTCATAATTGTTTGACATTGTATTAGTAGCATGTAATCAGCTGTAGATGCAGTAAAATAATGTGTATTAGAACTCATGTTCTAATAAATAATGAAGTTTTATATATAAAAGTTTGGGGATACTGTGGAGCAGGGAATCCTCATATACTATTGGTGAGAATACAAATGGAATGGAAAATTTGAAAAATTGCTTGACATTTGCTATAATCCAAAAATTCTGCTCCTAGATTTAAATAGAAATTTATAAATATATGCACCAAAACAGACAAATAAAATGTTCATGTGAGCACTTTGTGATAGTTCTAAACTGGAACAGAATTCAACAGTAGAATCCATCAGTCAGTAAACTGTGGTATGTCATAGACACAGACACAAATACATACATACATGGTCATGTAATGCTATGGGGCTGTGAAAATGAATCAGCACTGCTACCTGTAATAACATGGATGATTCTTGCCAAAAAGTATTGGGGAAAACTGTTACCAAATAGTAAAAATACCACGTACTGCAAAATTGCATCTATGTAAAGTTCAAAAACCGGCAATATATTGATGGTGATGGGAGTCTTACTTTTGAAAGGGCAGAGCCTTGGGGGATAGCTGGGGTTTTATTCTCTGACAGTCATAGTGATTACCCAGTTGTGCTTGGTTTATAAAACTTAGTTGGACTGTATGCTTTGCATTCCTTTCTGTATCCACGGTACACCTCAAGCAATCATTGGTGTACTTTTGGAGTCTGTATAGCATGAATTTCAACAGTACTGTGTCATGTGACAAATAAAAATCTTAAGTAAAGTTGATATAGTGATACTTTTTTAAAAATATTTTTATTTATTTACTCATGAGAGACACAGAGAGAGCCAGAGACACAGGCAGAGGGAGAAGCAGGCTCCCTGTGGGGAGCCCGATGTGGGACTCGATCCTGGGACCCTGGGGTCATGCCCTGGGCCAAAGGCAGACGCTCAACCACTGAGCCACCTGGGTGCCCCATTGAGTCACCAGGTGCCCCGAAATAGTGACACTTTTTGAATAACATTCTTCAAGACAGTATTTTTAAAAATCAGTATTTTTTTAAAAATGATCATCCTGACGTAGGGATCACTTAAACTTCTTAGTTAATGTTGTTTTTAAGTAATAAGCACTTCTAGGAGTTGATATTTTTTTCAAACATGATAAATGATGAAAAATTGGAAATCCTGAACATATTTTTTTTGTTCACAGGGAGTTTTTAGTTATGAGAAATATATTTTTAAATTGTAAAACACTAGACAGAGTTAACCGCATACTAGGCCTTGGGAATACTGAAGGTTGGTACTCAAGTCTAGGTTGTTGGAGGACTATCTGCTTTCCGAGCACCACAGTTGGAAAGTGGCTGGGATCACGATAGGGATTAACTCGCATAGCTTTCCTTCTGTCACACACATGCAGGCAGGCAGTTCACTGCTCTAGTAATTTAGTTGAAACTTTCCTGAGGTATTGGTATTTAGACTTCCTAAAGCCTGTCAGTTCCATAAGCCACTTTATTTAATTCCTTCATCTCAGAAATGGGAGTTCTACTGCCTCCCTGACATCACAGTGACATGATGATTAATTAGTTAATGTTTGTCAAGTGCTTCAAAGATGTAAAGTGCTAAATAAGTGTTAAGCCCGGCTAAGTATCACAATCAATCGATATGATGTTTTATTGTACAGAGTCTCGTGTGTCACTTTAGATGCAGTATACTAATTTAGTTAATGTGGAAGTTCTTATGAAATTAGAATTATATCACAAAATTGGCAGAAATTCTGAAAATTATGAAGATGCAGCAGGGATCAGAGAATTATACTGATTTACTTACAGTTTTAATTTGTATTCATTATTTTTCATTTTTAATCAGAAGGAATTAAAATTTCTCATCTCAACTTTCCATTTTAATTTTATATGTTAGAGATACTCATAGAATAATCTATGCTGGCATCTCCTTAGCCATCCTTAATCCTGAATATAATATTTCATTTTCAAAAGTATTACTGATCTCTTTTTAAGAATATCCTAGGACTGGAGTTTTAATGAATTTATCCTTGTTTCTTCATAAAATCTAGCAAGTGGCTTTGCATTAATAAAAAATGGCAAGAATTTTGTAATATGGCTTTTAGGTACTATAACACAACTTTTCTTTTTAATAGGAGTAAATAGACTGAAAGAGGCTTGAAATTGTCAGATATATTGACTCTAAGTCAAGATGTACAGAATAATCAAGGAGGTAAGAAATATAATTTTTTTTTATTTCCTAAATCCCAGAGGACATTCATGTTCTATGTGCAGGAATGAAGAGTTCAATCAAGTGTATTTATCCACATTTAATATAGAAAGGAGCAAATGATAACTTGAAAATATTTTATTATTCAAAATAGTAAACTATTCTTTAAAAAGACTTGAAATAGATAATATAAGTACCTGCAAATATGTTGCACTCTTTGTTGCAGCATGTAATGTCACTCTTTTTGGTGAAGATTTTAAGGCAGATAGTGAACAAAATGAAAGAGCAAAGACAGAATTTATGTACTCTAGACAGCTTTCTCTTGCCTTTGTAGACCTAAGGAAATTCCTTCTCTGTGTTGACGTCAGTACTTGCGTGAGAATAATCTGAGAACAGCAAAAGATTTAATTAGGTAGCTGACTTTGCAAAAACAAACCACACTTTATAAAAACATACAGATCCCAGAATCTTCTGGGAAATTATTTTTCCTGGGTTCTTAAAGATCAGCTGGTGTGATTTTATGGTTGAGAACGCTGAGCCTAAAGGCATTCCCTGGATTTGCATGGGGCAGGGGACCATAGAACTGCCCGCTGCCCCGGCAGGGGCCCTCCTTCTGGACACCTCTCTGCTCTCTTTTGGGGGTGAAGGAATGGGTACAGGGTTTGCAATCAGGCGGTTTCAGTCTGGGGCCAACATCTGTCTCTGTCTCTCCATGGGTGTGACGTTGAGCACATCACTTCTCTGAGTATGTTTTAGTGCCTTCCAGGGTTGCTGTGAAGATTACAGATGAAGCACTGTAAGTACCCAGGGAGGAGCCTGACAGATAGTCAGAAGCTCAATAATTGAAGGTCGAATAATATAACTGACTTATGGTTCCTTTATATGTATTATCTCCATTAGAAAATATCTATTATTACAGTGACTATATTAATGTAGTGTTTTTTCACACAGCAACTCTCTACATTTATTCATTTGATTTCACAACCACTGATATGTTTCACAACAACTGTTTTATTTCTATTTTACATATGAGAAAGCCAAGACTTAGAGTAATGGATATGCGTAACACAATGAAGACTCATAGAAATTGAGGAATCAACTCAAGAAAGGCCACACAGCTTGTGCCCAGGGAGCTGGATCTCTGTCAAGTTAGCCTGTCTGCCCTTCTGCACCTTCTGCTATTGTTGTCTACAAAGATAATTCATTAACTTTACCCTGTAGCAGAGATCCTACATATAAGCAGGAGAAATGCCCCTAGAGAAAAGAGAAGAGGCAAATGAGGGCAGAAAAAAGAGGAAGAAATAAGAGTAGAAAAATTCAGAATGCAGTATGTAGGGTTCTTGAGTAACCACTTCCATTGATATATTCTTTACATTAATTATAGGATTTGAAAAAACCCTGGTATTTTGTTACTCTGGTGTAAAGTTAATTCCATAAGAATTTGAACTTTTTTCCCAGTCTTAGTGTACTATCAGTTAGATGAGGTCAGTTTACATAATTTCCTGTCTTTGCCACCAATTTTACTGACTATAATAAATTCAATGTAGTATCTGTTACTGACGTGGCTCCCATTCGTCACTGGTAAATGCATATTATGTCCCCCACCGTGACAGTGACTTTATCCATGGTTCCTTGGGGAACGAGAGTATATCACTTACAGTGCTTGGTGAGCTCATAAAGCTATTTATAATGTGTAACACAACCATTAATAGTTTGAATATTTATAACCATACTTAATAGCTATATATCACCAGTACAACAACAAAAAATACATATGGAAAGAAAATGGCTTCTTTCTCAAAGGCAAAACTTTGCCTTTAAATGCACTCGGGAGGAAAAATAGATTTGTGCACAAAACTGGAAATGGACCCTCAGGAGAAATGCGTCCTAGGATTTTTGTACTATATCCTTATAGCATTGTTACCCGAACACTTACCAGAACATTTTCTACCTGCTTGTTTTGTTTTGCTTACCATCCTTGTCCAGTTGGTTCAGGTTGGCTTAATTTACCTAACAGACATCTCAGAGTTAACCCAAACAAAGCTGAAAACTTGACCCTCAGAGTCTCAGCTCCACTTGAAGTTACTAGATCACTTAAAATCATCCTTTTCTAGTTGATGACATATTCCTTTCTTTCTGTTTCTTGTGCCGTGGACCTTTGAGTCATCCTTTAGAATTGTCTTTCCTTTTGTCTCCAGATCCTTTAATGAGAAACATGTTCATCAACATAAAATATCATATAATTTCAGGAGTTTCATAGAGGATGCAAAGCCTAGACACTATGGACTTTAGGGGAAGGACCTCCATAAAATGCCCCTTCCAGGGTTATAATCACATTATGCTTTATAGTGAAAGTTTTTATTATAAAATGATGCAAAATAAAATGTGATTCATTTTCCAACAAGTAGATGATACTTCAATAATTAGTTCTTTTAATGGATAGAAAATAATACCTTAATTTAGACTTCTCATTTTGTCTTCAAGTATTGATAGTAATAAACTCTTACGTGGAAAATCTGTCATGAAGGAGCTTAAGGATCAGATAAAGAACCTCAGGTGTGCCTCATGAGATTCTGGAGAACTTAGATATTCATCACATGACCAAAAACAGGGTTTCTGCAGCTCATTAGGTTTGAAACATTAATTAAAATTGCAATATGAAAAGAATGTAACCTATCTTGTATATAAGCAAGAGACATTAAAAAATTGGATTTTTTTTTAAGACTGATAAGGAACTTTATTCTTTGGCAAGTTAATCAATAGTAATCAAGTAAATTTTCATTATACCATTAGAAATTGCAATGTTATCATTTGATGAATGTGAAAAATCCCTGCCTGAGATTCTAAGTATGACCAAATCTATTTATTGCTCTATGAGTCTGCTTATCATTTTAGGTGTAAGCAACAATGAAAGGTGTGGTTTTTACTTGGTTATATAATTCTGTTTTTATTTCAGCCTTTATTCTTTAATCATTTATTTTTTTATTTATTATTTATTTTTTTAAAGATTTTATTTATTTAGTCATGAGAGACACACACACACAGAGAGAGAGAGAGAGAGAGAGGCAGAGACACAGGCAGAGGGAGAAGCAAGCTCCATGCAGGGAGCCCAAGGTGGGACTCGATCCCGGGCCTCCAGGATCAGGCCCTGGGCTGAAGGCGGTGCTAAACTGCTGAGCCACCCAGGCTGCCCTCTTTAATTGTTTATAAGTGAAAAATTCAACTTTTAAATTAATGCTCCCAAATTAAAAATAATATTTGAAATATTTTAACTGAAGTATTGGTTATAAATTCAATGAGACAGCAGGAGTAAAATTTACTTGCTATGAACAGAACAAATTGAATTTGAATTTAGACACTTCTAGGTATATCTGTTTATAACAAAGTTGGGAAGTTCTAAAGAAATTTTAGTGATAATTAGCATAATTTTGGAAGGTAGCTGACATACTTAGAATTCTAATTTTTAGAAGAGTTTATGGCTTAAGAAGTAAATCAATTTTTAAAAGTACTATTGAATTACGAATTTTTAAGAAATTAAACATTATATGTTTATAAAATCATTTTGAAATATGAGCAGCAAAGTCAGAATTTGTGAGTTTATAAAATAAATAAAATACAATAATTTCATTTTATTGTTAAAATGAAAGAAATGTTTCTACATACTTAAAATAACACTAGTATAGATGGCTACTGGAAGATCATAAACTTCTAGAGATAAAAGAACTTTAGAGTTTATTTCATTGTAAGTTAGGTGCAATAAGCAACTGTTTAGGAGTTCTCAATATTGAGATAAAAAATCCAAAAATACATTTCATTATTAATTGTGCTAGGTACCGTGTAGTGTAAAAGAAATCGTGACACCATTTTATTATAATCACAACGAACAGCATGATACATGAGTATTTTGCTGCTGCTCTCAACTCCGTCACCACGGCAGCCACTGCTACCTGAAAACTGCACACATCTGCTAAACCCTGAGTGGCCTCAGAATACTTTACAATACATTCCTTAAATGGTCCCTTCTTATTTATCTTCCTATTAGTGGGCTAATAGGTGAAACTTGTTTATCATTTTCTTTCTGTAGTACAACCCCCTTTCAGATAGCTTATGGTCTTATCTGGCTAAGAGTTATGTTGTTGTTGTTTTGGAAAGATTTGGCCAAGTATTTATTGTCTACCTTTTTCTCTGGGATTGCCTAGTGTACTGGTGCTAAATATTCCACCTTTCTCCTTAAACTCTTGAACAAATCCAAGTTTATTTTATGTTTGTAGATGGTATAACATATCTAATAATTTCAGGAAGCCTGAAGATGATCATCAGTCCTAAAATTCTGAATATAACTTACTACTCCTGGTAAAAACACCAATTAACTTTATTTAAAGATATTAAAAGATGAGGGCACATTTAGATATACCTTTAGTACCCAATGTAGTAGCTGGCCTATTCTTAATAAAGTTATGTTTTTTTCTCTTATTATTACTGTTGTAATTTAAAGAAGAAGCCTCTATAAGATCAATATGCTATTTAAAAAAAGAATCTCAGGAATAAATAGCATGCATATCTTCGTTGTAATAGTCTTTGCTTTCCTTAACTTGAAGCATAAAAGCTTTTCAGTAACCGATGTTAAATTCTTAAAATAGACTACATTATCTTCAACCATATTATCTATTTCCATATATCATAAAATGACTAAGTTTCTACCAGAATACCAGGAAATATACAAAAGGAGTCAGTAAGTGATATTATTTTCCTAATGTCTTTGAGAGAGATGCTAAATTTGATTCTGATTTTTTTTAATGTAGCATGATAAAATAGGAGAAGGAAAAATATATATATAAAAATATATATAAAATCATCATAAAATTTTCTCAGATTTCTAATACCATATAAACATGTGAAAAAGCAGATGTTCCATTTTCACTAATATGCATTCATTCATTGAACAAATATTCTGAATGTCTTCTAGATGCTAGTTGTTCTGTGTTACAGCAATGAAAACCAAACCAAAACACATCTCTGTGGTATGGTTATCCTCTAAATGGTCCCGGATATTCTCAGCCTTCTGGTATTCACAATATTGTGTAACTACCTTCATTGAGTGTTTGCTAGACTTAATGATTCACTTGTAATGAAAAGAATATGGCAAAAGTAATGGGATGTCATTCCTGAGATTAGGTTACAAAAAGACTAACTTCTGTCTTACTCAAACTCCCTCCTGCTTTCTTTCTTCTTCTCTCCAGGAGCCCTCACTCTGGGAGAAGCAATATTCCAGGTTGGAGTTTGCACCCTGGAGAGGCCCATTTGGGAAGGAATTGATAATTCTGTCCAATAGCCAGAAGAGGGCCTGGCACATATCAGCAGCCATCGGAGTGAACCTGGAAGTGCATCTTTTGAGACTTCCCAAATAGACTGAACTTGGAGGTGGATCCTTCTCCAGTTGAGCCTCTAGTTGACTATCGCCCCTGCCAATGCCTGTAGGATCCTTGAATCAAAGGTATCCAGCTAAGCTGTGCCCGGATTCCTGACCTACAGAAATGGTAAGATAGTATTTACTGTTTTGTGTTGCTAAGCTTTAGGTGTAAATGAACAGGATTAGATAACTAAAACTTCTCATTGTTTATATTCAAATGTATATATCTGACCTGAGGAGAAGACATTTTAGGGTACGGTAGGTATAGAAACTAATGTGAACAGTACAGAGTCTTCCAAAAAAATTGAACATAGAATTACCACAAGACTCCACGATTTCACTTCTGGACGTATGTCCAAAAGAAAACAGGGACTCAAACAGATATTTGTACACTCATGTTCATAACAGTGTAGTCACAATAGCCAAAAGGTAGACACAACCCCTGTGTCCACTGACAGATAAATAGATAAATAAAATGTGGCATATACATACAAAGGAATATTATTCAGTCTTAAAAAGGAGGAAATTCTGACAGATGCTACAACATAGATAAAACTGGAAGGCACTGGATTAAGTGAAATGATCATACAAATACTTTATAACTCCACTTATATATGGTATCTAATTTAGTCAAATTCATAGAGTCATAAAGTAGAATGATGGCTGTCAGGGACTGCAAAGGGGTGAAGGTAGGGAATTACTGCTTAGTAGGTAATGAGTTTTAGTTGGGCAAGATGATAAAAGTTTTGGAAATGGGTGACAGTGATGATTGCATGACAATGTGAATGTACTTAGTGTCACTGAACTGTACATTTAAAAATAATTAAAATTGTAAATTTTATGTTATGTATACATTTACCAGTTAAACAAAACAAAACAAAACAAGAACAAACAAATGGAAAAAGAAAGGAAAACCCTCCCCTCACTCCTACACTTTCCTTAAGCTCAATTGAGGGTGACTGAGTAAATTTCAAAGTGAGTATGTTATGAGTCCTCCAGATGTGATGTGAATGCTCTTGTTGGTGATGGAAGTCATTGGCCATGCTCTTCCTCTTCCAGAGAATTTGGAAGGATGAGAATTGCTTGAATGGACACGGAAATGATAGAACCACAGGCAGTGGAAAAACAGTGAAGACACAGAAATACAGATGACAGTCCATGCTGGTGTGGACCTTATGGAGATCAGATGAGAGAAGGTAAGACTCAGCTACAGGAGTGTGTTGTCTGGGAAATATATGGCAAAGCCTTGATGGGTCATTAATGTGGTGGGGTCTGGAAGCCCAGAAAGTATTGAAACTTTTAAAATTCCCTTTGGTCACAATCTTAGAGGAGCTTAAGTGCATGGGGTTTTCAGGACTAGGCCTATCATGACACGTCACATAAAGCTCAGTCTTTTCTATCGCATAGCCGGTAAGAGAAGGTAGAACGAGAGTTGGGAGTTTGGGACCAGACTGAGAATTTATTCAGTCAGAGATCATGTGGCTACATACATACTTGAGTACAATATAAGCCTTTGGCTTTACACTCACAAGACAGGTTTAGAGGACAGAGATGATCAAACAGGTTTCAGGCTACCAGATGGAGGCTCCCTGCTGTGTCCTTCTCCTGCGTGGAGAACCAGATTAGGAATCTGTTCATCAGATCCTTTACGATGCAAGCTCAGGGAGGGTATATTCTTCTCTAATTCTAGGGATGAAATCTTCAAATCCTAGGGCCACTTTGTCAGACTCTAGGTTTTTTGATTTCTTCAACATCAGAATACAATACTGAAATTTATATCATGGCTTATTTCTCAGGGTCTTTGGCACCAAGTGTTTTGTTTCTCTGGTGACTTCAAAGTAGTGTGATGACAGTGTAGGAAGAGCCTCCTAACGGTGCTCACTGACAGCTCAGTGGGGACTCAGGATCATTTGAAAACAGTGTGCTAGTGTTTTGAGGGGGTGACTGAGAAGTCAAAAAAGCAAAGTGGGAAATCGCAGTGGATAGAGGCTTCAAGGGCAGGAGAAGCATTTTGCCCTCCACCAATGACCTGTCTCCTTCTATAATTTGCACTTCAAGTTGGGTGTTATTTATATCATCAAATACTGACAGTTCAATTATTAGTAAATGTTTCATTTAGACCATAACAGTATAATTGTGAAGTGAGGTGGGTCATAAATTTGTTATCTTCATCTCTTTATATTACGAGGCAAATACAGCATGCTGCAGTTGATCACAAGGAAACACAGATGATTAAAAATAAACTTTCCTCTGCGGCCTGAAATAAAATGGAAGGAAATAAACATTTGCCTTGTGACATGATCAGTAGGATAATAAAGGCATGGAAAGGGTACAGCAAAGGAGTGCTTGTGGGGGCGAGAGAGCTTTCTTAAGAAAAATTTGTTAGAGCAAAATTCATTGGGGTACATTTTAAAGATCTTCCTCGCTTTATTCAGCAATCCATAAATCAGGCAGTCTCCAAAGCAGGAGTCAGGATGGTGCTCCAAAGAGCTGTTAAGGAGACAGAGTTTTACACAATGAAGTGAGCATGCACAGGAAAGGTCTACTTGGCATTTGCTGACTGGTTAAAACAGGGACAGTGGAGCATGAGTGACTCCCTTACAGACAGTGGAGATCTTACTGACAGAAGTAAGATGATTAAAATTGTATTTTTTGTAGATGAAAACCATCAAAAGGAATTGTTCAACTACAGTTATAAATGGTATCAATCGCATGACTTATGTGGACCTTCTCCACTTTCTCTGTCTCTACCTCCACATTTTTTTAAGGTCTGCTGTGATTACTCAGATGTAGATAATTCCTACACCATCTCACTCCTCGTCCACTCCACCCCTCACCTGTGAGATAATAGAGGATCATGGTTTAACTGGAGGTAGAAAAGCCAAACAAAGCAGTTTATTTATTTGTAAAGAAAAGATTTAATACTACTATGTTATTTTTTAAAACACATTTTTGGAGACCTTTTTTATCTGGGATGCAAAACTGATCATTAGAGTTCCTGGGTTGCTGTATTTCTAAACCAGAACAAGGTAAAAATGTATTCTTTCATTATTTTCTTCAGAATTTTAAATTCCTCTTCTTCTCTTACTGTCTTACTTCCTTCTAAATATCATGTGCTATTATTTTTATTTCTAGTGATTATTGAAATATCAAATTAATGGTGTTACAATAAAAGTTGTACATATAGAAGGATAATGACAAAAGAAATACATGAGTAATATTTCATAGGTACTGGAAAAAATTAATTTTTGTCTTCTTAGATTACTTTCTTAAGTTTATCCTTAGACAGGTTAGTTTGGTTCCAATCTATTGAATTATTGCAAAAATAAGACACTTGTATTATAAAATGGAACATAAAATATAACAATTTTCCCTACCATGAAAATTCTATACTGTACAAGTAATATAATCACCAAGGTAAAAATAGCTTGAAATCTTATCATATGAAGATTTGTTTTATGATGAGCCTGAGAGAGATTAGTTACAGCTAAATATTTTGAAGTATTTGATAGGGTTTTCTGTTCTTACTTTGGAATTGACAGTATGGATGAGAAATCCATTCAAAGAGAATATTAAAGAAAATCCTTCCTAAGATTCAGGGAAGGAAATATTTTGCAAAATCATGTAGCAGTAGCAATAAAGAGAGCACAAAACTACAATCCAAGGCATATCTGAACTTGTTTCAAACTGAAGTCTAAATCTTTGTTTTTCTAGAGAATGTATTTTCCTTGCTGGAAATTATAATTTAGGTAGAACTGTTTCTTTCTCTTCCTATTATTCACTTATTAGACAGTGGGTTTTTGGGTGGGTGCTATATGCTAGTCAGTATGCATAGGTGCCCTCATGGAGATAATAGTTGAATGGGGGCGGGGGGGGGGGCACAGACTAGAGAATAGTAAACCAGGAATGAAATAAGAACTGAGAAGTTTTTAATGGATATAGCCATGAGGAGAAGGCTTCACTGAGAGCTGCTTCAGTGAAGTGGTTGTCATTGTGTGGTTTGAGGACAGAGAGAGGTACTGGGATTGACTGTAGATAACTTCAATCACGTTTGGCTTCTATGGTTGAAGACGGTTGGGGGTGGTATTTTACTGAGGGCTTGTCAGTGGAGGGGAGGCTTGTATATTCAAGACTCAAGAGAGCTGAGCTTGTTCAGATGCTAAGCAGAGGGAATTAGAGGACGGGTAGAGGTTGAAGATACTGGACAAGCACAATACACAACGACATACTGATGTATGGAACTGATGAACCCGAGGGCAGGTAAGGATGGGGATTATGTAGCATTTCTGAAGCAGGGAAGAGACTGAACATCTTTTGGAATTAAATTTTTAGGTAATAAGATTAGTTGAAGCAGATGGTGGGCCTTATCTACCACCTTCCTTGCATCTTTACCCAGATTTCTATAATGTGAAAGGTGGGGAGGTAAAAATAACTGAAAAAAGGACCATTTTTGTCAGATTCTACTTCCCTTTCATTCCTCTATGTAAAAGTTATCATGGCTAGTTCTAATTTAATTACCAAAAAAAAAAAAAAAAGCAATAAATCTCCTGTAGTCTATTTTTCTTCCTCTTTGTCCATTTAAGGAGGTATTATTTCTCTACTATGCATCAAACCAGGCATGGGTAGGATGGAAAGGAGGTTGCATAGCTGTCTGGGTTTTGTTTTCTGAAAGCCCAAGTCTTTAGAAAAATTCGAAGGGATAATGGAGGAGTGAAGAGGAAGAGGGCCCATGGGTGTGGACAAAATGTCTTGAATATGTTGTATTAGAGAGTGATATTTCCTCTGTAGACTGGCAAGATGTCTCCATGCTTTCTAAGTTCAGGGAAGGAGCTGAGGAGGAAATCTCTGGGTCCTAAGATTGGTAACAACCATTCCTTAGATCCAGGAGCATAGCTGGTGAGGCTGTGACATCTGAGGGTAGGGTGGCTTGTTTGCGTCTTGGCAGGAGGCCCCAGAGCTCCAGCAGTTCCTGTGGCCCCTGTGCGTGGCTCAAAGGCCCCGGAGCCCTTAGCAGCAGCAAGGGTAGCTCCGCAGAGGTGGTGCCTGAGCCCTGCACCGCGTGCCCGGCGGGCTGGGCTGCGTGGGCCTGTCTTCTTCAGCGTCACTGGAGGAATTCTGCATGCTGTGATCTTATTCCAGGAGGGGTATTTATTCTCATTTTAGTGACTTTCGAAGGACAAGAAGGGCAAACCCCACAGAGAGACAGAACGAAGTAGAGAATCCAAGCTGTACAGTCGCCGCCCTTCTAAAAACTTTGTGTATCTTTACCCAGTGTATTCATGCTGAAAACTTTCACTCTGGGCTCGCTTTAATATAGACTTACAATTCCCTAGCACAGAAAGCGACCCACACCCCAAGTATATGGCCGGATTTCTGGGTTCCTGCTGCTGAACAAGTGAGTCATGTAGCTTCTTTATAAAGAATTTAAAAACAGAATGCCCGTATGTAGTAAACTTCAATAAAAAAGGATCGGTAGTAAATTACCTTTTATTTCTATTTTAAGGTAAAACAACCAGGCATATAATAAATAGTTTACCTATAGTTTCTTATTATTCTCATAGATAAGTAATTTTTGGAGGTAAGGCAATTGAGTTGAAGAGCTGCTGATTGAAGGCAGATTTCTCTCTTTTCTTTCTCTTCGTATCCTTCTCTTTCTACCTTCTTTCCACAGTACGGTATCGATTTTTGACAAATATACATAATTTACAGATTAAGCTAGTATCTTTTGTTTCTAAAGTAGTAGCTTTGTTCAGATATTCCAGTAGTATTGCTTTTTACACAACAAATTAGAACACCTTTTGGAATTTGCCTTTAAAATCGGTTTATGAGCCATGTGAGAAAACAGTTTTATTTCATGTCTCGTCATATCATACATGTCTAAAATTAACACTGGTTTGGTCACTGACAATTATCATGAGGTTTGGTATTAGATAACTAGTGGATAATTTTAAAAATTCCTAATACATAAAAGCTATGACATCTACGTTGACTTTAGAAAAAATGTTATAAGCCCTTGAGGCAATTAAAAAAAAGTCTTATAGTGTGAGATCATAGCCTTTTAGAGCTGAAACAGATCTTTGTCCAACTTCCTTACTGAGCTCAAAGTTACTTTTAAGTGGTTTAAGTGTGGTTTAAAGATAACATACAGATTATCACATTAGAAACACAAAGTTATTCAAGAAAATGTTCACCACAAAGATTCATTTTCTGTCTTTACACATTCTTAAGACATTTAATTCCAAGAAGGAGATTTAATGTCCACCACTAGAGCTAATGGAACAGTGAAGACAGATTTCTACTTAATCCCCCTGAACCAAGAAAAGCTAATTTATAAGGCTTCATATAACAATGAAGATTAAGAATTTCATGAAATCCAGATGGACAAACAATATCTATATTATGTCTTTAAAAATTTATACCTTTTTTTTAAGTGTGTTTTGATTTTACTCTAAAATATGAGAGCCTGAATACTCTGGAGTTTAATCATTATTTGTTACTATTATTTTTATGATGTAGAAAGATTGCATATTTTATGCTTTTAGGTAGCTGAGTTAAATATATTTGTATTGTTTAATATCCTTGTAATTGACAGTCACTTCTAAGATTATCAAAGTTATTTATAATGGGATTTCAATTTTCATATGACTAAGAACTTTTTACTGAATTTACATTGGGAAAAAACTCTCAATACTATACAGGTGTCCTACTTTATTAATGAGGAAGCAAGTAGCATATACTTTATTTAGAGATGTCAACTAAGTAATAATTTTTAAATGTTACAATATTTTTATTTATAATCGCTCAAGAGATTACTGGAGGTCTAAAATCAGCGTTTTTGAAAAAGTACTGAAGAAATGCTTTTAAACATGCTTTCTGGAGTATGTGGTCATTAACAAAAGATTCTTCTTTGCCACATGTAAGGATGTATGTTACTGTGGATGGAGCATTATTAATTTGCTAGGTAAAACACATTATAACCAAAATTTGCTTGGGACACCTGGGTGGCTCTGTGGTTGAGCATCTGCCTTTGGCTCAGGTCGTGATCCCGGGGTGCTGGGATCGAGTGCCACACCAGGCTCCCCACGAGGAGACTGCTTCTCCCTCTGCCTGTGTCTGTGCCTCTCTCTGTGTGTCTCTTGTGAATAGATAAAATCTTTAAAAAAAATGCTCATGTTTCCCCAAATAGCCAAAAATTTACAAAAGTCTAAAAATTCTCATAAAAATATGGATTAAGTGAAATGTTTAGGCCATAAAAATCTCTATTAAAATCTGAAATGAGATAAAATATTTTCAAATATCCACATAATTTTTAATATTGCCTGGAATTCAATATATAGTTTAAGAACTAATTTAAAAAATCTTCTTAAATAGTTTATCTAATTTACCCAGTGCAAGAACATTCTTCAATAAGCCCTTTATTCAGTCCTTGAAATAACACATGGAGGTTTGTTTTTTTTTTTTCTATACACATGGAGTTTTTAACCTTTAATACCTTTTTCACCAAGACTTGTAGCTTTTCTGAGGCAATATTATTTTGAAAATATGTTGGTCATATTGTTACTTGAGTAGCTTGTAGCTTTCTGAAGTCAGAAAATATGTCTTATGCTAGTGTCCTTAGCACAGCACAATTCATAGGAATTGGCCTATTTATTCAGTCTACTGAATATAGATGAATGATAAGGTTTTTTTTTTGTTTTGTTTGTTTTAAAGATTTTATTTATTTATTCATAGAGACAGAGAGAGAGAGAGGCAGAGACACAGGCAGAGGGAGAAGCAGGCATCATACAGAGAGCCTGACGTGGGACTCAATCCAGGGTCTCCAGGATCACACCCTGGGCTGCAGACGGCGCTAAACCACTGCGCCACCAGGGCTGCCCTAAGGTTTCCTTTATAAAACATCTTTAGGGTATCTGTATCTTCTTAAATATGCTGTATTTTTATTGTTACCATGGAAGCATATCTTTTGAGTTTCCTAATGCAGCTCCTCTCATTTAAAAATGCATTAACAGATAACAAATCAACAAGTTATTTACTGCCTACCCATATGAAAATGAAATGCAAGTTACAATATATAAGAATTTATGTACTTGGGGAGATATGAATAATGGCATTGCTTAGTAAAGACAACTTTGGCTGAAGATAATGAAGCTCTTGAAATTAAGAGGCAAGAAATTTAGGCTTAAATCATTGAGATAGACAAATACATTTTAGGTCTTCATCAAGGGTTTAGGTATGATAAACTCAAGATTTAGAATAAATGAGCCTCATTGCACAATAAGAAACCCTAAAAGGATGATAAGGTTGAAGACAGGGAGATCAGCCAAGAAACTATAATTCTTGTGTGAACTATATGGTGGAAATGTCAATTGAGAGAATGGTGATAGAATATATTAGCAGGAAATACTGATAAGAAGGAGTATAAGGCCAGTGCACCTGGGTGGCTCAGTAGGTTAGGCATCTGTCTTTGGCTCAGGCATGATCCCAGGGTTCTGGACTCAAGCCCTGCAGCAGCCTCCTTACTCAGCAGGGGGTCTGCTTGTCTCTCTGGCCCCCTCCCTTGTTCTCTCTCTTCCAAATAAATAATGAATGAATGAATAAATACATAATAAATAAATGATTTTTAAAGAAAGAATAACAGCCAAGGAGAAGGTGAACTAGAAATTTTAATCTGGTCTTGCAAAATACCCTGAGCAGCCAAGGCATGAGGGAGAGGAGACTGGAAAATTTGAGGACTGGTTTTAGGCTCATTAAATTTGAAATGACTGTAGGGCATCAAAGCATCCACATAGAAATATATATATATAATATCTGTCCATTTAGAAATGTGAATGACAATGCAGAGCAAAATATATATTTTTGAGCATATCCAGCAATGGAGTAGTTGAAGTAATGGTAAGACAGCATGCTGTAGAGTTATGAAGAGATGAAAGGATGGAGTCACACTGAACACTATAAATTGGAAATGAGAGTAGGAGAAGGAGCTTCCTGAGAATAAATAGAATCAAAGAAGAAGGGAGAGAACCAGATGGAAGTAGGAGATGCAGAGCATAGAGAGAGAATTTCAAGGAAGGAGATAGAGCTGTAATGTGCAGAAGCTTATTCCTATCAGCTCAAGAGAGTAGATTTAAGTTTAAGTGGGGAGTTTTATGGGTCAATTTTTAAACACAGCCATTCAAAAAATTAAATTACATAAACTCCAGTTAAACCAAATGTATTAAAAGAAAAATTAATAAATACCACTTATCACTTCCTAATTATTTTATTTTCTTTCACAGTTATCTATACTCTTTAGGTTATCTAAATATATTGTAGGTAGCTATATGGTGGAAATACTGTATAATTGTGTTCTACTCTATTCTCCATCTCTTCTCAACAGCAGGCAGTGGTATCACACTGGTAACTCGAAATCAGCAATGAGGGAGTATGTGAACCATTAAAATGGCAAGTGCTAAAATTTAGGTCCACTTTATAGTTCTGTTGAGTATCTAGGCAAAGGATTGGCAAACTACATCCTTTGGACCATATTCAGCCCATTGCTTATTTTTGCACGTAACTAAAACATTTGTACATAGTTGGACTAGTTTGCATAGTCTAAATTGTATTGAAATACAGGCATACCCTTTTGTTTTAGGCTGCTTTTGTGTTACAGTAGCAAATAGGAATAATAATTACAAAGAATATAAGGCCCATATAGTCTAAAATCTTTAGTATCTGACCCTTACAGAGAAAATTTTCTATTCCTGGTAAGAAAGTGATGGAGAACATATGCATAATGCAGATTAAATTTAGAAGTGTGTTGAGTGTACAAGTGTTATATTGTGAATACCACAAGAATTTGAGAAAATGTTCTTCTGGTATTTGAAAACTATAATCTGAGTCAGCAAAAAAGTTGCTAACATGGACAAATGTGTGAAGTTCTGACAAATGTGTGACATTCTGACAATGTCTTTGTTTTGTCATTTTATTGTACTCAAAAAACATTAACAAAAATGTCAATCAATATTCACATTGGAATCACACTCATTTGTCAATCTTAAAAATAGATTGGCTATGGATACAAGTGTTTGGCAAAAATCAACAAAATCCATCTGTGAGAATCGATTGGCTACGTAGGATTTTCAATGAAGAACATTGTATGTTTTATTATTATTTGTCAATTATATCCTATATATATCTTTTATGTCAATAGAATTTAAGATAAAGTTATGCATATATACACATATGTCACTTTTTGTGCAGAGAGTGGGTTGTTAAGGATTTCCCAGAACAACCCTGTACAGCAGTTTCAGAAGCAATAGGGTATTGGAGGAAGAAAGAAACTGAAAAGATCGTTACGTTTGATAAGCACTTAATGACATAGAGTATATTTGTCATACAGAAAACTATGAATCACTTAAAAAGTCCTCAGAGTAGTTAACTGCAAATGTTACTGCTTTTCTTTTATTCATTTTGCAAATATTTAATTGGTCACCTGCTCTGTACTAAGTTACGCTAAGTGATCCACTTTGAGGAATTACGTAAAGACACAGCTTGTTCTGTGTAGTTTATAATCTGACGTGGAATGCAGGTGACAAGGAGTGAATGTATAAAGAAGCATATAATTACAAAATTGTATAACCAGACTACAGAGTTAGAGAGTGATAGGGATGAGATGGCACTGACCTTCTTAAGCAGGCTGTCCAGAAGGGTCTCTGAGGAAGTGCTGTTTCTGCAGAGGCACAGACCAGGCTGGGGAGACTGTGACAGGCAAGGGGAAGAGACTGGACAAATATCCTGAGGACTTAACTTAGAAAAACATTTTTACTCCCTTGCGACAAAAAGGTAATCACTTTCAGTTGCTTCATTAATTATAAAAGAAACTAAATTTTAAATAACATTACTTGGGATATAGGCAGTTACTTTCCTCTAAAAATCTTGAAGTTAATCATGTGTGGAAGTTAATTTCCCAAATTTCCTTTTAAAGCTAGTGTGGGATTCTCTGTATGTTTACATATGACCTTCATTAAGGCTAAGAATTTCTTCATTTAGATTTTGGCTTTGTTTAGTGCTAATATGCTACATCAGATTGTTTCTCATTACTTTTTGTCAAAGGAGGATAGTTCTTTTTCTTTCCTCACTTATGTGTTCCTGATTCTCTAAACCATCATTAGGCTCAGACAGAGAAGCATTCATGCTCTTCTCCAGTTTGATTTTTTTTTCTTAATTCATCAGGCCTCAGAGCTAGTATAGGATCCACGGTTTCATGAAAAAACCTAAGTAAGTTCAGCATTACAGTGGAAATCTACCTTGTAAGAAAAGATTAATTGCATTTTCCCGACTTCCTTTATTCTTTTTGCTACATGATTTTTTTTTAACAAAAGGCTAAGTCAGGTATAATAAGTTCTTCAAGTAATGAAGATTAGAGCTAATATTTATGAATATTTTGAAGTGTTTTTTTTAAATATTTTTTTCTTTATTTATTTATGATAGTCACAGAGAGAAAGAGAGAGACAGAGAGGCAGAGACACAGGCAGAGGGAGAAGCAGGCTCCGTGCACCGGGAGCCCGACGTGGGATTCGATCCCGGGTCTCCAGGATCGTGCCCTGGGCTAAAGGCAGGCGCCAAACCACTGCACCACCCAGGGATCCTCTATTTTGAAGTGTTGACTGAAATATCCTCCTTAGCATCACTTACTTCCTTCTCTGCCGGGCTTCATTCTCCTACACTTAAACTTCTTTGATTTTCTTTTCTTGGGGCTGGGACCCTTCATTCCTGTGCAAGCATCCAAAAATTGCTCATTGAATGTTATTGTAGGATTGGAAGAAAAAAGAAATGCAGAAAATCCTTGGCTTCTAAACCCAAAAGCTTTACTTCCTAAATAAGAAGGAATTATTTAGGAAAATATTTGTTATCCAGTTCAGAAGTCCCCCTACTCCTGCCAGAGCTCCTCTGAACTATAGAACAGAACAGAAGAGAGACAGAAAGATAGTTACGTCTGCTTAGGGCTGGGCCCATGCTCTGCTTCTGTTCTCTACCCGGGGTTATTTCAGAACAGGGGGCTTGAGAAGTGTGGATATACAAAAGTGGAGCAAGCTAGTTCTGGGGTTCAGCAGGCTCTACTCTTGTAATACTTCCCATATTGACAAGGGTGTGAGTCCTGGTAGCTTTTTGCGTTATCCAAAACAATAAAGTCTTGCTGAAGATTTAGGGATTTTTGTGACTCCAGAGAAGCAAGGGAAAATAGCTAATTTTTCCCACTGCCTTCGAAGAGGGTAGAAAATTGTCTGAAAGAAAGAGCCAGCAGTCTAAAGTGACTCCTTAGTTGTGGTTGTTTGGTGCTACCGGAGACCATGTAGCGTTGACAGATCCTCAGACAATGGCAGTGATAATATGTGCTGCAACAGAGGCCAGGTGAGGCAGAGGTCATCCTGGCAGGAACCAGTGTGGTAAGGTCAACAGCAGCCTGCCAGAACATCCTCTGGCCTCCGTTCCTTCTGTGTAAGCCATTTAAAATTAGGTACAGGTTGAGGAGAAAGAAGAGGGAGGGAAATTTCAAATGAACTACATTTAAACCTGAAATGAACAAGAGCTGGAAAGGACTAAGATTTTCTGTCTATCTTCTACCATTTAGGCAGGGTGGGGCTTGACATTCATTTCTTCAGCATACATTTATCAAACAATTATTATATGCCAGCCACTGTTCTAGGTACTTGAGATATACTGGAGGAAGAGATTGATACCTTCATGGAGCTTGCATTCTAGCAGGTGACAAGAGTAATTAGAGTAGGAGGGGGTGAGATCATTGTAGTATTAAATAGGATGGTCAGTGTAGGCCTCATTTTGAAGGTGAGATATGAGCACACACATGATAGAGGTTAGGAGATTAGTAAACCTGGTATTATGGGCAAGAGTGTTCCAGGCAGAGGCAACAGCTAGGGCAAAAGTTCCTAGAAGAAGCAAAAGAGTTTGGGAGCAGTAGGAGATGAGTTCAGAGAGGTAGTAGTGAAGGCAGATTGCTGGGGCTTACGACTCATTTGATAGAATTTGTCTTTTACTTTGAGTTACACAGGGCGCTATAAAAGTGTTGATGAGTAAAGGCAATCCTTTGCCTTTTCAAAGGATCATCCTGCCAACTGTGGTAACAAAGGGGCAAGGATAGTCACAACGAGAGCCCTTAGGAGACTATTGCTGTAATCTAGGCAAGGGACTATAGTTGAGCACAAGTGATTAGATTCTGAATGTATTTTAAAAGTGGAGCCAACAGGATTTCCTACTGGACTGGATGAAGGATATGAGAGAAAGGCAAGAGTCAAGAATCAGAATCAAAAGAAGAGAAAAGTCAAGAGTCAACTACGAAGTTGGCAGAAAACAATGTCTGTCTTGAAGTTGCAACCTACTTAGATGGCGTTGGAGGAAAGATCAGAAGATTGAGCTTTGATATATGATACATTAAATTTAAGTGTTTCTCAGACAGCCAATTGGAATTTATGATTACAGTTAGCCACATGAGTCTGGAAGGACCTTGAATCTCTACTCTCTCTTTCAGCGTAGAGATAATATTTAAAGTCATGAGACTGAAATGAAGGCTGGTTCTCCAATAAAACGTTTGAGTAATCTTTTTTTTAAGTTTAAATTCAATTTGCCAACATATAGTACGACACCCAGTGCTCATCATATCATGTGCCCTCCTTAATGCCCATCACCTGGTTACCCCATCCTTCTAGCAGATCCCTGTCTTGCAAACAACAACTATAAATTCTAAATAAAATACCAAAGACAACTTCTACAAAGGCTCTGAGGAGTTAACAAACCAGATGGGTTATGAAGGAAAATGGAAACTTGTAAGAAGTAACTGGTAGTGGGTAAGTTTCCTCATTTTTATAGCATTTTAGCTTGTGTACCATCTTTAGTGGTTTCTGCAAGGACTGTTTTAAGCTGCAGTAGAAAATCTTAAGTCTTTCTGGCCTGAAGAATCAGAAGACAGAGTAGAGCAACCACAGAGAGTAAAGACTGAATGAGGAAACTCCCTGTGTACGAACTCTATGAAATCTCTGGCTGACACTTGAGCCATACATGATTGAAAAAGACTTCAGCTAAAGACAAAAGAAATAAACTGACATTTGAGCTACCTCGATGAGATAGTTTGTAGTTTGATTCCAATTAAATTAACTGTCTGATGAAAAACTTTTTCTACGTTTTAGAGGCATAAAATATAGATTTTCCACAGTTTAGCAGTTACGATATCCTAAATGTGATATGAAATTATCCAACATATGAAGAATCAGGAAATGCGACTATTTTAAAGAGAAATAACAATCCGTGGAGGCCAACTCAGTAAATGAAGATGCTGGAATTAACAAGCAAGGATTTTTATAGTAGCTCTATTAACTGTGCTCAGTGAGGTAAAGTGAAGATGCTTAAAATGGATGGAAATATAGGAAATCTTAGTAGAAAAACAAAACAAAAAAAAACATAAAGAGAGAATCCAGTGAAAATTCTAGAACTGAAAAACAGTGTCTCTGAATTAAAGAATTCCCTGGATGGGAGAATGGAGATGACAAAGAGTCCATGAACTTGAAGAAAGGTCAGTAGAAATTATTCAGTCTGAAAAAAGCAGAAAAATAAAGATCTGAAATTTTAACAGAGATTAAAGCATCTGTGGGCAATAGCAAAAAGCCTAACACAATTGTAATTAGAGCCCAGAAAAGAGGAATGAGAATGGGCCAGAAAAAATATTTGAAGAAAAAATGGCTGAAAGTTTCTCCAATTTCGTGAAATACATAATACTACAGATTCAAGAAGCTAAGCAAACCCACGTCAAGGTAAATACAAATCAAACTATGGTCATCGTTGTCAAACTTTTGAAAACCAAAGGTAAAGAGATTATCTGGAAAACAGCAATAGAAAACAACTCATTACCTTTAGGCTACTAATGATTTGTACAATCACAAACTTATAATAAAAAATTGTAGACACCATAGGGTGGTAGAACAATGTCCTTAAAGTACTAACATAAAGTCTGGGGACTACATAGCTAAGGAAGTAGAGAAAAGGAAGCAAAAAATTAGATAAAGTAATAAGAAAGAAGGAAAACTGAATGGGAAGTATCCTGGAAAATGTTTCGAGAAAGAGGCTGTGGTCAACCGTGTCAGATGCTGTATTATGTCAAGGGTAGAGAATGACCATTGGATTGAACAAGGATGTCAGTAATAATTTTGACAGGAATAGTTCTGGCAGACTAGGGGGCTTAAGGCTTGATTGGAGTGGGTTTAAGAGAATGAGAGGAAAGGAACTGAAAACTATAAGTAAAGGCAACTTTCCAGGAGTTTTGCTGCATAAAAAAGAAATGAAGTTGGAGTTAAAATGGGGACTGGGGTCAAGAGAAGGTTTTGTTTTGTTTTGTTACATGCTAATTAGCATAATCCACCTAAAAGCAAAAGTGATAATTTTGATAAAAAGGGAAAGAATTGTGCAGTGTTATCAGGTCTGTAGGAGAAAAAAACCCCAAAAACAAAATAGTCAGTTGAGCTAGAATAAAAATCATGCACATAATATATGACTTTATTCTTCTATGTCCTCTCTCTTGGGCAACACTTGTTCCTCCCCAGGCTTTACTATTTACAATCGAATCATTTGTCAATGCAAATATTTGAAAAGTAAGTCCACTAAAAATTATGTAAAATTCTATGATTTTATAAAATAGTAACTTCGATTTCTTTCTTTGTGTTTTTAATTATGGATATTCCCCAAATTATGAGCAGTATATATTTCAAATATTGGTTTTTAAGTGATTTAAAAGCTCTGAATATATTTTTCTCATAACATTGATTATACATGAGGTAGTTTTCCTGACCAGTCTACAAAATCCTATAAGGTAGCTGAATTGCAATACTCATTATCTGAGAAGTCTCTGCGATTCAGATTTTTATTTCTATGGAAAAACGTATTCTATTCTAGTTTCAACTCAAGATTCTGGAACACATCTTCCATTGTGAAGTGGGCTTAAAGGTGGGAGTGGAAACACAGCTGCTTAGTCACACTCTCCACCCTCATCTTCCAGCAGTGAGGGTAGGCCGTCAAGGTTCTCATGGCACCAAAGATTCAAGCAATGGGGTAATGGAGATCCTGGACATTTATTTTCTCACCAGTGAAAATTAATGAAGACCCAGGAGTTACCACAGCAATAGTGATGAGAAGGAAGTTTCAGCAGCTAGAGTGTGTTGGTGAGTTCTTGGTTACATGGCTGTTTGTACCATATCTATAAGGGTGTGTTAAAGTGTTTCTGTGTGTGTCACGCACACACGTGATGCTGTTATTCTGTGTATACTGAAGTCCTATTGCCCTGAAAACCCAACATGTAAAAATGCCAATGAATAAGCTTTTGTTCCCATTTTTTTGTTTTATGATTAAGAGAGAAATGTCCATTAAGTAAACTAAAAGCAGATTTTATTCCCACAGATATTTTAAAGTATATACAAGAAAACTCTATTTCTTATGCATTCTGCACCTATAAGATTGTGCAATGATAATGATATCTGTGTTCAATGATGATGTTCAGGGCAGGGAAAAATCCTGAAGGGAATTCTGAGTCACCGTAGTTAAATTATTTTCAGCATAGATTCAGTACTCTTGTAAATCTTTGAACATTGATAAAGCATATAATTCTTGGGTAATAGAAATATTAACTTTATTAATTATTAATTAATTAATTAAGGTTCTGTCCTTAAGTAGAGAGACACTTTATTTAGACCTGTTGAAGTCATTTTTTTGTAAACTTTTCTTCTTGATCTTCTGGATCATCATTATTACTGTCTCCATTAACTATTTTCTGTCTGTCTTGAAATGTAAAGCTGATAGATTTGGATATACTTTGGACTTTAAGAATTAGAAGTGTATTTGCCTATTTGTGAGGATACAAAATGACTTAGAATTTGCTATTTGGGATATATATATATACATATTTAAATATAAATATTTAAATGTATTTAAATGTATATCTAAATATACATATTTGTATTTAAATAAATATAAATAACATCTCTCAAATGCACTAGAGGAGCACTTGAGTTTAAAAGGTTTAGAGTCATTGTAATTACAATTCACTGAGAGTAGGAATTATAGCTAAGTAATTTTCTCTTCTTGTTTCAGAAGAAATGGGTACACAGATGTACATTCTGAATACTTACAGAATCTTAATTGCCTGCCACGAGGTAGTATTTAGGAGCATGATTAAATGGGTTAAGACATCTGTAGAAAGGAAACCTCTAAGTAAGAGGCGATATACTGGTTAATGTTGCTTCTGAGATTGAATTTAAGATTTATAGCATTCCCCATTTAAAAAAAAAAAGTTGTATGTGGTTTGTGTACACATTGTTAGAAACTGAATTGTTTACAAATGATATATTTTATGCTGATTCATTGGCATTGTTTCTAAAATAGTATTCGCTATTTCAGATCTTTGTTTTCAAGAACTGCATAGACATTCTTAAATACCAAAATCTCTTCTCTATAATCTTGTTCTTCTAAGATATCACTGGTGCTGTGATTAGGAGCTATTTGTTCAATCATGACCCGAGAGGCTTTCATAACCTCTTATAAACCTAAGTGCCAATCACCAGGCTGGATATAATTACATTTTGGTGATTTTTTTTGAGCTTTGAAGGCTAATGGATAGCCTCAAGTATTTAAATAACTGCTTGAACTTTCTTAATTGATACAAACTGTCTGTAGTAATTCCACTTTGTCTAGTATGCCACCTGAACAGCTTTATCCTAGGGTTATATACTTAACTGATAGTGTTCAGTGGTACATGATATTTATATGAGCCTTTGTCCTATTGAACTATACGAGATAATCATTCTAAGTTATATTTCAAAGCTGTGTACCAACTTCAAAAATCAAAACTGTAGAATCAGTGTATGCTAGATCAGCAAATATAATATCTCATATCAAATTTTATTAGTCCTTTGTAAACAGGCTAAAAATTATATATCAAATGATTTTCCTATTTTTTTCACATTGCAAATTTATATGGACACACATTATGTTTTAAAATACAAATGACCATGTTAAACTTATGACTACCATACCAAATGATCTAATACCTAATTATAATAAACAATTATTTGAAGACTTTTAATTTTCATTGAAGGTTTTTATTTATTGTCTACATTAAAAATAAGAAAAATATTGAATATTAAAATATTATTAAAAATAATGTATTTGGAGGAATAATTGGGTTCATAGCTTGTTTTCCTTTAAAAAAATTCACATCTAAAATATATAGTATCAGGATATATATAAATTGTTTCAACAGAAATTGTGGAAGTAAAAAGTATTATAAATAAGAATATATTTTTTTGAAAATTCTCATTAAGAATTACCCTTTGTATCCTGGGTTTGCAGCTAGATATTTCTGAGTCTGTCCTTGTTCTGCAGTGTGACTTCCGTTTGACATTTGGCAAGTTATGACCCTTATGGATAGCTACTTGTTCATCTGCAAGATGGGAAAAAATTATGAAGATTACAATAATTATCTCAAATACTCAACACCTTTTATATTTAATGGATATTCAATATATGCTACCCTATTATTATTGTCATTGTCATAAGAAATGCCTTATTACTACTTTTTAGTGTAATCTTGATTATAATCAGAAATTATGGTCTTTGGCTTAAGATGACCTTGAATTATTTCCAAAAACGAAGTCCCCAAAGTATTAAGATATGATAAGACACAATACCATTAATGTTATCTACAAGAATATTTCAGAAAATCTCTAGGCAATTCATTTTTCTGAAAAGTAATTATTTGAGGTAGGTACCATTTTTGAATGCATACATTTCAGAACAATGGTGATGTTCTATAATTAGTTATATATTGCATATTTTTATTCAGTGTATTATGCCTCTTATAAGCAGGTTATGTAAAATCATGTAAGTCATTAAATAGATATTATTAAATCTAAGTCATCCAACGTAGATCATTCTCAGATTGCTTGCCTGTATACTAGCCAAGCAAGTTTTGGTGTTAGTTTTGTTTAATAGTTTTTATTTGAAAAGATGTGGTATGCGTATGTTTATATGTGTGTGTGTATGTGTGTGGTTTTTTTTTTTTTTTTTTGAGCACTAGCAACTAATACCATAGTAAAAAATCTTTGAAATAAATCTTTGCTACAGTGTGGTATAGATATATGATCTGAGGGTTCTGCATGACTACTAAGAAATCCTTTAGAATTGAGAAGCATATATTCAGAAATTTTTTTAAGAAAGTAATTTTTTTTTATTTAAAAGGAAATAGACTCATTTGCATGTATCATCCCCCATTGTTAGGAAGAAAAAAAGAGTAAGAGTCATGGTTTTAAAAAAAACTGTATATAAATGACTCTGCTACATCCATTAGTTCTTGGATACAGGTCGATTAATTTTGCAAGTTGATAATTTTGGTGTGTATTATTCCCAGTTCCAGGAGTTGATGGGTATAGTGTAGCCATTTATGGGAAATTTTCTTTTCTACCAGAAGATACTAGTCACATGGGACTATGAACAGTTGAAGTTTAGCTTGTGTGATGGAGAAGCAGAATGATAAATTTTATTTACTCTTAATTATTTATATTTACATTTAACAGCCACATGTGGCTAGGGGAAGCCTTATCGGACAGCACAGTTCCAGATTCATGAGGATTGTTCATCTACGGTTACATATGTGCCGTGACTTGCTGTTGACAATGCCGAGTACACGGTGCCCTGGCGTGGCCTATCCCTACCCCGTCTCCTCATCTTATAGACGTGGCCCATGCAGAAGATTAGAGAGCAGCATAATGGCAGAGATGGGGCTCAGCGCTCCAGATAGTGTGTCCCAGGCTCAGAATTCCCAACAGACCTTAACTTCTGATTTCCTTATGACAAGTGATAAACTTAGTAGGTGGTGATAATGATCTTCAACAACCACAGTAATTAAACTCTACGTCCCATTCTGTGGTATGCTGATAAGAAATGAGAAAAAGGAGACAGAATAAAGGGAACAATTTTATAACTAGACTCTGCTGCTTATCTTTCCAGTGAGCCTGTTGGCAGAAATGGCCATATTCTCAATAAGCATTATCCCTGGGCTTAGCTACAAATCATTAGCTGAGTTCATTATGTGAAAGTCACTAATTTGAGTAACACAATCCTATTTGATAAAGAATGACATTGATGTATAAATCAAAGTAGGCAACTTTTCAGGATATTCTGATGATGAAATATAGACTATTATAATAATGTGAATTCGTGTTACAATGAAGTACGCAGGGTCAGTAATTTGGGAATCAAAGGGCCATTGCACATAAATCACTGAACAAATGCCAAAAGACATCTAGGGACTGAGATAAGATCTCTAGGTCCTCTTTTCAGTTATATTCTACCTGTTTGATATTCTGTTCTAGCAAAAGAATAGGATATAAACAGCTAGTGTCTAAGAAGCAAATAACTGCAATGTGAACTTCAGAGTTACCTTAAATATGATGGAACACGGAAGAAATTGGCACATACCTGTTTTCATTTTCCCGGTCATTATTTCACAATGGATCTCGCAAGTCAATCATTCTTCTCTATTTTTGAAATTTATTTATAAAAGGGAGCATAATAAGAAATTCTGATTCCTGGCAGTTCAATAAGAATAATTTTGCCATTGTTTTGCAGGATTAAATTTTTAAGATTTCATGACTTCTAGTCTCAAGTGCTAAGGACTTTTTGGCAGAATTTTAGTAGATACTAATAATGTTTCTGCTAGAAATTAGAACTAGGCTCAATTTCTGTTGAAAAGATATTCTGGAAATTAACAGTAGTAAACTGTTAACTATCTGTAGGGGCCCATCTTATGTTAAAAAATGGTTTATAATATTCTGGTGATACTTATGAAATAATTCCTGTCACTAATAAAATTTTGTTTGTAGAAAGGGCAAATGATCTGAGCTTGAAGTGTTTATGTATTTTGAAATTGCCATGAAGGCATGTGCTTTTTATTTCCTTGAGACATTGTTTTAAAATCCTCTGTTTAAAAATGTTCTTCCCTGAACTTTAGTAATAATTAGAGGTTCATATAGAATAGCTCACCAAATCTTGGGCAGAAAAGAACAGAAAAAATAGCAAGAGAGATTCTGAGTTTGGAAGAACTGAGCCCAAAACTGAGTTTATAGCTAAATAAATGTCCAATCTGGATATCTACATGGATTTGACATACTAATTTCATTCTTCATATACAATCTCTTTTTTATCTTTGTAGGTAACCTCTGAATATAAAGCTGACTTACACTCATTTAAATTTGCTGTCTCCTAGTCTATTGGAAAAATCCCTGTTTAGAACTACAGGATATAAGGGCAAGCATACACATTACTCCCAATAAATTAATAATGAAGAGAGAGCTATCATTACTACATTGTAAATTATACAGTAAGTCTTAGGTGATTTATTTAGTAGCTTAAACGCCTAGGAAATTTCACTAGTTTGCAGCAATTGGAAATGCATATTAATTGCATGCTCCATTCCACATCTGAAATAAAAGGAGAATGTCAGGAATAGATTAATTCTGGTTTCCTTTTGAATATCATATTTTAATTTCTTTTATGTTTCTTTAATCTTTTTAGCAGTGCTTAAGGATTTGGAAGATGTTGATTAAAGCGTTTCCTCTGATTAATTATATTTTGGCTTTCAACTGTTTTATTTTATTTTAAAATGAAGTGCACACACATTGTCTGGATTATATGAGCATCTGCTCTTCCCAGTCTCTGCAAATATTTATATAAATCTTACTGCCACCCTGTTCCCTCCAAGTTCTCGCTGCTTAGCTAATCCTGATTGCATCTCCTCATTAAGCCATCTTCAGGATATGGAAACATAAATAAAACAGACTAACAGCCTACATTTCAGGGATATTTGTGTGCATGGCTTACCATTTAACTCATGTTATTAAATTCTCAGAATTCATTCTGAAATGATAGCATTTCCTTTACCTCTGCTTTCTCTATTTATACATCTGATTATTATTAACCCTGGAACTATTTTGGTCATAATGACTAGGACTTTATAAAAAAGATACACTATTTTTAAGTAAGGTCTAAGAGATTTACATTACTGAAAGTTTAGAATTTAGTGGGCAGTTTAAAGGTGATGCATAAATGTTGAGTATCTCCTATTTCCTCCCCTTTATCCTTCATGTTTGTTTCTTCCTTGGTTATTTATCTGTGGGTCAGAGAATACAGGACAGGACAGTACCGCTCTACAGAGATGGAATGCTGGGACTTAACTATAAAGATTGTCCTTCACCTGGGTTTCCTTAACTAATTATGGGTTTCATTTAGGGACAGTACTTTAATCTGGGGTCTCAGCTTTATTTCATGCTTTGATACACATTGAGAGACATCTATTTGACTTCACTTTACAAATTGTCCTTTGACCATGTAGTTTCTGTAGACAGAATGATTTTTTTTGATAGTAAATTTCTAAGACTGAGAATTTCTGCTCTTGCAGCTTTATGTAATTATGTTCAAAGGGGTTTGAATTAAAATGGAACAGATGTGTCCATCTTTAATTATGGTGTAACAAATTGTGTTACTCTTAGACTTTATTAAGTGAAACGCTCATCTTTATGTAATAATGGGTCAGACAGTTTCAAAATGATATCGGTGAACACAGTGTATTGCCTATTTCACTGAGACTTCAAAAGGAAAGTTAAAACTCAGAAGCTCTGCATATAGAACCAGAAGAAACTATGGAAAAAAGGCATAATTTGTTATTTCAAGTTAAATGAAAACAATTGTTAGGAACATGAATTTTAATGTCATCTAAATAAGAAAAGGTAACATTTGACATGACAGATATAGATCTAAAGGGTAATGGGAATATTTGACTCTGTATTGGAAAATGTAATTTTTAGGTTTCCTGAAAACCCTTCTCTGTTCTTTGGTGTAGATATTCTTTTATAAATTAGTATCCAGGAATTTTGTGTTTTTTTCGGCCACTTCTAAGTACAATAAAGTCCTTTTCAGAACTAGCTGGAGCTACTTAGAGAACCAAAAATTAGCAAGAAGAACATGGGTAGGCACAAACCCTGTGATGTGTATCCCATCTCAATGTTTCCATTTCTGTCATTAGTACCACAATCGTTTTATACTTCGGGAAAGTTTCAACTCCTTATACTTTTTCCATTCCCCTAGCCCAATCTGTCACGTTATTAATTTAAGTTTTGATTCTTTTTTCTATATATACACTATCTGCTCTATTATCACCACCACTGGAATCCAGGCTCCATTACCTCATACCCAAATTATTGCAATGGTTTTCTAATACATTTTCTTGACCTTTTTCTCTCCTTTTCATTCTCTTCTTTAGTTAATTGCTAATCTAATATAAAATAATCATGCTATTGTGACACATTATTTCTTAAAATATTTGGTAGATATAAGTTGTCTATTATACAAAGCCATACTTCTAGGTCTGGTCTTCAGGATCACCCATAATCTCTAAGCACCTTCTTCTTACTACTCTTCAATAAAGCTAGTGTTATGATCTTACTTTCATAATGTCTTTCAGTAATTAAACCCAGTCTCCACCAGGAAGGAGGTTGTTCATTTCATGCCAAAATACATACCTTTATCACCACCAACATGCTCTTCAGCCTGGGATGCTCTGGTGGCTTTCTCACTAAACACTTTCTGTTTCTTGAAAGGCCGGATGCATCATGATTTTTTTTGTTGTTGTTGTTGTTTTCTTATTTCTTCCTGTCTCTGAGTTGTCAGTTCAGTTTTGATTCATACCCTATTTTCTGAACTAGTTTTGAGTTTTCATAAAGATTTTAATCTTGTGAAATAAAGATCAAATTCACAGAGTGACTCAATGAAAAGTCTACATTGGTTGATTAATTGATATACCTTCTTTGAGGGATTCATTGCTAAGGCTGTTTATTGGGATGGACAGGGGACAAAAACAGGATATGAGTAAAAGAAAAATTTTGAGAAATGATTATTTTATTTTATTGCAATGCCTATAAAATTGTTTGTCTTAAGGAAGCAAATACACCAAATTCAAAGATGAAAAAAAAATGAGTAAATTTCACAGAGCTGCATAGTAAACACCAGATGTTGAAAGAGGATCTTACCAGACTAGCCATCTTCGTCTTTCATTTCTTAGAGACAAATTACAACAAAGAGCCAAGATAAATACTAGGAAACCATAGCATAGAGGACATTAAGTCAGAATGCAGAGCTATCGATTTGAAAATAGAAGACGTACCCCAAGAGCCATCGTCAGTGTGTCCCTTCTCTATCCACGGCAGCCTCTGCACATCCTTCTGCTGCCATGAGGATCTTCTGGTCCTTTACTTTCCCCTCCCTCCCTAAATAGATACGCACACTCACGTTTCCAGGATCCAAGTTAGGAAACAAAGCCTGATATTTTGAGTCAGTCAGGGCATTAGGATAGCTGATGCAGTTTGATACTTTCATCTGTAAATCCTCGATACAAAATTCTGGATTTTCATTTAAGAGCTAAAAACACCTTTAACTCTGATGAATCAAAAATAAGAGCTACAACTGAGTTACTTATCAAATATTAGAAAACAAATGTTGATCATTGGGTTCTTTTGGTTCACTAAACATATACTTATGACTTAAGCATATACAATACAGGGTTTTTCTTATCCTTTAATAACCAATTTGATGCAACAAAAATATCACTTATATTAAAAAATATGGAGTAGATTAAAAATAACATACAAAAGTGAGATGCTACAAATGAATAACATGACATCAAACAATGAAGGGCAAAGTGGACATGGCTTCAAAGATATTGATTTTTTTGTTTTTTATTTTTCTAATATCAATATTATTACAATGATTATTATAGAAAATTTGGATGGAAAAAAACACAAAATCAGAAACTTATCCTTACTCTTACTCTGCCAACAAGTGATAACCTCACTCAATATTGAAGTAATCTTGCCATATGGTAGCTTTGTATAGGTGGACATGTTTTTATTACAAAATGATACCACATTTATGCTGCTTAAGAAGATTTGTTACTTAACAATATATAGTCACTTTTCATGTCAGAATAATATCATACTAGAGCTTCCTTGCCCTAGTAACATTGAATGTAAGGTAGTTCCTATTTACCCAATAGAAGGCCAATTTGTTTAGTTAGTTTAAAATCACATATTTTAGCAAACACTAAGTTCATTTTAAAATGCCTATTTTAAAAAATCTTATATTTCATGAAATATCATTAATTTTTCATCATTGAAGATATTCTTTTGAGTCACCAGCTTTTCAGAGTTCATCATCTATACTTTTTATCTGTCTATGATGCTGTTACTGGAAATTTTATCCCATGATATAAGTATTCATTTACATAACATTAAGACTTACAGTATTTTTGTTAACCTCTACAATGTAATCATTTATCATATTGCTTTTAAAAGTGATCTTGTTTACCACAATGTCAACACTGGAATTGTGTGGTCAGTCCCTGGGAATAACTATTAAATATGTTAATTTTCTATAACCCATTTCTTTGTTTCAGTCACATTAACTCCCTGACTATAGCTGTCTCTCTCTGTCTATCCATCTGTCCATCTGTCATCATTTATTTAGATTTATACACACACAAAACTAACATCGATGAAGGCAGTTTTGGGTTGATGTCTTCTCCCAATTCCTACAATGCTGTTCAGGACAAAGAAATTAAGAAAGCATTGTTTGGGAATATTGATTTTAAGCTAACTCATTTTTGGGGGGGGAAAGAGGGAGAGGGAGAGAGAGAGAGTCTTAAACAGGCTCCATGCTGAGCACCGAGCCCCCTCACTAGGCTTGATCCCACAACCTCAAGATAACCTGAGATGAACCAGAAGTTGGACACTTAACCCACTCAGCCACCCAGGTGCCTCTCTCTCTCTCTCTCTCTCTCTCTCTCTCTCTCCCTCTCTCCCTCTCTCTCTCTTTTTTGAGGGATCATTTTGGAAAAAAGAAATTTACCTTATATTTAAGCATGTAGGTTGTAGGAAAGGGGGTGGTAGAGGAATATAGGAGATATATGTTTGAGGGCTTTTTTTAGTATAACATTTGATAAAACTTTTATACTCTACAAGTAGGCAATCAGAACTTTTTTAAAAAGAATATTGAATCTGAAGTTGATTTTATAGATTATTTGACATAATCCTTTTATTTTGTAAATAAAGAAATAGTAGAACTAAGAGGATAAGTGATATTCCCAAGTTCCATAGACATTTACAGGGAGCCTTTAAATTAGGTAGGTCTCAAGATAGATAGTTTATTGCTCTTTACTCAATACCATATTGAAACTTTTGCATAAAACTCAGTAAAAGGTAGCTCCTCTTATTATTAATTGTTACTAGTATCATTTTCTAAATCTGTATTTTGTATAGAATGGGTGATATTGGACCAACAATGCTGGGTGATGGCGGTATAAAAGTAGAATGGGTGAGTGTAGATTATAATTCAAGAAGTTTGGCTGTAAATAATAGGGGGAAAATGGGCATACAGAGTGAAGAAAGGTGTTTGTTTGTTTGTTTCCTCCCAATAGGAGAGATTTGAGCAAATGTTTGCTGTGGAGTATCCCTCTTAAACCCAGGCAAAGGGAACTCCAGTCCCGGGTCTTCACTTGAAAGAGACCTCCTCTGGCCTATTGGCCACATGTGTACCCACACATGTACCCAGGGCAAGGAGTCTGCAGTCCAAAGGACACAACCTACTAGGAGAGTTCTGGGCCAAATGTTTTTGATTATGTTTCTAGGAACTACATAGACCTCTTCCCTGATTTGTCCTCCTGAGATCAGGATGGGCTGCTAGGTCTGGGAGTAGGGGGTGACTATGAAGTAGCTGCTGTGAAGTAAACAGGTGAGGGGATGGGAAATCCAAGGAGTTCCGGAATTCTAAATTCAAAGTTGTCAAAATAAGATAATAAAATATATTCTAATGGTTTGTTATCTGGATCAATTTCTATTTTAACAGCTTTGAGGTATAGTTAACACAAAATAATCTGCATATATTCAAATTGTGCACTGTGATGTTTTGACATAGTTATATACCCATGAAACATTGCCACAGTCCAGATAGCGAACTATCCATTATCTCCCTGTGCCCCTCCTAATATCACCCTCCAGGCCTCCCTGACTACCATGCTCCTGGGTGAGTACTTGCATGCTTCTTGTCACACTGGATTAGTTTGCATTTTTCTAGGGTTTTTATACCACACATTCCTTTTTGTTTGTTTGCTTTTGGTCTAGCTGCTTTTAGTCAGCATAGTTATTTTAAGATTTATTCATGTTGTTGCTTATCTTTTTTAATTGCTAAGTAGTATTTTATTATATAGATATACTATAATTTGTTTAGCTCTTAACTTGTAGATGGGCACTTATTTCCAGTTTTTGCCTGCAAAAAAAAAAAAAAAAAGGCTGCTATGAACATTCTGATACAAGTTTTTTGTGGATCTAGACTTTCTTTTTCTTAGGTAAATACTATCAAGGAAAGGGTTGGATCATATGATGATATATGTTTAACTTTTTAAGAAACCATAAACCGTTCTTCTAAGGTGAAAATTTGATACTCTGACCAGCAAAACATGAGAACTCCAATTTCTCCACGTACTCAACTCATTAATTTTAGGCAGTGTAATAGGTGTGTAGCAGCATCATACTCTAGTTTTAATTTGCATTTCCCTAATGTCTAATAATGTGGGCATTTTTTTTCATGCACTAATTTGCTATACACTTATCTTCTTTGATGGTGCCTATTCAAAATTTTTGTTTATCATTTAATTGAGTTGTTGGTTTTCTTACTGAGTTTTCAGAGTTCTTTTATATATTGTGGCTGAAGGTCTTTTATTAGACAAATGCTGTGCAAATATTTTCACCCAGTCTGTTGGCATGCCTTTTCATCTTCTTAATAGTCATTAGAAGAGCAGAAAGTTTTCTTTTTTTTTAATTTCAGAAATGGTGCCTTTTTTTTTTCTGAGAAATGGTGCTTTTAGTGTCCTATTTATGAAATATTGGTCTAACCCAAGGTCACAAATAGGTTATCTCCTAGGAATATCATAGTTTCAGGCTTTACATTTAGGTTTACAACCCATTTTAAGGTTTTTGTCTTTTTTTTTTTTTTAATATATGATACAAGGAAAGGATCACATTGTTGGTCCCATTTGTTGAAAAAGACAGTCCTTTTCAATCGAATTGCTATTACACTTTTCTAAAAAGAAAAAAAAAAACCTAGTTTAAAAAAATATTTATAGAGATCTATTGTTTCCTTATTCTGTGTGGCTGTCTTGAAGCCAGTGCCACACTCTTGAATACTATAGCTTTGTGTTTGAGATCAGGGAGTGTTGGCTTTCCAAATTTATTTTTGCATTTCAAAATTGTTTTGGAGATTCTAGGTCCTTTATATTTCTATATAAATTTTAGAATTGACTTCAGTTTCTGCTTAAATGCTTGATGGAATTTTGTTTGTGATTGCATTGAAATCTATGGATAAGCTTGGGGAGAATTTTTTTTATATTTGTTTATTTATTTATTTATTTATTTATTTATTTATTTACTTATTTATTTATTATTTATTCATTCAGAGGGGGGAAAGGGGGTAGGGAGCAGAGACACAGGCAGAGGGAGAAACAGGTTCCATTCAGGGAGCCCGATGCAGGACTCCATCTGGGACTCCAGGATCATGCCCTGAACCAAAGGCAGGCGCTAAACCACTGAGCTACCCAGGGATCCACTTGGGGAGAATTGATATCATAATAATATTGAGGCTCCTGATTCATGAACAAATTTTCTGTCTCCATTTCTTTAGATCTTTTAATAATTGACTCAGCACCATTTTGCTTTTTCATTGTACATGTCATATCTTTTGTTGGATTTTATCAATTCCACTTGATAAAATTATGAATAGTTTTTTTTAAAATTAGTTTTCCATTGTTCATTACTAGCATTTAGGAATAAAATTGATTTTTATATATTGATCTTGTATCTGGCAGTTGGTAAGTAATTTATCATGATTAGCTGCTTTTTGGCAAATTCCAGCAGACTCTTCCAGAGTAATATTAACTGCAAATAGACAGGTTTATTTCTTTCTTTATGTAAAAATGCCTTTCTCAGGTGAATAATTACAGTAGTTACAAACCCCAGCACAATACTGAATAGATGTGGTAAGAGTGGACATGCTTGCTTTATTACTGAGCTTAAAAAAGAAAGTAGTTTTTATGCAGAATTTATGTTATCTGTATTTTTTTAAAAATCAGGAATGAATATTAGATTTTATCAAAAGTTTTTACCACTACTACTGAGATCATAATTTAAAAAAAATTGGCAATATGCTGAGTTACATCGATTTGCAAATGTTACAACAACCTGCCTTTTGACAATTAATTCCTATTTGGTCATGATACATTAATATTTCTAAAATATACTCTAATTTTTAAAACTTTGTTCACAATTCTTGCACCTATGTTCATAAGGAATATTGGTCTTTATTATTCCTTTTACTTACTTTGGTCTTTATTTGCTTTTCTTTTTCTAGTTTCTTAAGTTGGAAATTAAAGTCATTGATTTGACTTCTAATATAAGCATTCAGTGCTACAAATTTACCTGTTAATACTGCCTTCTGATTTTTTTTAAAAAACTTTACTTAGCTTAAATATTTTCTAATTTTTCTTTAACTTTTTTATTTGATCCATGAGTTATATAGAAGTGTATTACTACTTTTAAATATTTGATGATTTCCAGAGATTGTTCTTTATTTATTTCTAATTTTTTAAAAGATTTTATTTATTTATTCATGAGAATACACAGAGAGGAGAGAGAGAGAGGCAGAGACAGAGGCAGAGGGAGAAGCAGGCTCCTTGCAGGGAGCCTGATGTGGGTCTCGATTCTGGGTCTCCAGGATTACGCCCCTGGCTGTAGGTGGCCGCTAAACCTCTGAGCCACCCGGGCTGCCCTTGATTTCTAATTTAATTCAATTGTACTCATAGAATATTTTTATGGCTTGAATGCTTTTGAATTTATTGAGACTTGTTTTATGACCCTAACTATGGTCTTTCTTCACAAATAGTCTTCTGCTCTTGAAAGAATGTGTATTTTGATGTTGAATGGAGTGTTCCTATCTTTTAAGTTTATACATTATGTTACCTGAAGTTGTTCCACAGTAAATTTATTTTTATTTTCAATGTTATTTTTTCCTGTGTTTCATTTTTAATAGTTCTGTTGTGTTCTCAATTTTACCAGCCTTTTATTTTACATTGCCTAATCTGCGTTTAATTCTTTTCCGTATATTTTTATATTAGTCATTTTGGTATATATCTCTAGAAATTAGAACTAGGTCTTTTTCATATCTTTCATGTTTCTACCTAATTTTGTAATGTATTGAACACAGTTGTTAAAACCATTTTATTGTCCTTCTCTACTAACTCTAACACATCTTTGTTAGTTCTGGGTCAGTTTCATTTTATTGATTCTCCTCCTCATTTTGGGTCATATCTCCTTGCTTATTTGAAAGCTTAGTAATCTTTGACATACATTGTGAATTTTACCTGTTTGAATCCTGGATATTTTTTGTATTTCTATAAATATTCTTGGACTTTGTTCCAGAATGAAGTTACTTTGAAACAGTTTGATCCTGTCTGGTTTTCCTTTTTATACTTATTTGCTGAGACTGAGTTAGGGTTAATTTTTTCATTACCATTGAAGCAAGACCTTCCTGAGTGGTCCACCTCATTACCTGTAAATATTGGGATTTCTTAGTCTGGCTGATATGAAAAGGCCTCTTTCTGACCCTGTGCTAGTTCCAGGCATTGTCCCTAATGTTTTTTCTCTCTAGTTTTGGGTAATTTCCTCATGGGCATGCATTGATAATTTCTCTGTTGAATACCTGAGAAGACCCTCTGCAGATATCCAGGGCTCTGTCTCTGTGAAATTCTTTACTCTCTAAGAGTCTGTCCAGTGAACTTCAGCATTCCTTCCTATTCTTCCTGTCTTATTCTTTCTGTCCCCTCAATTCAAGAGGTCAACTGGGGCCTTCCTGGCCTCTCCCTCCCCATATCTTGGCCTGACCTCCCTCACAATAGTACATTAAAAATTGTAGAGCTCACCTCATTTGTTCCCCATCTCTTAGTGATTACTGTCAGTTGTTGACTGGTGTCCAAAGTCTTAAAAAAGTGTTCTATGTATTTGAAAATTGTTTTATATGTTTTGTCTGTTTGTTGTAGTTGTTGTTAAAACAGAAGATTGTTCTAGTGGGATAGTAAATCTAGTTGCTGTTACTCCATCATGGGTAGAATCAGAAGGCTCTGTTAGCTTGATTCAGAACTTTGAAATACTTAAAAATGTTGTATATGGGCCTCCAATTGTACCAATGCCCTGGACTCAGCAAGTATAATAATGGTGTATCTGGGAAAAAAAATTAAAGTAGATGGGAAAAAGAGGGATAATTGATGTAATAACAAAGTCTCAAAAAGGAAGGAACTATTATTCCTAAATTTTTTATGGAAAATAGATAATATAGGATATTTGAAGAATATAGTTTATAAATATACTGTCAATATTTAGAGATGTTGCTGTTTGTTGACATGTAAAAGGCTTGCTGAACCATAGCAGTAGCACAATCGCTTTTGGAGTCTTGGTTTGGAGCAGAGTAGCTAGTTGGCTAAACTTGCCTGTGTTTTGTTTGGAGAAAATAAAATAATGATGTACAGAGTTCAGGCTAGATAGCAAAATAATAGGTAAAAACCAATAAATTTAGGAATAAATAAATGGGTAAAAAAAGAACTAATATTTATTTATCACCTACTATTTTCACCTACAGTATGCTAAATGTTCCAGATTATCTCATTTTTCTTCATAAAAACTTTATTAGATGGGCATGAGTATCTACTAGATTACACATAATTCCATTTTCTTTAGATGAGGAAATTGAGGCCTTTCTGGGTGTCCACAGCTAGGAAGCAATGGATCCAGGATGTGGATCCAAGTAGAATCCAAGGAGACTGATTTAAGAGCGCATACACTTAACCACTGACTATATTGCCAATGAGGTTAAAATGGAAATGGATTAAAATACACAAGAGAGCTGGAAGGATTGAGAGTTGTGGTCAGAAAGCAGGATATTAATGTTAAAGATGTCAGAGACAGAGCTGATTTGGGTGATGTTGGATCTAAGGTGGGTGGCTGGAGTAGAGTTGAAGTTAATGTAATTAGAATTAAGGAATTTAAGAATTTTTAGGCAGAGTAATGCATGTTCATGGATATTGAACTCCCTGGCTGAATACTGGCTGAATTTACGGCTAAAAAATAAGACTAATGACATTTTATTTTCCCATTCTGTCTGGCTTTCTTCAGACCTTTAGGAAAATTCAAGAAGTTGAGGAATCCTAACATCAGACACCTTATTTCATCATTCAGAAAGGTTCCAGGTCCCCAGCCTGCTAGCAGACAATTGAATAAATAGGTATAGTTGCTTGTCTGTTGTCCACTACTTGTCATAACTCCTGAAGTGATCTGGCCTCCATCATGTTGCCCTTCACCAAGAAGAGGTTTAGTGTCATTGTTTGGGATTTAATCTTTATGCTGAGGCCCTTTGGGCTCCCTTGTTGAGGTGCTTCATCAGTGCCAGAAAGGAACTTCAGCACCTACTGGGAATAGGGTTATCTGAAGTTTCCAGCTGTAACAGGAGGGAGTTTACAAGAATAAGTATATTTTGAAGGGCCAAAGCTTGAGGAATCCCCAAGTTTCTTGGCTGCTAATTTAATATTTGTCAGGTGATCTCATGGAGTATCAGCTCTCCAATGTCACCTTAACTCAGTCTTATTTTAATATAACATTATTATTGTGGTTACTATTTTTACAACAAACTCTTTTTATGAGGCTTATGTCTTTATATAAATTCTCCTTGGAGAGAAGGAAAAGAATGTGCCAATTTCAGCCTAGGAAAGGAGCCCATCATGGATTCTATACTGTATCTGATGAGATTATAATATGAAAATTAGTCCCAAAGTAACTGCATTTTGGCAATACTCTCCTGTGATTTTCCAGTGTTGGTTTTCTGCACTGTAGGAATTTGGTCCTCAGTGGATTTTAAACTCTAGCACTTGGAGGTCCCACACGTCCACAGACCTGTGCCAGGTCATGGGTTTCCATTTGTGGCCAGTTTTGTGATTAAAATGCTTCTTAGCATATCACTGACAAGGCAGTGCTGGCATTGCAGTGCAGTCGGTTTGTGTAACGGGTAAGCCGCAGATGGATGTGGGTATCATGTTGTCATCATGTTCTAGAGTGAGTTGACCAAAAACCAAATGAGGCAGGGAAGGCAAAAATCAACCTATAAGGCAAATTAAGAATGAGAAATTTGTTTTTCTGAAAGAGATTTGAAGTTTTTATGTCCATGAGTCTTAAAGTTGAAAAAAATCTTTTATTTCCTCAAGCAGTAACTCTGTGTCCCCCACATGTTTACATTTTAATAGAGAATAGGTACATACAGGATGGTTAATAGAGTGTTCAAGTGATCACTAATTTCTAAGATTGAAAAAGAGAAATTGGTAGTAGTTTTATTGAAAGGGGGAGATAGAGGGGTCAACTAAGGGCAAAATGTGTAATTGGAGCCAAAGCAGGGAACAAGGAAATGTTTCTTAAATATAATTAATAGTGCAAGTTAAAGTGTTCTTTAAAAAAAAGCAAAAATGGCTTGTGTCTCAGCCTGATCCCTTACTATTTGCCAGAGGAGATTCCTCATTCACAGGAGGGAATAGAAAAGGAAGCCAAAGTGAAAAATAAGAGTTGGTTTCTGAGGCTTCATTTGTAAGTCATGCTCAGGGTGAGTCCTAGCTGGTGATGGGTCCTAGATTCCTCAGGTCCACACAGAGAGAGGGTCATGTGGGGACAGTGGCAGGGAGTAAGGGAAGAGGATCCAGGGAAGGTAGTGCTTGAGCACAGTGCTTAGCATGTGCTGGGTTCATGCATTGTTGCCCTGTAATATTTGCAATTAAGATAAAAAATGACTTCCAAAGATTTTAGAGATAAAAACAAGAAGTTCTAAGGGAACCCCACATTTTTTTTGGAACCCCACATTTTGTATTCACATTTCCTTATCAGTTAGAAATCTGTGTCTTCAAAACTGGGCTTTAACTCTGTTACAGACAATGTTTTGGGAAACAGATCCTTAAGTTTGAAAAAGTCAATGTGATCCCTTCACGCCAATAAAATGCACCCTTTCCTTTCCAACACTCCAAGAATATTCCTCTAATGTTGTTAAATATTAAAGCAATGAAGAATTTCAATGTTATCTAAATTATCTGTTTTGTTCTCTGGGCATATGAACTAATGCTAATTTGCAAAAGCTTGTTGAAAAAAAAAAAAACCTCACATGGATAGCATTTAATAAAATATGCAAGTCTTTTGACTAATGGTAAGATTAGACTATTTGGTTCTTCTCCCAAGTAAACAGATTTGTTTCCAGGAATTTGAGTGATGGGAAAATGACCTTTAAACCTATTTTTCAAGTGGAAGAGACTTTTCTATTGTGAAAATTCATATACAAATATTTTTGACTATACAAAACTCCAAGGAATTATAGGGAGCAAAAAATTATAAGATAAACCATATGGACTTAAGCTGATATTACTGACATTTTTCTCTTATGAGTAAACTAGTTTTATAATATCAATTTGAAAGATTTCTATTCTAATGAATGGGTTTCATTGTTAGCTGTTTCCAGCTAAATTGACTCATTTCTGCTATTTTTCAGTCAATAACCATTTGTTGAGAATCTGTTCGCTGCCAAATCCTCTTCTAGGCACTGAAAATACAGTAATGAACAAGATAATGTTTGCTTTCCTAAACCGATATGCTTACTGGGAAAAATAGATAATAAAAAGAAAAATATGAATAGGATATCAAATAATGATAATAAGTTGAAAGGAGAAATTAAAACAGGGACCTTGGCTAGGTAGTGATTGAAAGTCTACTTTAGCTAGGCTGGTTGGGGAAAGACTACCTGAAAAGTTTGTACTTGAATTGGGTTCTGAATGATGAAAAGGATGCAGTTAAATTAGGATCTGAGGGGAGAGACCTTAAAAAGAAGTAATAATAAAATTAAAATAGTACGAAGACAGGAACACGCTTGGCATTTTTGTGGAATGGAAAGAAGGCCAGTATGCTTTCTCTCACAAGAAAGAGTAAAAAACATTCCAATAGTTAAAAATGATTAAGACACCTTTCACCTCTTAATACCAGAATTGCAAAGGTCAGGTAGTTTTCAGGATTGTTTGATCTTGTCAACCATGTGGCATCCATTGCCTATTTTACCAAGAGTAGAAGTTCAAATATTTCTGTGCCCTGCATCTTGGTATTGAAGTCATTAGGGAAAATACAGTGCAGTCAAGCACCAGACTGGCTATAGAGAAGAGACAGTGCAGACAGTTTCTCTAGTGACACTGGTCTTCACTGGTCCCTTTTGGCAGCTGATAAAGCATGACTGGCCTTCGTACACTCCTCTTGGGCTGCAACCTACAAGGGTGAATATATAACAGTGGGGTTGTCCAGGCTATATGATGCATGTGCTTAAGCAGAAACAGGGAAGACATTCCCACACAAGGTGATAAGCCCAGCAGAGACTGTGAGGACTTGTGATCTCATGGTAAAGAAATATTCCAGGCCCAAGGCCCATCCTTAGGCATTTAGGGTATGAGACTGCCTTTCCCAGGAGATCCCATCATCATGAACCCAGGTGTTTTTCCTTCTTTTTGTCTTACTCTCCAATATGTTTGCACGAACCTTTGATCTGTATCCCTTGAAGGTCAGTTCACTTTGTGATGATAGGAAACATGTCAGTACCTATCGGAGCTTCCTCTTAAGTTCAGGAGGCAAGAAAATTAATTCCTGAATGTCTTTTAGAAGGGGAGGAACTTACTCAGAAGCTCTGTCAGCCTCTCCTCAAATGTACCAAAATCTTCCAAATGATCAATCCTGAATTAATCGCTGGTGAGGGAAATAGAATTACCTTCAGGTAAATCAGGCCCACCTCTGGATATGTCTGGGAATGTGGGAAACTCTGTACTTTCCACATTCCCAAGAGATGTAACTTGCATGTAAGTAAGAGGAATATGAAAAAAAAATCCAGGAGAATGGGTAAAACTGTTGGTTAGGCAACATATTAATTGTCTGACACAGCTATTATGGCAATAGTGAACAAGAAGGAGAGTGGAAAGAAATGAGGCCAGGTATTTAGGTGTAGCGTAGATTATGCAGAGTTTTGTAGGATAGAGTTTCCATTCTACTCCAATTGAAGGGAAGAGAAATTTCTGGATTTTTAAACTGGTTTGTGTGTGTGTGTGTGTGTGTGTGTGTGTGATCTGATCTGATTCATGTGTTAGATTGATCACTGATAATAGGTGGTATGACAAGTTCAGGCAATTCTTCCCACAGAAAACAATTACAATGACTGGAAAATAATCAAAACAATAATTTTAAGATACTGGCAAATGGTCAAAGGCAGGTAGAAATTTGAGAAGAGTTTACTCCTGAGAGACTATTACTACATCAGGTGGAAAGCACGAAATTGTGACTTTTTACAGAAAACCTCAGCCTAAATGACTGAATTTCAGGAAAAATTCTAGAAGCGGGAGCACCACAAGGGTTTGAAATCCAAAAGTCTGAGTATTTTATTTTTGCAAATTCCTGGATAATCAACAAAATATGACCCCAGGCAAACTGGTGAAAAAGCAGGGTGAAAATCGAGATGGGTTTACTCTTGAATGACAGAATTGCTTCTGGGGACATATTGTAGTTTGTTATGCCTTTTATTGAGTGCACTCCCTAGTCCACAGAGAGCTTGGGTAGAAGAGAATAGAAATCTTATTAGATTAATTTCTCAGAAGACAGATTTCTGGGATGGAAAAGCAACTGGAAATTTATTAGGGGGCCTGGAGGCAAAGAAACCACCAAAAGAGTGAACCCCCGAATCTGAGCATCTACTCAGCTAAATTTCTTGGCAGACATCTACACTAAATAGGCACAGAGGAGACCAACATGGAGGCTAGGCTAAAAAGCAGCAGCTGAAAGCCAAGAAAACTTGGACAGAATCATCTTCTCCAGACCACAGGGAAGACAAATTTTAGTTAGGATCCAGGCAAGATAGTGACTTACTGGAAGAAGAAAAGAAATTTCAGAGTCACTATAACATACTATACTCTCTGTTATGGACTGTATATATCTCCTTCAAATTCATATGTAAGCCCTCATCCCCCAACATAGCTCTATTTGGAGATAGGGCCTCTGAGGAAGTGACTAAGGTTAAATGAGGTCATAAGGGTTGGGAGGTGACCCAAAAGGCTTGATGTTCTTATAGGAGAGACTAGAAAACTAACACACACATGCACACACTCTCTGTCTTTGTCTCTGTCTCTGTCTCTCTCTCTGCTACACTGAGGAAAGGCCATATGATGACATCATAAATGGCTGTCTGCAACCCAGGAAGAGAAGCCTCATCAACTGAATCTTGATCTTGGACTTCTAGCCTCCAGAACTGTGAGAACTAGAAAACAAATTTCTGTTGTCTAAGTCACCCAGTTAAGATAATTAATGCATTATCTATCAAGTTTACAACAAAAAGTTACTAGCCATGGAAATAAATTGGAAAGTGTAACTCATTTGTAGGAACCAAAAAAATCCATCAATACAAACTGATTTCAAGTGGGTCAGGATATTAAATTAGCACAAATGTCACAGCAGATGTTATATTTACTGAATTTAAGAAAAATATGTTCAAAGATTGAAAAAGTGTTATTACAGATTGAATTATTAATTTTTAACAGACGAATGGCAACTAAAAATAAGCCAATGGAAATTCTAAAGCTGAAAATTAAATAACTGAAAATAAAAATTCCCTAGGTGATCTCAAAAACAGACTGAAGATAGCATAAGAAAGACTCAGTTAGCTTGAATATAGTTAACTGGAAACTATACATTTCAAAGGGCAGAAATAAAAATAGATCAGAGAAAAATGAACAAAACTTCTTCAGAGAACAGTGGAGAGTATTATGTGGTCCAACACATGTGCAATTTGAGTCAAGAGTCAGAAAGAAAGAAAAAGGGACAGAAAAAAATTTATTTCCAGAAATGAGCAGAATGCTTCTGAAATTTGAGGGCATATATTAACTTATAGATACAAGAAGCTCAATTACCCTAAATTGGAAAATAAAGAAAAGCTGTACCTACACCGCTCATGTTTAAGATGTTAAGAATCAAAGAAAAAGGAAAAAGGTAGCAAGAGAAAAATGACTACATATGTATGATGCAAATATAAACTGACTTCTTATTAGGAATAATGAAGACCAGAAGACATCAGGATGACATACTCAAAGTGCTGAAAGAGTAACAATAACAACAACAAAGTCAACCAAGATTTCTATTTTCAGCAAGCTGTCCCTAAAATTGAAAGAGATTTTCTAATAGAAATTGAAAGGAAGGCCTTTAAGGTGAAAAGTAAATAACTCTACAGAAAGTAATAAGGAGGGCTAGAAATTGTAAATAAGTATAAGTAAGGAAATATTTATAGTTGTATTTCCTACTTTCTCTAAAATACCTATGACTATGTAAAGGAAATTTTTAACACCTCATTTTTGGCTTATAACATAGATGATGCATTATACATAACAATGGTAGCAGAAAAGGATGGAGGGATATTAAATAGAAATTACACTGTTGCAAGTTTCTCGTATATCATCATAGAATGTCAATATTTAATATTGAAAATATTGAATATTGAATATTGATTGAAATAATTTAAAGTTTAATGTTTTAATTCCTAAAGTTATTATTTAAAAATGTAATGTCCAAAAAAAATGTAATGAATTATATCTAAAGAGGTAAAAGAAAATTTAAATTAAGAAAAGAAAGTGGGAAGGAGGAGGGGCAAGATGGCAGAAGAGTAGGGTCCCCAAGTCACCTGTCCCCACCAAATTACCTAGATAACCTTCCAGTTATCCTGAAAATCTACGAATTCAGCCTGAGATTTAAGGAGAAAACAGCTGGAATGCTACAGTGAGAAGAGTTTGCGCTTCTATCAAGGTAGGAAGACGGGGAAAAAGAAATAAATAAAAAGGCCTCCAAGGGGGAGGGGCCCCGCGAGGAGCCGGGCTGAGGCCGGGGCGAGTGTCCCCAGGACAGGAGAGCCCCGGCCCGGAGACTCAGGAGCTGCACCAACCTTCCCAGGTGGAAAGGGGCTCCAGGGAGGTGGAGCAGGACCCAGGAGGGCGGGGATGCCCTCGGGCTCCCGGGGACACTAACAGGCACCTGCGCCCCAGGGGAGTGCGCCGAGCTCCCTAAGGGCTGCAGCGAGCACAGCGGGACCCGGAGCAGCTTGGGGGGCTCGGGGGCGGCTCCGGGAGGGGGGCTGCGGGGCGGGAGCAGCTTGGAGGGGCTGGGCCTGGGACAGGCAGAGGCTGGGAGGGCCCAGGACAGCAAGGACGCTCCTGCCCCGAGCTGAGCAGATCAGCGGCCCCGCCCCGGAAACTCCAGGCTCTGCAGACGGAGAGCTCTGGAGTTCCTGCAGGTGCTGACTCCAGGGCTATAGAGCTGCCGCCGCAACTGGGGTTGTTCCTCCTGGGGCCTCACGGGGTAAACAACCCCCACTGAGCCCTGCACCAGGCAGGGGGCAGAGCAGCTCCCCAAGTGCTAACACCTGAAAATCAGCACAGCAGGCCCCTCCCCCAGAAGACCAGCTAGACCGACAAGTTCCAGGGGAAGTCAAGGGACTTAAAGTATACAGAATCAGAAGATACTCCCCCATGATTTTTTCTTTTCTTTTTTCTTTTTGATTTCTGTTTGCTTCCCCCACCCTTTTTTCCCTTTCTTTCTTTTTCTTTCTCTTTTTCTTCTCTTTTTTTTCTTCCTTTTTTCTTTTTCCTTTTTCTCTTTTCTTTCCTTCTTTCTCTCCTCTCTTTTTCTCCTTTTCCCAATACAGCTTGTTTTTGGCCACTCTGCACTGAGTAAAATGACTAGAAGGAAAACCTCACCTCAAAAGAAAGAATCAGAAACAGTCCTCTTTCCCACAGTTACAAAATCTGGATTGCAATTCAACGTCAGAAAGCCAATTCAGAAGCACTATTATACAGCTACTGGTGGCTCTAGAAAAAAGCATAAAGGACTCAAGAGACTTCATGACTGCAGAATTTAGATCCAATCAGGCAGAAATTAAAAATCAATTGAATGAGATGCAATCCAAACTAGAAGTCCTAACGACGAGGGTTAACGAGGTAGAAGAACGAGTGAGTGACATAGAAGACAAGTTGATGGCAAAGAGGGAAACTGAGGAAAAAAGAGACACACAAAAGACCATGAAGACAGATTAAAGGAAATCAACGACAGCCTGAGGAAGAAAAACCTACCGTTAACTGGGTTTCCCGAGGGCGCCGAAAGCGACAGAGGGCCAGAATATGTATTAGAACAAATCATAGCTGAAAACTTTCCTAATCTGGGAAGGGAAACAGGCATTCAGATCCAGGAAATAGAGAGACCCCCCCCCCCAAAATCAATTAAAACCATCCAACACCTCGACATTTAATAGTGAAGCTTGCAAATTCCAAAGATAAAGAGAAGATCCTTAAAGCAGCAAGAGACAAGAAATCCCTGACTTTCATGGGAAGGAAGAGTATTAGGGTAACAGCAGACCTCTCCACAGAGACCTGGAAGGCCAGAAAGGGCTGGCAGGATATATTCAGGGTCCTAAATGAGAAGAACATGCAACCAAGAGTACTTTATCCAGCAAGGCTCTCATTCAAAATGGAAGGAGAGATAAAGAGCTTCCAAGACAGGTAGGAACTGAAGGAATATGTGACCTCCAAACCAGCTCTGCAAGAAATTTTAAGGGGGACTCTTAAAATTCCCCTTTAAGAAGAAGTCCAGTGGAACAATCCACAAAAACAAGGACTGAATAGATATCATGATGACACTAAACTCATATCTTTCAATAGTAACTCTGAACGTGAACGGGCTTAATGACCCCATCAAAAGTCGCAGGGTGTCAGACGGTATAAAAAACAGGACCCATCTATTTGCTGTCTACAAGAGACTCATTTTAGACATAAGGACACCTACAGCCTGAAAATAAAAGGTTGGAGAACCATTTACCATTCAAATGATCCTCAAAAGAAAGCAGGGGTAGCCATCCTTATATCAGATAAACTAAAATTTACCCCGAAGACTGTAGTGAGAGATGAAGAGGGACACTATCTCATACTTAAAGGATCTATCCAACAAGAAGACTTAACAATCCTCAATATATATGCCCTGAATGTGGGAGCTGCCAAATATATAAATCAATTAATAACCAAAGTGAAGAAATACTTAGATAATAATACACTTATACTTGGTGACTTCAATCTAGTGCTTTCTATACTCGATAGGTCTTCTAAGCACAACATCTCCAAAGAAACGAGAGCTTTAAATGATACACAGGACCAGATGGATTTCACAGATATCTACAGAACTTTATATCCAAACTCAACTGAATACACATTCTTCTCAAGTGCACATGAACTTTCTCCAGAATAGACCACATACTGGATCACAAATCGGGTCTGAACCGATACCAAAAGATTGGGATCGTCCCCTGCATATTCTCAGACCATAATGCCTTGAAATTAGAACTAAATCACAACAAGAAGTTTGGAAGGACCTCAAACACGTGGAGGTTAAGGACCATCCTGCTAAAAGATGAAAGGATCAACCAAAAAATTATGGAAGAATTAAAAAGATTCATGGAAACTAATGAGAATGAAGATACAACCGTTCAAAATCTTTGGGATGCAGCAAAAGCAGTCCTAAGGGGGAAATACATCGCAATACAAGCATCCATTCAAAAACTGGAAAGAACTCAAATACAAAAGCTAACCTTACACATAAAGGAGCTAGAGAAAAAACAGCAGCTAGATCCTACACCCAGCAGAAGAAGAGAGTTAATAAAGATTTGAGCAGAACTCATGACCAGAAGAACTGTGGAACAGATCAACAAAACCAGGAGTTGGTTCTTTGAAAGATTAATAAGATAGATAAACCATTAGCCAGCCTTATTAAAAAGAAGACTCAAATTAATAAAATCATGAATGAGAAAGGAGAGATCACTACCAACACCAAGGAAATACAAACGATTTTAAAAACATATTATGAACAGCTATACGCCAATAAACTAGGCAATCTAGAAGAAATGGACACATTCCTGGAAAGCCACAAACTACCAAAACTGGAACAGGAGAAATAGAAAACCTGAACAAGCCAACAACCAGGGAGGAAATTGAAGCAGTCATCAAAAACCTCCCAAGACATAAGAGTCCAGGGCCAGATGGCTTCCCAGGGGAATTCTATCAAACGTTTAAAGAAGAAATCATACTTATTCTACTAAAGCTGTTTAGAAAGATTGAAAGAGATTGAATACTTCCAAATTCGTTCTATGAGGCCAACATTAGCTTAATTCCAAAACCAGACAAAGACCCCACCAAAATGGAGAATTACAGACCAATATCCCTGATGAACATGGATGCAAAAATTCTCAACAAGATACTAGCCAATAGGATCCAACAGTACATTAAAAAGATTATTCACCATGACCAAGTAGGATTTATCCCCGGGACACAAGGCTGGTTCAACACTCGTAAAACAATCAGTGTGATTCATCATATCAGCAAGAGAAAAACCAAGACAATATGATCCTCTCATTAGATGCAGAGAAAGCATTTGACAAAATACAGCATCCATTCCTGATCAAAACTCTTCAGAGTGTAGGGATAGAGGGAACATTCCTCAACATCTTAAAAGCCATCTACAAAAACCCCACAGCAAATATCATTCTCAATGGGGAAGCACTGGGAGCCTTTCCCCTAAGATCAGGAACAAGACAGGGATGTCCACTCTCACCACTGCTATTCAACATAGTACTGGAAGTCCTAGCCTCAGCAATCAGACAACAAAAAGACTTTAAAGGCATTCAAATTGGCAAAGAAGAAGTCAAACTCTCCCTCTTCGCTGATGACATGATACTAGAAAACCCAAAAGTCTCCACCCCAAGATTGCTAGAACTCATACAGCAATTTGGTAGCATGGCAGGATACAGAATCAATGCCCAGAAATCAGTGGCATTTCTATACACTAACAATGAGAGTGAAGAAAGAGAAATTACGGAGTCAATCCCATTTACAATTGCACCCAAAAGCATCAGATACCTAGGAATAAACCTAACCAAAGAGGTAAAGGATCTGTACCCTAAAAACTATAGAACACTTCTGAAAGAAATTGAGGAAGACACAAAGAGATGGAAAAATATTCCATGCTCATGGATTGGCAGAATTAATATTGTGAAAATGTCAATGTTACCCAGGGCAATTTACACGTTTAATGCAATCCCTATCAAAATACCATGGACTTTCTTCAGAGAGTTAGAACAAATTATTTTATGATTTGTGTGGAATCAGACAAGACCCCGAATAGCCAGGGGAATTTTAAAAAAGAAAACCATAGCTGGGGGCATCACAATGCCAGATTTCAGGTTGTACTACAAAGCTGTGGTCATCAAGACTGTGTGGTACTGGCACAAAAACAGACACATAGATCAATGGAACAGAATAGAGAACCCAGAAGTGAACCCTGAACTTTATGGTCAACTAATATTCGATAAAGGAGGAAAGACTATCCATTGGAAGAAAGACAGTCTCTTCAATAAATGGTGCTGGGAAAATTGGACATCCACATGCAGAAGAATGAAACTGGACCACTCTCTTGCACCAGACACAAAGATAAACTCAAAATGGATGAAAGATCTAAATGTGAGACAAGATTCCATCAAAATCCTAGAGGAGAACACAGGCAACACCCTTTTTGATCTTGGCCACAGTAACTTCTTGCAAGATACATCCACGAAGGCAAAAAAAAAAAAAAAAACAAAAGCAAAAATGAACTATTGTGACTTCATCCAGATAAGAAGCTTTTGCACAGCAAAGGATACAGTCAACAAAACTAAAAGACAACCTACAGAATGGGAGAAGATATTTGCAAATGACATATCACATAAAGGGCTAGTTTCCAAGATCTATAAAGAACTTATTAAACTCAACACCAAAGAAACAATCCAATCATGAAATGGGCAAAAGACATGAAGAGAAATCTCACAGAGGAAGACATAGACATGGCCAACAAGCACATGAGAAAATGCTCTGTATCACTTGCCATCAGAGAAATACAAATCAAAACCATAATGAGATACCACCTCACACCAGTGAGAATGGGGAAAATTAACAAGGCAGGAAACCACAAATGTTGGAGAGGATGTGGAGAAGGGGGAACCCTCCTGCCCTGTTGGTGGGAATGTGAACTGGTGCAGCCACTCTGGAAAACTGTGTGGAGGTTCCTCAAAGAGTTAAAAATAGACCTGCCCTATGACCCAGCAATTGCACTGTTGGGGATTTACCCCAAAGATACAGATGCAATGAAATGCCGGGACACCTGCACCCCGATGTTTCTAGCAGCAATGGCCACAATAGCCAAACTGTGGAAGGAGCCTCGGTGTCCATCGAAAGATGAATGGATAAAGAAGATGTGGTTTATGTATACAATGGAATATTCCTCAGCCATTAGAAGTGACAAATACCCATCATTTGCTTCAACGTGGATGGAACTGGAGGGTATCATGCTGAGTGAAGTGAGTCAATCGGAGAAGGACAAACATTGTATGTTCTCATTCATTTGGGGAATATAAATAATAGTGAAAGGGAATAGAAGGGAAGGGAGAAGAAATATGTGGGAAATATCAGAAAGGGAGACAGAACATGAAGACTCCTAACTCTGGGAAACGAACTAGGCGTGGTGGAAGGGGAGGAGGGCGGGGGGTGGGGGTGACTGGGTGACGTGCACTGAGGGGGGCACTTGTCGGGATGAGCACTGGGTGTTATTCTGTATGTTGGCAAATTGAACACCAATAAAAAATAAATTTATTATTAAAAAAAAGAAAGTGGGAAGGAGGAACAGAGGAAGTGAGCAAACCAAAGAAGATTAGCAAAATGTCAGAAAGAGATCTATTCACACTGAAAATTATATTTAATGTAAATGGACTTCAATAAGAATTACCAACCAAATAAAAATGTAACTCTCAGATTTTATATAAGCATGTTTGAAAATAAAATAATAGAGGAAGTGTAACATGCAAAGAGTAAATATGACAGCTGAAGAGGCTATATTAACATGTAGTAGATTTAACACAAGGATCATTATTAGAGAAAAGGTAGAGATTTCATGATGATAAAAGGGTCAGTACAGTAGGAAGATATAATAGTTATAAATGTGGATGCATCTAATAATAACAGAATTCCAAAACTTAAAGAAAAATTTAATTGCAAGGAATAATAAGCAAATTCACAATTAAAATTGAAATTAAATTACCACCCAGTAATTGATAGACTAAGTTGACAAAAATTCAGTAAAAATAACGAAAGAATTAAACAGTATCCTTAGCTAATTTGACTTAATCGAGACTTACAAAATTCTCTACTGAACAACAAAATAAATTTTCTTTTCAAAATTATGTGAAATGTTTAGCAATGTAAATCATATTCTGGGCAATAAAACACAGTGTTGGTACTTGCTTTTTGAATTATATTGTTTTAGTTTTCAGTCACCCTTTACATTGACTACTTTTTTCAGCTTTCTGAGACATTCAAAACAAGATCAGCTAAGGACTTGCCCTTGTTCTTTTTTTTTTTTTTTTTTGATTAATTAATTTATTTTTTTGCCCTTGTTCTTGTCATCTTCTCAAGCTGGCATACTTCTCATTACTTTTGGAACTAAATTTATTGGAAGAGTATCAATATTGGACCTTAAAGTCAAGCTCAAGCCCTTATTCTGACCTATAAGGGCTTGTTCTAAGGTTTTGTTCTAAGTTTACCAATAATGCCTAGTTACTAAGCTCTGTGACTTCTCTTAATTCCCCCTCTCACAACCACTCTGCAGCAGTTAATGCTCTTGCTTATCCTTTCCTTTTCGTAAGTCCTTTGTCTATAGGTTCTCATTTCCATCTCTGAATTTTCCATCTCAATCACAATTATTGTCTGGTCTGCATTTCCTCATTTTACCTGCAAAGAGAAGATATTCTTTGGGGATCCTCTCCTCTGCCTTCTTTCCATTGGCAACTTCATTTTGTGTCATGATTTTAATAATGAACAATGTGCTGATAGTTATAAACCTGGTTTGAGGGTGCTTTTTTCCCCAGAGCTCCAGATCCTTATTTCCCCTGTTTTTTGGATACTTTGATCTGAAGTTCTTGCCATAACCTCAAAGTCAGTATTTCTGAAATGAAACTTATCTTCATTCTTCCTGAACATCTGCTTCTCAGTATGCGTTGGTGCCCCTCTACCTAGACTTTGGAACTGTGGTATTTCCTTTGACCTCTCTCTTTTCTTCATCTTTCTATTAAATTACTTACCAAGTCTTATTTATTCTATTTCTGTTAAATTTATAAACTTCTCCCCTTTACATTTTCATTGGTGCTACTCTGTTCACGCATGGCACTTCTTTTTGACCTTTGAATGATTGGCTGTATTCTAACTTATTTCCAAAATGCATTGTCTCCTTCTTGTATCCCTGTCCGGTTTGCTGGTGGATTAACTTTCCTAAAACACAGATCTAATAATTTTGCAAATTTCACTATTAACAATAATAATAGCAAAAACTTAGCAAGTGCTTACCACTTGTTAGACCACTCCTTTAAATGCTTTTCAGTTAGCCCTTACACAAATACTGTAACACAGAGAATCTTAATGTCTCTATTCTTAATATCTTTCTTCAGAAGAGGAAACTGAAACATAGGAAACATAGGAAAAAGTAATATGCCAACGGTGACCCTGGTATTTGATTTAGCCAGCAGACTATATACTGCCTTACAATAAAATCTGAAAACTCTTCATTGTCTATACAGGACCATCTGTGAATTTGATTCAATTCACTCTGTTTTAATAGAAAAGAATTCACTCTTGTCTTAAGCAATACTACCAGAGATACAACACATTTTATGTGCTAATAAATTTTTTTCACATACTCATAAAATACATATAAAACTTTAAAATAAAAAAATGCCATCAATGTACCACTTAAAATCGTATTGCATACTGTCTTTTAGGGCATACCTATCTGCAAACGAAGTTAAAATCATGATACTGTTACACAAATATTTTTGCCACTCGTTTTTTAATGATGACAATTCCAACTTAAATCATAATTTTATTTCCCACTTCTACCCTTTATTCTCCCACAGGTAAAAATAAATAAATGAATAAATGCAGTTCTTCTCCTATATATATATATATATATATATATATATATATATCCCACTACTTCTGGTTTCTTCACTTTTGTTCATACTATTTCTCTATCAATACTCTATTAACTGAGCTTCTGAATGTCTTCTTATGTGTATTTTATTTTTTTTAGTAATTTCTACATCGAGTGTGGGGCTCAGACTTAGGATCCCAAGATTGAGAGTCACATGCTTTTCTGAGTAGAGTGACATGTTCAAACAGGTCCCTATGAATGTCAAAATTATATCCATTTTTCCCTTATGAAGATTCAGTAAGTGGTTTAAAGGGATTCCTGGAGCTGGATAGGATATTTCTGTATTCTAAACCAGTGTTTTCCAATGAGCCTCTTCACAGTGATGGGAATATACACCCAGTACAGTATCCATTAACCACATATGGCTATTGAGCATTTGAAATATGGCTAGTGAGACTGAGGAATTAAATTTTTGGTTTTATTTAATTTTAATTAATTTAAATTTAAATTTAAAAAGCAACAGATGGCTAATGGCTCCTGTAGTAGATGCTACAGCTCTAAACTGCCAATTCAATACTCTGGTATTGCTGAATGGCCAGTATGTTTAAAAAATTTACAATAATGTAGCATCTAACTATTTTCTTATTGTTTATAGTTTTCTGGAAGGAAGAGTATGCATTTTATTTGTGTGTGTGTATTCTAATGCAGCTAGCACATTTTTTGTATGTAAAAGAACACAATAAATATTTCTTATGTGACTAAATGAATGGATGACCATCTGTTAACTTTGTTTAATTGTATTAGTATTAGTGATATCAAAAGCTGTTACATAATTTAATTTTTTCAAGGTAACAAAGGTAAAATAATGCGTATAATAAACAACTGGCCTTCATCTTTGCAATTGCTTATATGATTCTTTAATAAAAAGTGCTTTTATTTTATCAGTTCATCCTTATTTTTGCCTGACATTGCTAGAAATGAAAACATCTGTTTTGTTAACAAGCTCAATTTCAAGGCCAACCAGACTGCAAATCCCCAGATTTACTACAGCTCTGTCAACAAACCCTGGAACATGTCTGCTAGATTCACCATGGTTCTAATCAGCCTTTGCACATAGAAAACTCCCCATGTGGCTCAGACCCCTGTGACACTCTTCTCTTTTTAAGGCAAGTGCCTGCTTCTTCCTCTGCTGGTTTCAGAATAAATGTCTTGTCAAACAAAGAATTAGATTTTGACAATTTTTTCCTATGGCTAATTGAGGTGATAGATACACTTGATGTTTGTCTAGGTATAAACATATTTTCTACATACAGTCTCTGTTTTAGAGGAGGTCACTTTCTGGGGTCCTATTAATATGCCTGTGCAATTAATAGGAGTGATGATTCTGCTTCATATCACAATGTCTTTAAATTTCTTTTAAATTGATAAACTTTTCCTTGTAGGGTTTGAATTATTTGGATTATCTTCAGGTTCATCCTCCAGGTCTTACCCCCACACTTCAGTCCTGTAAATTAACAGTAGTTTAAAAATCAAAAGATAGTGTGCAGTCTCACTCAGTTCAAAGAGAATAGGGAGAAGGTTGGATTTGAGATTGCCTTAACTACTGTCCCTAAATTTGTGAGGGCAATCCCTGGCATTGTAAGAACATTTGAAAGTTTGTGCATATGTGTGTGCACGCACACATATTCAAAAGTTCCTCGGGATTTTCGGTTGTATTTGTCATTATTGATAGAAGTGCAGGCAATGATTTTTTTTTTTTATTTTCCAGGGAGATTTATTTTATTTATTTTTTATTTTAGCATACCAAGGTTATCTCATGTGGAAATCTCATATCTTCAGTAGTGATTCTACTCAGCCAATTTAATGTTAGATATTCATTTATTATAGCTTCTATTTGAACATTATAATTGTAGTATTTCATTTTAGACTGTAAACATTTTGATGAACCTAAAATGTATTAGTATATTTTTAGGTTATCAATTTGTGAAAAGGATTTTGAAAACATACATGCTTTGGAAACTGTTAATGAAATTCTTTATTATTATAAACATTATAGGTGATGTTAGATTTACTGAAAGAAGACAATATAAATAAATGGAAGATTAGAAAAGTGCATTTAAATAGGAAAGCAAAAAGAATTTTCAGCTTAAAAAATATAAACAATTCTATTTAGATTAAACTCTGAGTACAGTAGGCTATGGCAACTAAATTAGTAATGCTGAAAAGCAAATGTTTGTAATGTTGTAAGAGACAAAAGAATTAGCCAAAAAGAATATTCTATTAGTACTTACAAAAAGAATCTGGTAGCAAAGGCATCAAGCTACATCTTAAGTCTTCTTAAGTATTGCATTTAATTTTTATATCACTTATTAAGAGTATTAGGGACAATAGCATTATTTAGAAAACTAAATATCACTCATAAAAAATATAAAGCCACTTTAGAAAAATATTAACTATTTTTAAATAACACTGCTTAAAAAATAAACCTATCCAGTTATATTTTTGTTGATTGGCAATGCTCATGTAAAAGGAACGAAGAGGTTAATACTTCTAAAATAGATTCAGAATTAAGGCAATAATGGAACACAATAATTATAAGAAATAGAAGAAAAATAAATAAGAGCTTTATGCTAGGAAAAGAAAATGAATTAGGTATAGACTCACTATCTAAAGTTTTTAGAAGAAAGGATTCATGGATTTACTTTCATTCCTTTCACATGTTGAGCCATTAAGAATTAATGTCTTCCTGCTAGTGTTTAATTTATTCCTGCCAAGAAGCTTAGATATTAGAAAGTTTGGGCTTAAAGTATCTCCTTTATAGATGTGTAAACAGGGTGTCAGTCAAAGTGGAGTTTAAATAGGTTCCCCATGGAAGAGAATTCTTAAAATGACAGGCTCTTGCTTGTTCAAGGTGAAGACAGAGGAAAGACACCTCAGTGGTGCTGCAGGTGTGCCCCTGTAGGGCTAGTGTCCAGCCACCAAGTCAGGGTGTGGCAAGAGCTTGTTTATTGAGGCCACCACTCTCAAATGTCCTTGGTCAGAAAGTGTGTTGCCTGAGGGAAAGATGTATCTGTTTGTAAATGAAGACCTGTTGCCTTCTGGAAGGAAAGATGTCAATAAATATTTTAAATAATCTTATTTAGAACTCCTAGTATGGGAGACCAAGTTGAATGGATCTGAATGGCCCTGGCCAAGACCAGTGGCAGGAGCGGGACAATGAGACCCCCTTGAATAAAATTTCCTAGATAAAAGAAGTAGTAAGGGTTGGTTCTTTAGGTGGTATAAAATGAACTACCATTTTCGTTGTTATGGGAGGGAAAAGGTTTTACTGGTTAGGATACAACATGGAGCTGGTGTCCCTCATAAGCCCAGCCTTGGTACTATTATATGGGGAACAATTGCTAGAATATATGAGTGGTTCCTAAGAGAAAGATGTATCTTCAGACTCCAGCATGGAGGCTCTCTGTGGCTATATTGGCAGGAAGAATAAACATCAATAAGATTGGGCAAAAGTAAACTTCAGCAGTAGCACAATTAAAAAAAATGAGGCACAATGACAGTAATGGAAGGATTAAATGTGAGATTCCTATAAGCTTGATTTCAGAGGACGGTTGACTTTCATTCTTTAGATTCAGCCCTTACTTAGCATTCCTGGGCAAAAGTGGGCCATAGTTGGAGGAAATTGGACTTCTTTCTGATTAGGTATATAGGGACTCAGACAATTAGTTAGAAAGGTCAGAGATGTAATTATATTTGGTACTTCATAACAGTTCAGGTATAATGATATTTGAAAGAACTATTATTCAAATAGAACTAAAAAGATAACAGGTACTAGTCAAGGGTCAACTGTGAGTGCTTTCCACCTATTCTGAGGAAAATGGCCACAGTTCCTTTCCTCTGGTCCTCTTTGTTCCTCTTTCCGCCTGCTTCTTCACCCTGTTTTCCTCCTAAATGAAAACAACTCTGTATCCTTTTCATTCAAACACTTCATAATAGAGGACCTAACTTGTTTAGTTAGTCACTATTCAGCATAGAAGATTTCTATTGGATACGGTCTTTGTGCTAAGCAATATCAGAGTTAGCTTCTTACATGAAAGATGGCTGCCTTTGAGATAGGAACTGATCCCTTGGTACACCCTCTGTAGTTAGTATATCAGTATTGAAATAACAAAGGGTAACTTGGTCCCCAAGAATTTGCAATTGAGAGATACAGAAGAATGATGTTACTATAGCCCTGCCAGGTTGGGGATAGTTAGGCAGAAGTTGCCAACAGACTGGGCTTCATTAAGACATCTAGAGCCCCTGAGCAGTGAGGGTATTATGGTACTTCTGAATGTGTAACCAAAATACATTAATATGCAAAATACTTCTATAAAAGTCTAAAATAGTTCTGATTTTTTCTATCAAGCATCTTATTTATTGATTGATTGATTGATTTTCCTTCTTTTCTGTCATTGTGGCTTCTATCATTCAAGAATCTTTGGAAGCTTCTTAGTCTGTCCATTGACAAAATACTCTTGAATGATCTGAACCTATAGTTGGGTAAGAGAGGAGTATGGGGTCAGCTATGAAGACTTGAAGATGGAAGATTCGGGACAAAGAAATCATGGACTCATCAATGCTCTGAGCATTTTTGTCCCCATGGTTAAAGCAGCTCTGGCCTTTGAAGGTTCATATCCAAGAGGTCTGATCAGTCATTTATTATTATTTTTTTAACTAATAGATTCTATTGCTGATTTGGTTCACTTGTGCCCAATACAAGCATAATCTTTCATTTTTATTTTTATTTATTTTTATTTTTTAAAAGATTTTATTTATTTATTCATGACAGACACACACACACACAGAGAGAGAGAGAGAGAGAGGCAGAGACACAGGTAGAGGGAGAAGCAGGCTCCATGCAGGGAGCCTGACGCGGGACTCGATCCAGGGACCCCAGGATCATGCCCTGGGTCAAAGGCAGGCACTAAACCACTGAGCCACCCAGAGATCCCCAATCTTTCATTTTTAAATTATTATTTAGCTATATATTTCTAGTTTATTATTACTGAGTTATTTGGATGAGAGTAATAGATTAGATCTGGAAGCCAGTTTCTAATTTCACACTTCCTGCTAACGTGGCATTGCATAACAGTTTACCTCTGTAGACCAAAAATTAATCTCAAGTATTTTTCCTCCCTCCTCTTTCTCCTCTCAGGAGATTTTGGGTTTTTTTGGAGGTCCCTTAGGACATTAAAAATTGGGCTCCTCTAGGTCTCTTCTGGGCCTATACCTTAATTTTTAGATTCAAAGGACACCAACCTTTAAATTTACTGAAATAGAAAACAAAGGAGGTTATGTGGTATCATAGAAAAAATATAAGCTTTGGAGCTAGGCAGACTTAATCTCTAAGATCCATTATTCACTATGAAATCTTAGGCAAATTTTTTTTTGAGGTCAGAATTTTTATCAGTAAAATGGTGATGACAATGTATACTTCAGAGTATTGTGCTAAAGGGAGTAATAGAGACAAAATAGCACAATGTTTGGTGCACAGTTAATTCTCCATTATTGTTTGCTTTCTTTCCAGATGGACACTCAGGGAGCCACTTTACTGTTTACTCACCAGCATATGGCCTAAGTGGTATTTCTTGTGCTTGCTCAGTCATAGGCTTTATCCTGGGAGTTATTCATCATTTTGAACAGCCCATAGAAACCTGTTTCTTCTCATGTTATATAGCTTTGCTTTGACTCTGTAGATACTGGTATAGAAATGGAAAATAAGAACTTCCTCAAATTAGCCTTTATGTGATAATCTCATATTCATTTATTATTCAATTTTATTCATAAATATTTACCAGAGTGGCTATTTTGTGCTCTTTTCCAGACTGGGAATACTACAATGAATAAGATAAATAAAGTCCCTGCCCTTATGAAAAGTACATTCTAGTAGCCTGAGATGGACAACAAAATAGGAAACAAATACATAGAATAAATAATTACAGATTGTGAAAAATGATAAAAAGTAAATAGTATATTTCATTAAAGTGACTGGAAACAGAAAGGGCCCAGTTTTGATTGGATGGTGGGGGAAAATTTTTTCTTTTTCCTTCTCTCCTCTTTCTCTTTCTTCTTGCTTGCTTTTCTTTCTTTCTTTCTTTCTTCTTCTTCTTCTTCTTCTTCTTCTTCTTCTTCTTCTTCTTCTTCTTTTCTCTCTCTCTTTTTCTCTCTCTCCCACTCTCCTGTCCTGTCTCTCTCCTTCCCTCCCTCCTTCCCTCCTTTTTTTTTTTTTTTTTTTCTGAGACCTGAAGTTTTAAAGAAAAGCTAGCAAAGTCAAGAGCTAGGGGAAGAGATTTTTAAGCCTTGGGATTAGTAAGTGAAAAGCTCAGAGGCTGGAAAGAACTTGGCAGGAATGAGAAGAGTAAAGACAGTCTGTGTGGTTGTAGCATAGTAGGATGGGATAGAGGGATAGAGTGATATATTATGAGATAAAAATAATGTGACAAGTCATTTTTCCCCCTTGAAGACCAATAAGAACTCCTAGAACCATTTCATGCAAGGAAATGACATGAGTCAACTTACATTTTAAAAGTGAATCATTTTTGCACGTATGGAAAATGGCCTCTAGTGAGATAAGAATGGAAGCAGAGAGACCCGAATGAAACTGCAGTTGTTCAGGTCAGAGGAGATACTGATGACTTAACTAGGACAGAAACAATAGAAATGGAGAGAAATGGACAGACTGAGGTATATTTAGGAGGTAGAATTAAAGTGACATGGTGATAGATCAGATGAAGGCAGTGAGGGAAATGGAAGAATGAAGTCAGGCTTATGAGGAAAGAAGAAGATGGTATGTTAATTTCTGAGGTGCAAAAGATTGGGGAAGTTTTGGTGACAAAGAAAGCAAAAGTTCTTTTTGAGATGAAATATATTGGGGAAGCCTAGCTTAAGCCGTCTGAATTGGGCAGTTAGATAGAGGAGTTTAGAATTTAGGTGGTTAGGAATAGGAATTTGGGACTGGGGTAAGTGTTAGATGGAGATGCAGAATTGGAAATAGCATAAAGTTATTGCATACTGTATGATTATCTTGGGAGAAAGTATAAGTCAAAGAGAAAAAGTGATTCAAGGTAGTATCCCAAGTCAGTCCAATTATTATTTCATGTTGGACACAGGAGAAAAGTTAGCAAAGGAGGCTGAAAAAGAGGCAGTGCTGAGGCTGAAGGAAAACTCAGAATGTGTAGTGTTATGGAAGCCAAGAGAAAAGAGGTGTTTGTGAAGGAGGGCTTAGAAACTAGCTTTAATGTTGTGAACCATCATTAGAATAGAATGGAGAGATGCAGTGAATGTTGGGAAGGTCTTTGGTGACCTGAGAGGAAGATTATCAATGTTTAGTGGTTAGAAATTGTATTGAAGGAAGTTGAAGAGTAATTGGAATGTGAGGAACTGAAGATAGCAATAGTGAATGACAGTGTAAATATGAGTAGGAATATGGATTAACTTGGCAAATGTAATAAGACAAAAATACAGAGAATTCAATTCAGTTTGAAATTTATGAATGGAAATAAAATATGCAATCCATTTGTGAAATATTTTTGCATCAATATTCAATTTCTTATACAGAAAGTATAGAGAAAGCAGATAATTTGTTTAACTTGGGTCTGAGGTTTGGTCCAGCAAGTGTAACACAGAGAGGACAAAATAATTGAGACTATTTTTAGACTGATTATAATTACCACACATGTATTCTTTTTTTTAAGATTTATTTATTTATTCATGATAGACATAGAGAGAGAGAGAGAAGCAGAGACACAGGCAGAGGGAGAAGCAGGCTCCATGCCAGGGAGCCCGACATGGGACTCGATCCTGGGACTCCAGGATCGCGCCCTGGGCCAAAGGCAGGCGCCAAACCACTGAGCCACCCAGGGATCCCCCCACACATGTATTCTAAGTTGGATTAAGATGGTATGAAGATGGGAAGTGAGGAAGAATGACATAATGTAATCAAGAAAAATTGGTAGGGTTAATCATAAAAGAGGTTAGATGAGGCAGTGGAGGTACAATTGTAAATGAAATGGAGGAAAAAGCACGTGGTAGTCAGTAAACAAGATGTTTAGCGTAATGTGGTTATTAGTGATGATGAAGTCTAGGGTTTGGCCATGTGACTAGGTGTTTAATGTGGGGGAGAGAAAAAGAATGGTCAAAGATGAGGAAGTCAAGAAACAGAGATCAGTTATTAGGTGGGTCATCTACATGGATAAAGATGTCACCAGTAATAAAGCCAGGCACTGAGACAGAGGGAAGCTCTGGGATGGAAATGCAATGAAATTGAGGCTGAGATTGTCCACCAATAAATAGCAGGTGAGTAAGTAGTCACTTGGAGATGAAAATGAGCAAGAGATGGGAAACTTTTTCTTAGTCTAGTAATTTCCTAATTTCATTTATTATTTCAGCATTGCAACAATCACTATCTTTCAAATATAATTGCCTGAAAACACATGCTTTTACTAAATCATCCCCCTTATATTTATAGGCTTACCTGTATGTATCTCACTGTGGATACTCGCTGTAGCCCCCATGATTCCCATTATCTCTTAAACCATTTTTTTTCATGAGCATGCATTGCAATTCTGTGAGTAGCCCATTGTTGCTACCCTTAATCTATAGGTTGATATTGGTATATGAATATTATTTTTTATTTTCTCCTACCTGTAGCAGTGCCTTGAGATAATCTATAAGCCTTCTTATAATCCTCCTTTCAAGTTTGTGTTAATTAACTCTTATTTATTTCAGCATAGTACTTACCCTATTTCCCCCCCGAAGGCAATTTTATTATTCCACTTCCTCTTTTGCCATTCCTATGTTAGGCTCCAATAATTCCCATTACTTTTCTCTTGATTACTTTTTTTCCCCATATAAATTCCTGAGTAAATCACACACACACAAACTTACACTTACTATTAATGTCTTACATGAAAGAGTGTTCTGTTTAATATCTATGTTTTAAAAATGTAACTCTTCTACTCATTTTGGTGCTAGGCCAATTATGTTAATTAGAGTATATTGAGCAAAGTACATATTTCCAGTTCCTGCACGTATATTATTCAATTTGATCAGGTTTCAATATATAAAAGCTTTTTGTAAAATGTAGTGTCAAAATGTTACAGTCTTTGGTCAGAATCTTGGCAGATTAAGTCAATTAAAAAGGTCAAAATAATGGTCCTTTATTTTACAGGAAGTGTAAATGTACAAAATTTATTATCTAATTAAATGGAAGTCTGTAATTCAGTATTAGGATAGAGAATATACACGCACCCGAATCAGGAAGCAGAAGTTGGTTTATTACTAGTAACCAGGTGTAAGGTTGGCTATCTGGTCTGCTGCTGTCTTATTTATTGCACTTTGTTGTTCTGGAAAAGCTTTGTGTCCTCATATAGACAAATACATTTTCTATTTAGTCAAGTTGTCTTCCTTATTAATTTTTGGTTAGTTGAATATCTACCAAATTAAGATTGTTTTAACTACAGAAGGAATCTTCCATGGAGGGTGGATATAAGATGATTTTTCCCTCTGCCCAATTTAATACCAAATAATATCATTGATTGATTCATTTAACAGATATTTATTAACTATCTGTAGTGTTCCTTGCACTGTTCTAGGAGCAGAGTTTTCAGTAATAAACAAAAAACAAACTAAACATTCTGCCCTCATCAGCTTACATTCTAGTGGGGGATTTAAATACTAAAATAAAAACATCATATGGGTATATTAGATACTAATTTGTGTTCCACAGGAAAGAAAAAGAAAGAAAGAAAGCAACAAGTGGGAATTGGCAGTACCAGGATAAAGGTGCAGTTCCAAATATGGTACTCAGAAAGGCCTCTGGTACTAAGAAAGGAACGTTTGATTAAACACTGCATGGACCTGAGAAAATGAGGATTGTGTTTAATGGAAGAAAGGTTGTGGGAACAGCAAGGGTGAGGGCCTTAAGGTTGGCTCTTGTGAGGCTGTGCTATAGGAACAGCTTGCCGCCTGATGTGGTGCGAGCAGAGTAGGGAAAGATGAGAGTGGAAGAACATGCTAGATCATGGGAGATTACAAACCATTATAGAGATGTTGACTTTTCCTCTGATTGAGACCAGAAGTTATTGAGCAGAGAAATAAGATGATGTAATACAAGTTTTAAGGGTCCCTCTGTGTTGAGATTAGACCATAGGGAGAACAAGGGTAATGCAGGGAGAATAGTTAGCACGTACTGGAATAATCTAGGTGAGACTATGGTGGTTTATATCAGGTTGCTGGGGATAAAGATAGTGAGTAGTAGTTGTATTATGGGTGAGTTTTAAAGACAGAGCCAGCAGTGAAAACCTAGCACAGACAGATACATTGGAATGAATGCATGGAGATGAAAAGCAGAGAGACTAAAAATGCTGTATGTTTTTCTTCTTTTTTTACAGCTAAGGAAACCATGCTAGAATGATTCCTTTCTTTTGAGAAACCCACTGTAAGAGCTTTTGTCAATTTGCAAATATAAAACAAGTACCCCCTCAATGCTCTAGACGAAAGAATGTAGAAACAGGGCATCAGAATCGAAGAATAGACTCAGCTCTGAAAGTGCAGAGGATTTTAAGGCCCCTCCCTCCAATCCATGGATGTAAGAGGCATAAAAAGCTTAAGTTTTCAGGGGTTTTAGGGGGGGACCTGTGTACATGTGAAGGATAGGGTGATACATTTGTATAAAATAAGATCAAAATTATTATAATAGATCTGATGCACTTGACTGGAGCCAAATGAGTCTGGCAAATGAGAATGAAGAACTAAGGGCTGTCTTAAAGTGAGCTTACTGTTACATGCAGCATATTTGGACTATGGTAAGGAGTAAACATCATGACATGGGATTTTGAAAGTAAAAGCTTTATCCAAGCATAAAAAAGGACTACTACTAGAGCATTCCTTAACTCAGTGGCACTAACCTGGCACTGTGACATGTAATGGAAGAAAATAATTACATAAATAGGAAATAAATGAGTTGGTCATGAAGCATTGTAATACTTCATTAAGCTGTTGACCATATGGTATATACAATGAGTGGTCTTCTCAGAGGGATATGCCAGCTACAAATGTTTGATGAAATAAAAATATAACAAAAATTAATAACCAAATCAAGCAGACATTTCTTGATGTAACTTTAATTCTCTGATTAAAACTTATATACTTTGATGGTACATTAATTCTATTAGGATGTAGAAGTAACACTTATTTCATGAAATATTAACTAAAGAATTCATGAGCAGCCTGAAATAATTAGTGCCACAATATATTTTATTTGTTTTTACCATGGATTATTTTAAGGTTTAGGAAAATCTGGGTTTCTGTATCATATATTTTGATAAATTTGCACATGATAGTATACCAGGAAATATGACTATCATACTAACAATAGCATTCTTAACATCATTTTGTTATTTTCTTACATTCCTAAAATGGGAAATTTTAAAAATTAATCAGTGCTCTTTTAAGATAATATCTTGCATGATGATTAAGAATTTGAGTCTTGGAATCAGACCTTTCTGTGTTCATTCCTAGATAGATATCATTTTCTACCTTGTGATTGGAGCAAATTACCTAACCTTGGTGTGTCTGGTTTCCTTATGAGAGAAAAAGAGGATAATACTTAGCAGATATGTGCAAGGACTCATCTATATATACCTCTATCTATATCCATCTACCTATTTAGATCTATCTATCTATACTAATATTGGTGCCTATTGCATAATAATAGCTAAAAAAACATTAGCTATTATTATTCTTGGGAATAACTTTCCCACTTTTGAGTTTTAGATATCTGCATTATTGAATTATACTATTTACTTATTTATTCATTCAACAAGTATTTGGAACCTACTATGTGCCACACAGTGTGCTGGGCACTTGGCCTATACCTGTGATCCAAATGGACATAATATTTGAACTCATAGATGTTACAGTATGGGGCCTAACATATTTAAAATACTAAAAAAGCAAATGCAAATCTGAAAATGAAATCGATTTTTTAAGGTCCATATAGGAGGTCAAATCTAAGCTAGAGTAGCTTTCCTTAAATTAAAATTATATTTGATAAGATTATATGATTATATGGGAAATATCCAGGTGAAGAAGGGGGAAAGAAGAGTATTCTAGGCACAGGGAATAGCAGGGGCTAGGAATCAGAGGTAAGATTTTCTCAAGAAGCTAATAAATCCATTATCATTGGAGCACAAGTAGTAAAGGGGGACTTCCACTGATGAGGTTGTAGAAGTAGGAAAAGATTAAATTGTGAACGGTTCTATAAGCCATGTTAAAAATCTATAGCTTGACCCCAAGAGCCAGGGCAAGTCACTGTGATGATTTACAACAAAAATAACAGGATCATATATGCATTTTTTTTTAAAAAAAAACATTACTCTAGAATAAGATAGTGAGGGTGGAGGAAGGCAACTGAGAGTGGTTACAGTGGGGTCAGCAAGGAGACCATTGCAGCAGTTCACTCAAGAGATGATGGTGGCTCGATGATAGTTTAAATGGAGAACAATGAAAAGAACCAAAACATCTTTTAAGGTGTATAGTCAAAGGAATTTGTAGTTTGGATTATGGAAAAGGGTGACAAAGAGAGAATAGTCAAGAACAGCTCCAGATTTCTGGGTGGATTGCCTGAGAAGATTGAGGTACCATTTAAAACACTAGGAAAGGAACAGGTGGTGCAGGGCAGCCTAGGATAGTAGAAGATGACACCTATTGCTTCGCAGTGTGAATTGTGAATGTATTAATGTCAAGTAGGCAGGTTGGGTATGTGGTTAAGAATTCAGGGGAGAAATTTGAACTGAGGATAGCTATTGTTCACCCCAAAATAGTTAAAGCCCAAAATAGTTAAAGTGTAAGGACTGAGATATTCCCAGGATAGAGTATTGAGTGAGTAGAGATGGAGGCTTAGGATAAATCTTGAGGAACTTGATAGAAAAGAAACACAGAAAAATGAATAATAGAAAAAATAGTAGAAAAAAAATAGGAGTCTTAAAGGGACAGGAAAATTTAGGAAAGGAAGTTCCAAAAAGGAAGAATCAACCACAGTTCAAATTCTTCCAAAAAATTAAGCAAGGTTAGAACAAACACTACCAATTAAATTTCGGATCAGAGAAGACATTAGTGACTTTTATGAAAGCAGTTTCAGTGGGTTTGTGGAAGTTGAAACCACATTAGAATGGACTGGAAACTAAAAATGGGATAAAGAAATGGAGAAAAGTGAAGTCAACACCTTGTATCTATTTGGCTGCGGTGTGGAGAGATAGAATGCCAGGTGAATTAGTGGGTCAGAGGAAAGATGCTTTTGTTTTATTTTATACATTTTTCAAGATGGGGCAATATAACCATTCTTAAAAGCAGATGAGATAGAAGTTAAAAACAAAGTTGTGACACAGTGGAGAGACAGGTTAGCTGTACAAGTTCAGAGAAGGGAGAAAGAACTGGAACCTGGAGAACGAGGGAACTGGCCTCAGAAAGGATGGAGGGCAGTTTTTCCTTTGAGTCAGGAGGAAGGGAGTATGGATATAATTGTACTTTTGCACTGCTGAGGATCTAGCCCAAAGATACAGATGCAGTGAAAAGCCGAGACACCTGTACCCCAATGTTTACAATTGCCAAACTGTGGAAGGAGCCTCGGTGCCCATCAACAGATGATAGATAAAGAAGATGCGGTCTATATACACAATGGAATATTACTCAGCCATCAAGAAGGATGAACATCACCATTTGCTTCAATGTGGATGGAACTGGAGGGTGTGATGCTGAGTGAATTAAGTCAATCAGAGAAGGACAATAATTATGTGGTTTCACTCATATGGGGAATATAAAAAATAGTGAAAGGGATTATAGGGGAAAGGAGGGGAACTGAGTGGGAAAAATCAGAGAGGGAGACAAACCATGAGTGACTCCTGACTCTGGGAAATGAACAAGGGGAAGTGGAAGGGGAGATGGGTGGGGAGATGGGGTGACTGGGTGACGAGCACTAAAGGAGGCACTTGATGGGATGAGCACTGGGTGTTATACTATATGTTGGTAAATCGAACTGCAATAAAAACATATACAAAAAAATGGATTCCGTCTTTGGTGGTGAAAGTTGGAATAAATCTCTCACATATCTGTAGAGGGGATGAGGGAAATGAAGGGTTTTGCCTTCAAACAGATTAGAGAAGGTTTAATGTTGTCTTTATGGAGAATGAGGGAGAAAGAACCAAGGTAATCTTACTAAAGAATCATGGAAAATTTTGAAAGCCCAACTGAGGAATATTAATTTTTTATATCAACCCATGTGATTGATGTTTGTCCACCTAGCATGGAGAATGTACAAGGTGGATTCATCTGGGTTAGGGATTTGGCATTTATGTATGGACAAAGACATTTTAGAAAAAAGTAGAGTGTATAACAAGGATCAAATCAAAATAGATCAGAGGAATATAAATAGAGATATTAATAGACAAAAAGATATAGACAGAATAGTATAGATAGACACAATGAGAGAAAGGAAAATGGTTTGAAACTCAGCAATATTTTTTAAAGTGTAATTACAGTAGCAGAATGACATATACAAAATTTTACGAGATTGTGGTCAGACAGTGAGATTTCTGAAGTAGTTTAATGTGATTGTTTGGTTTATTCTGTGGTAAAAGAAATATGTGGTTGAAATGGAATGGAGGAAAATGCTATTTCAGAAGTAATCAAATATAATTTCAGATGTAGTAGAATTTTTTAGATGTAATATTGAAAATGTGGAATTCAAAAATAATAGTACAGTTTGGCCAGAGAGTAACAATGTTGAGCTGGGTGCCAAGGTTATTAGAAAATAAGTAAAAATGACCAAGAAATTGGTAGATACTACAGAGGGTCAGGAGGATTGAAGAACTGAAATGATGTAAGACACAAATGAGTAAGGAAGTAATATGAGGGGACAGGGAAGACACTGACACAGTGACACAATCTGCAATTACACATGGGGTGTGAGTAATGTGCTGCCTTTACCTCATAAAACGACCAGGGATGTGGCGTTCTCAGGGAGTAACAGAGTTAGTTACATGTCAGGTCACATGTATATTGGGACATAACCTCATCATAAGTTGAGGAAGATCTGTATTTTGCAAAATTAGCTTTTTAATTATTTATAACGATGATGATGATACCTAGGTTTTTTTTGCATATTTTTTTTTAAAATAAAATACCACAATTTGAAGCATCTCAATTCCAAATAATAACCATTTCAATGCTAAATGTATAAAAGTAAGAAGTAGGCTGATAATATATAAATTGTCCATTCTCCTGTTAGATGCCACCTATTTTTTATTCATAAAGCAATCCTTAATCTGGGAGCTGAGCCAGTAAATTGATTTCATTTTCATGACTTATAACAGTTTTGGATAAGGACCATTGTTATAACTTAGTAAAATTGGATAACTGTTTCCTGACAACCTACAGGAAAAAATACGATTTCCTATAATAAAACACTGAACTTCATCCAATTCAGAGAAATATGCTGAATTCATAAACAGAAAATTAAATCCTCTAATGTAGAATGAATATAGATATTATGGCCACTGGAATTGTTCTTAAACTTTAGCTCCTATTACTTATGCAAAATGTCCAAGGAAGATGAATGGCTCATTGTTGAACCCATTGAACAAAAAGCTTTGATTTCCAACAGTGATTTTAATCAAGACTTATTATATGATTTAGAATAAGATAGTTAAGTCCATGTTCCCATTTCATCATCAGTGAACTAAGATGAGAAATATACTTTTTCTTTGTTCTTAAACTCTTAAAGTTGTAAAGAATAGTAATGCTGGTAACCCTACTAATATAAATGCAAAAATACAATAATTAAAAAAAATATTTAAATCCAAGCATCAGTTGGATAAATTAATCCTAAAATAAACTAGGAGTATACAGGATTAAATACTTTTAAATGCTGTATATGCCAAAATATATGCCAAAATGTTTCATCTTTCCCAATGCAACAAATTCCACCCAGGATGCTTACCGTTAGGAATAGAGGATGGCAGCATTTTGAATATGAAGAGAAACCATAGCTATCAGATCTAAGAGCTAAGAGGCTTTATTTAATGATTATAAGTTGAAAGCAAATCTGACCACAAAGTCATGAGATACAAGGAAGGATGTCTTGATTTGTCTATAATTAAGACTATTATATATGGAGACAGATTAGTCTTTATTTGGAGTTGTCACTCTTATTCCATTATGGCAGGGAATATGACAAGTTTTCACAATCCTTTGCCTATTAATGTTTGATATCTGAAGGAGGCATGAAGCCAAGTGAAATATATACTCATTTGTTTATTTACATTAAAAAAAAAAGAAATAGAAACTGCCCTAGGTTCTAAGGATACAAAGATGTGTCAGACAACCCAAAGAATTCAAGATCTGTCAAAGAAGAAAAGCATACAAAAATGTATAATGAAATACTAGCCTGATAGGACATTAGTGTTGATATATGTGGTGTTTTTGAATGAAGTCATTTTAGAGAGATGCATTCTCTAAAAATAGCATGAGGACTAAAAGCATTTTTTAAATACTTTTGAAAAAATTCTGTTACATAAGATTTTACTACTTCATTCTTGGGCCAAAATGGTTGTCTTGGGTTTTTCCTTAACATTGTTAGAAGATAATTTATTGGCTTTTGACATTTGAAAGAAATCGTATCTGCATCCTAAAAAATATGTTATCCCTAATGCAAGGGGCTTCCAGGAACAAGTATCCAGAATGGATTGAGAAAAGTAGAGTAGCTGAATTTACCCACCCATTCCTCTCTTGTATCCAAAGCTTGGACACACTAACACAGCGTCTAATTTTTATGTCAGTCTTTCACTCCTTTTATTTATTCATTTGATAAATGTTTATTAAGTGCTTACCATATTCAGGGAATGTGCTGGACAGTGGCCTGGCAGTGGTGAATGAAATTTATGCCTCCTGATAGGAAAAAATAATACAATTGACACATAAGCTTGAAATTGATGTGGGATTTCAAATTCTTCATAAATTCAAGATAAGTAGGCCCAGGGTGCTAATCCAAGTTGAATTTCCACACCTGTTACAATCAAATGCTGGAAAAGTAGAAAAAAAAAGAATGGAAAATCTGCCCCAGTGTGTCTTCTGGCAAGGAGAATTACAAAAGTGAATTGAGAAGGAGAATAAACCAAGGAGCAGATCTTGCCTTTAGTCCCAGAACTGACCCAGGTTAATAAAATGTGACACGTAAAATACAGAAAATACACAATGGAATGAATGATCAAGAAATGAAATAAAGGGAAAAGTATAAAGCATCATATAGCAGAAATATAAAATGAAACATAATAAATATCTAAGAGTAGAGAAGTAACATTTGTCCTTGTATAAAATAAATGATAGATTACAAATTAGTGGTCAGATAATAAATGCTAGAGAAACTGGGTGAGAAATCCATTTGAGCTGACATAATTAAGTGATGCTTCAAAAAATTGTATTATCTGAACTGGGCCTAGAAAGGCAAGTTACTTCATTTAGCATTTAACAAATACTTGCTAAAAATCTATCATTTGTCAGCAACAAGACTCTTGGACTAGTAAAATGGAAAGTTGGGTTGAAAGAACTTTTCAGTCTGAACCACTCCCTGAAAGCTCTAATTTTATGGGTAAAGAGGTAACTCATAAGTGGCAGGAATGAAGGGAAAATGTGACATGCAGAACAATGGTTCCCAAGGATTTCTGTGTACTAACCTCTGGAGCCCATGAATATGTCATCGTATATAGCAGAAGGGACTTTGCACATGTGATTAAGCTAAGGACCTTGAGATGAGGCAATATTCTGGATTATTCAGGTGACCTTGATCTAATTTCATGGGTACATGAAATTGTAGACACTACCTTAATATGACAAGAAAGGGGGAGATGTGAATATGGAGGAATGGTCAAACAAATGTAATGTTGCTGGTTTGGAAGATGACAGAAGGAGACCACAAGCCAAGGAGTAGGAGTGACATCTGAAAATGGGAAGAGGAGCACAGCCCCGGGGCACCTTGATTTTAGCCTCGGGGAGACCTGTGTTGGGCTTCTAGCTTATGGAACTGGAAGATAAGAGATTCTTCTTGTTCTAAGTGCTAACTTTGTGATTTGTTGTATCGCCAATAGGAAACTAATGTAAAAGATTTTATGAAAAGGCTACAGTATGTCCATAATGCAGAGGGAAAAAATATCAAATGTTTTTGATGAACAAAGAATAAGAAGTTGGTAAGAAATTTGGCTGAGGTGATAGACGAGTAATAGAAGGCCAGTCAGTACAAATGGGTTGGGTTAAATTGTTGAGGGTCTTCAAATTTAGGCAAAACTGTTTTATTTATTTATCTGATTTTTTATATGGTGAAATTATTTAATAAGTTATCAAAAGTTCTTGGTCAGTATATAAATTTAAAGGAGAAAGAAAATTCAAAGTATACTATTTGAATTTTAACAAATCATTAAAACATAAATCATAAAACAGTCTTATAAAATTAATAGTATAGTATGCATGTTTAAGGAAGTATATTCTGATTATTTCACAAGAGATTAAATTCTTTTTTATACTTTTAAAAATAAAATTGACTCCAGCAAACTGTAATTATTTAATTAAAATATGACCATATGCATACATAAACTACATAATTACTTGAATATCAGCAATAACAATGAAATAGTAACCCTTTTGTTAATCATCCTTAGTTTATGTAGTTCTTGCAGGCCTATGTCATCTTGAAGAACATTTCATTAAATTAAAAAAATGAATATCTTCTAGGGACTAACGTAGGAACAAAGATACTTCTCGCAGAAAATTTTATTGAGAACAGATTTTACCATTACTGTAATGGAAGCATAAACTACTGGATAAAGTTAGCCTTATAGAAGAAAGATACATTTATTAGAATTGTCAAACTCCTAATGAAGAGTTAATGAAATCCTCAAATCCTGCTGGCTATATTAATGAAAAGACTCAAAAAAAAAAAAAAAAAGACTCAAATGCAGGAAGCTGTAATCTTTGCCATGTTTAAGAAGTGGCTAGCAAGTCCAACTCTGTAATGGAGTATATTAAATGGCTTTTCTTAAGGGAAAAAATAGCCAAACAGAAGGAAAAGGAAAAGGAGAAGGAGAAGATGAGGAACATGGAGGAGAGGAAGGAGAAGAACATAGGATTTCTAGGAATGTTACTATTTACAAAAGTATAAATTTGGGATCCCTGGGTGGCGCAGCGGTTTGGCGCCTGCCTTTGGCCCAGGGCGCGATCCTGGAGACCCGGGATCGAATCCCACGTCGGGCTCCCGTTGCATGGAGCCTGCTTCTCCCTCTGCCTGTGTCTCTGCGCCTCTCTCTCTCTCTCTCTTTCTCTCTCTCTGTGACTATCATAAAAAAAAAAAAATTAAAAAAAAAGTATAAATTAACTTAAAAGCCCTGATTTATAGTTAAGTGAGCTCTTTTTTAAAGGTCTGGGTAATTTTGGGCCTGAGAAAAATGAGATGGAACAAATATTTTTCTCTGCTTTGGAAAAAAGGGGATCTGCTGTTTCATTTATTCTTTGGCAACTCATTGTAATATCACATGTGGTAACAGTGCACGTGGGTACACAGTGGGTTAAATGGAAATGTAGTAAGACCTGCAGATCCATAACCCAGGAATTGACTGCTTAAAAGACATTCTCCTCAAAATTCGTTTTAATTTTGGCCAGAACAATAAACATTTGAGAAATTTTGGCGATGTCCCATCCTGGTGAGGTTATGGAATAAAAGGGACCCTTATATGTTGGTAGTGGTTGTATAAATTGATACAGCAAGTTTTGAGAACGATTTGGCAATATCTGGTCAAGTTGATCAGGATCCAGCCTTCCACTTCTAAGTGCTGCATTTACTTCAGAAAAACTGTTGCATATGTGCACAAGAAAACATGCACCAGGGACTTCAGTGGACATTGTTGTTTATAGGGGAAAACAAAACAAAACAAAACAAAAAAAGGAAAACTAGAAAGAAACCTCTAAATATCCATTATTAGAAGTGGATATCTTTGTATCCAGCAGTCACAATAAGTAAAGAAAATAGACAAAAAAATGCTGAGAGAAAAAGGCAAATTCTTAATACGATACTTATTTAAAAATTTGAAACACATAAGAATAATATATGTTGTATATAAATAATATATGTATTTGTATGTGAAAAGTATAAGAACTTGGACAGAAAGGATACATTTCAGTTGTCTGGGATGTCACGAGGATGGCATAGAACAGACTGGATTAGGCTACAAAAAAGAACTTTGATCAAACCTTTACTGTTTTATGTCTTTCCACAGTTACCCAAAGAAAATGTGAAAGCATGTTTATTTAATCTGAGAGTGGGTACAGGGTATTTGTTAGATTACTTTTTCATAATTTTCTGTATTTTCAAATATAAACCAATTAAAAAATGAAGGATGATATTTTATTTCGCCATATAAACTAATCATCTCATGAATAATCTGGTAGTGGTTTTAATTTGGGTTGTTTTGTGTGGTTCTGTTAATTCTATTTCAGGCTCAGATCCTATTTTATTTTAGGCAGCTGGCCTGTATTCCTCCTTAGATTGTGTTCTTATAGCAGAAGTCTTTCCAGGACTGTCATGCATTTGATGATCCATTTAAGAAGCTATTTATCGAAGATTTTCAAATTTCTCTAGATATAGTCAGCAATATTTCTATTAGTTTTTTTCAAGATTAAATTGACTGCCCCAAATATGATTCATTAAACACAGCTCTGGAAAAATAAGGTCACCCTGAAAAAAATGTAACTATTCTGGACCAGCTAATGTGATTGATGGAGATAAATATGTGCCATTTCTGAGAAAGAAGACTAGCTTGTCATTAGAGATGATCTTAATCATCGATACCAAGGGATTCTAATGGGGGTGGCATTGTTCTTGCTTCTTCATTCTTGGGAGTGCTGTTGACCCCTTTAGCTTGCTTTATTACCATTCTTCACAATAAATCATTGGCCCATCATGGGCTGCCATTTAGAGAGCAATAATAATAATAGTTAACATTTAAAGAGCTTTTATTATTTGCAGTGCTGTAATCAGCACTTTACATGGATTATCTCATATCATTTTAACAACTTATGAGGAAGAAGCTATTATTATTTAACTTTTATAGATGCAGGAACTAAGGCTCACAGGGGTCCAGGAAATCTCAAAGAAAATAAAAACTCTAGGTCACTGACCACATAATTCTAAATTAAATTATAAGCACAAAGTATGTCATTGTAAGTTTGGTTAAGTGTCTTAGCAAAGAAAGTCTATCTTTTGATTGGCAACGAAATCTGGGAAAAAAGTGGGAAATGATGCTTGCTGGTGAAAGGAAAAGAAGAGCTATGGATATGTGGTAGGGGCCAAGAAACACATGGAAATTTCCAGCAAAGGGCAATAAGTTCTATTCTTTCCTGGTAACACTGGGAGATGAGTCTCACATACTTGGTGTATTTTTCTTCTTTTTTTCTATACAGCTTGAGGGTTCCTATGGAAGAAATCAAATCCTAGATAACCAGAAGCAAGACAAGTAATATCAGAAAGAAAATGGTGCACCTGGGATAGGTTTAATATGTGCCTGGCATCTATTCAGGGTAGTGTAGGTGACTGACTATGCAGGAAGGGTGTGGGGCAGGAAGTGTGCGGGGCAGGTACACAGGGGAATGGCAGCAGGGCACACAGGGGAATGATCAGAAGGCTAAATAAACTGGGGGGCCTGGATGGCTCTGTGGGTTAAGCACCTGAGCCTTGGTTTCAGCTGAGGTCATGACCTCGGGGTGGTGAGGGGGAGGCCAGCGTGCGCCTCAGCTCGGCGGCACAGTCTGCTGGAGACTCTTCCCCACCTCCCCTACCTCCTGCCTGCTCCCATATGCGCTGGTACAGTCTCTCAAATAAATAAAATCTTAAAAAACCAAAACCAAAAGGAAAGCTAGATAAGTCAATAGAAAGTGACGTGCTGCCGGAGTCTTATGCAGGCAAGGAGAGGAAAAGGATTCTCAGATGGAGTGAACACATTTCATGGACTGAAATAATTTGGAAATTCTCAATATTCACATGAAGTTTGCATATTTAATATTGCATAAATGTTAGAGCAGGGCAGTTAATGGAAACTTGTCTCTAGCCCAGGCCCAACTGGAACAGATTTACATGAAAAAAGGATCTGTTTTCTTTAAACTTTAGTATGTTGATACCCATTGCACCCTCAGCCTTTTCTCTCTTGAGAAAGCTTTCCCGCCTTTCCATTTACTCTTCTTTTCCTCTCTTCCAGAAACCTGGATTTACCGTCTATTAATTATCCAATATAACGTTCTCGTTCTATACTATTCTGCCCTTGCTTGTGTAAATACTTTTTTGCTCCTAATTTCAAAATTGGTCTTTTTTGTCTCTTAGCTCTTCATCTGCCCGTCACTTCTTCCTGTGTTCACATTTTATCTGCATGCCTTAATTTCCTTTCTTAGATCCCCACTTTGCTTTTCCCACCCTCTCTCTGTCCAGGGAGATGGCCCTCCATGGACCATGCATCAAGAGGCCCTCTTACTATCCAGTGGCTTACTGCAGGAGCCTGCTGCGGGGGACCAGATGGGGGGAGTGAGTCCAGTCCTTTGCTCCTGGACCATGGCCAGAGTTCCTGTCCTAGGAGCTCTCCACGAAGGACCCCTGCTTTGGCTTCCCGAGACCACACTCCCTTCCTCAGTTTTGGTCTAGGAAGAGAGAGCACAAGCAGGGTGAGGGGCAGAGGGAGAAGCAGGCTCCCCGCTGAGCAGGGAGCCCGATATGGGGCTGGAGAGAGCATGACCTGAGCTGAACATAGATGCCTAACTGACTGAGCCACCCAGGTGCCCTATCATTACTTTTTTATGTGTAAAAGTAGAAGAAAGTAAGCGTAAAATGGGTTTATGATATAAAAATACCAATATAAAAATCCAAAATAAATAGCTGTCATGATTATGTAGCTTTGAATTTGAAACTTAAACAGTAAAATTCTATCCAAAACTAGAAGCAAAAGAAGAAAGTGCAGGTAGTTACTTATTTACTGCAGGTTGATTATATGTACTTTGAGTTTAGATTAAATAAGTACAGTTTACTAATATTTTCAGGCATGGGATATGGGAAGAACAGTTTCTTTAAATGTTATCTATAGAAGATTTATCTGGCAGTTGAACTTTTCCATTTCATTTGCCTGTCATCTCGTTAAATGTGAAGAGAGAGTTTTTTGAAATATGTGATGTTCTAAAAGGGGCAAAGAGACACTCTACGTTGAATGGTCAGATCTCAAGGAGTATTTTGTCCATATTTAGCTTTAGATAGAAGATTGAAAAATTTTAAGTTGGAATTCTTAAACAGATGGTCACTGCTTCATTGGAATTGATATTAAAATACCAAATCATACTATGATACTGATGTTTTCAAATAACATTATACATCTTTTTTTAGCTAAAAAGGTATTTTCTTCCAAAGTCAAGCAAATACACCTGTGTTATTGAAGTTTTTGCTTCTGATGGTCCCAGAAAAGGAAAAAAGCTGTACACAGTGTACAGTATTTAAATTCCATACTTGAGACAGACCCATGCCGCCATGCAATTGGCCACAGAATTGAGTTTCTGTCACGGAATTTGCCCTGTGGAGATCACCATGCGGCTCCACTCTCATGTGGCCGAGACACAGGCAACGGGGGAGCTTTGCATTTGCTTTGCCTTGGCTCTGGCTTAGGAAAATTGCTCCGGCAATTGCTCTCTGTAGCATGTAATGCTGTTAGTTCCTACTCCACTGCTAATGGTCTCCCACCCCCGAGCAGACCACAAAAAGGATGGACGAAGGAAAAACTACTACATCTCCCGATACTATTGCCCCGTTTTCAGTAGAGGGGGGCATCTTTTCAGTCCTGCCCCCCCATGCTGTGTGGATTCGAGGAAGCCAGCGTGGGACCACCTACTCAGGGCTGAGCCAGGCATTCCCCAGCTTTGTGCCAACATCCTCCTTCTAATTCAGATAGATTGTACGTTTCAGGAAGAAATAAAGTGAAGCCTTTAGAAAAGGTAGGAAAAGGAAGGGGGATTCTGGAATGCATTTATGCAGTTCACGTAATGTTTTTTATGATAAACATGTGAATATGTATATTTTATGTTTTTAAGGATTGAAACAAAATAAGATTCTGCTATTAGATTCAAGCGAGCAAAGTGAGGAGCTGACTTTAAAATTTGATCCGCTTCTTGGTGTCGTATGCAGTATTTACATTGATCTCCTCTCGTTTTTGGTGGCACGGTCACCGCATCTGATGGAGGTCAGACCCACATCACGTCCACCCACAGGTGACACAGGTGGCCATGCAGGCTGAGAACATAAACTTTTTTTTTTTTCATAAGCAAAGATTATTTACTGTAAAGGATGCGGGGAAATACCATGGAATGAATTTACTTTTATATGTAATGTATTAATTTTTAAATATACATTAAAGCAGTACATTCAGTAGGACAGAAAAAAAAGCAATTTATTCACCAGTACTAGATTCACTTCTTAATGGGCACCTTGCTGAGAGATAAAAAATAGAAAAAAATGTCCTGTCTATTTAGTTTTCACATAGACAGTGTGGTTAGAAAGATGTTTTTCCTTAAAGAAATAAAGACGGTAGATGGAGGTCGCTTATTTTTATTGTTCACTACAAGGGAGACTGCTCATTTAACGGAACTCAGTAATGAAGTTCAGTTTTCTTGTCATCAGACCAATTTGTTGGTTTTTTTTTTTTCTCAACTTGGCCTTATGGAAATAGTAATCTCTCAAAGTTTGTGCAGAAGGAACAAAAAAGAAGTGTAAAGACTTTTCTCCCAAATCAGCTGATTAATCTCATAGAATAAAAAAAAAAAATTGAATTTGCTTTGGTAATCTGGAACCAAGTCAGTGCCTGAACAGGTCCTTGAAACTATCACTACCACAAAGAAAAGAACCTTACTTATTTTATTTTATGTGGAATAAAACACTGTTAATGTTCCATACAAGGAAACAGTCTAAATTATCTGCCAAAATGTGTGTGTTCATGGTCACCCATTGTGAGAGGGGTTCCTGTGATCTGGGAGCTGCCTACATACTATACCAGATGCTTCTATTCCATCATTAAAATGTGCCAAACTGTTCATCCCAAAGATTGGAGCACCTAACAAGTTAACAGGAGGATTCCTGTATATCTTGTTGTTTTGGTGGATTTATTGGTGGAACCAGTTTTCTTTAGCAAATATATAAATTTATCATAACTTCAGACCCCTAAAAGTGATTCAGAATAAATCAGCCGTGACCATTACTGCTAACTGAGACCATTGGAAAGGGGCCCTGGAATAGTGTAATTAGTTGCCATTACGTGGCTGCAAGCCTGCACTTTTCCTACTGACTCTGACCCACTGCCTAGCTTAAGTAAGTATTTGCACGCAAACTCATGATAATTGATCCCCTTCTGTGTCAAGTGTCTTCATAACTTTAAAAATTGAAGATGCACAGTGTCTCAAGTGGTTTGAGTAGGCAATTTTATTCCAATTTTATTATCACAATGGGTCCATAATATGCATGGAGTGTCCTTTCTGATTAGCCATGCCTGAACAGTTATCCACTCCATTTCCATGTTCTTCTGTTCTCCCCTCCTGTTCCTTTTCTTCCAACCCAGGCTTCCCCTTATTTTCTGAGGAAACAGAAGAGGCTGTTTGCAGAAATCAACTAGCTACTCAGATTAGTTGCCCAGAATCAGGATTGGCTAAGGCAGTGTGGTGTTCCCTGCTAAATCAGTTGTCTTTATTACACATGAAAATGGTTTCTGTGTCTCATTTCAGGGATTGGGGGGAAAATGTCTAGGTGACTAGGTACAAGTGAAAACTTTGTTCTAAACATTAGAATTGCAGAACGTGAGTGTTTTGTGTTGTGTTGGTCTCAGCCTATCAATAGTGACGGCCCTTGTTGTGATGAGCACTGAGTGTTACATGTAAGTGATGAATCACTAAATTCTACTCCTGAAACCATTATTACATTCTATGTTAACTAACTAGAGTTTAAATAACATTTTGAAAAGAAAAAGAAAAGAGTGATGCTATTGCCTAGCAATGCCTGGGGCTCCTTCCTGGCCTTTGTGATTTGTGGTGAGCCCCCCTGAAGTTTCTCTGACTAGAGTCAGTGCTGTGGCTCAAATGGGTCTTGTGATTCTCCTTAGTGCAAGACACGCCTCAGCGACAGCCATCAGAGAGCTTTGATAAAACAAGGCTTATTACTCACAAATCCTGCAGGGTATAGGTCATGTTCATGGCCACACAGCAACGTTCAGGCAGAGAGAGAGAGAGAGAGAGAGAGGGAGAGAGGGAGTGCTCACTCAAGGATCTAGATAGAGTTCTGTCTCTATTGGGGTCAAGGGCGAGATTCCTAGTGTTTTTTGGGTTAACTCTTCATTAGTGAATTTAAAACACAAGAGCAGGAATTAAAGCATGGGAAAGGAAATGCGGGTCCCTCTAGCAGTCAGAGATCTAGGTCACCCAAAGCTTTCTAAAAGGGGAGCTTCACAAGTAGGACTGCCTGACTCTTTATCACGTTGTGTAAATGGCAATATGTTTATTTGAGGTGGATGGCTTTGAAGTAGATACCTTGGCAATCAACAGTTTAACGTCAAGTACTTGTAATACAATCAAAACTAATTGTCAGGCCCTTATACTACAGTGAGGCAAGTAGGAAAAAAAACTAGCTTATATAGCAGAAAAGTGATAAAAAATTATTCTTAGGTCAAATTGTAGCACACATGCACGATGCTATACAGAAGCTGAATATAATTTAAGGATCAAGTTATTTACTTATGAGATCATTTTGTTTCCTTTGGGTTCTTTTTTTCATATTTCTATTTTTTCTGTTTTCTAGTAGTCAGTGGTCTTGTCTTTAATTGTATAATGGGATGTATATTATTCATTTTATTGGTCACTTATAAAATGAAACAAAAATTCAAATCATCCTTTACTACAGGGACAGTTATACAAGCGGTGATAATATCCAACTTCCGTGACTAATGCATCAGGAAGATGTATTTTTAGCTGTCCTAGGACCATTACCTCAGTCTGAATTAGGACCATTGTGTGTCACAAGAAGCCTTTCACCCAACAGTAGTTAAGAAGTCCTATCTGGATAAGTCCATAAATCAAACTCGTAGTCTTCAAGAGAAAGAATCCAAATTTTGTCACAAAATGAGCAAAAACATATGGGTGTTCATTTTATTTCATGGAAAAACATGGTTCACTGATCTTTTCCCCAAAAGACTCTGGAAATGGAATCATGAAAAGCACTTGGGCAGTAACTTTAATCAAATTGCAAAGTTAGAATATCCCGAAGATGACCCACCCCCACATATTTCCAAAATTGGGAGGGTTTTCTTTTATAAATAGTGAATTATCCCCATAAATGAAAAGGATCTGTTCCTTTGCAGCACATGCAGAAATCAATGGAGGTATGTGAGAATCAGACCCATACTTGAGATCACCAGGAGTCTGACATTTTAAAGGTCTCTAGTTACAGAAGCCCAAGCCTGCCTTCTTAGATTTATCGCAGGGTGAACCATTGGCCCATTCATGAAATTCTCCTTCCATCAAAGTCCTTTAAAGAACTTATCTTTTGTGCTGATTGACAACTGTTCAATAAATGTTCAAAAAGATTTTTCATGAGATTATAGATATTGGTTATTACCTCTAAAACTTGTCTTTTCAGATTAAATATAAACTCTTCCTATAAACTTTCTAATTTTATTCTGATTTATTGTCTCCCATCCCTGTTGGGGGATGTGTAATCTAAGTATGAATTTAATATTATTAAATGCTGCCATTTGATTACTTCCTGGCTTCATGGACAAGAAGTCACAATGAGTTCTTAGCATAGTGGCTTATTGTATGAGTTTTGGTGATAAACACTTTGGTGCCCAAGGTTACTCATCTATAAAATAATTTTGTTAGTTCAGAGAGATGGAGCAAAACAAATAGCAATGGAATAAAATGTTCATGTTGTCTTAAAAAATAAAGCTATTTCCTATTTTAACTGCTGATTAAGCAAGGCATATTTAGTTTTTAAAATTATAAGTGTTTGTGGTATAGTATTGGAAAATAGGCTTTTGTTCCCTTAAATTATCTACTGCAAATTTCCTTATATATGTAATTAAATATATTTCTATATTATATTATTGCTCATTTTTAAATGAATAGGAAAGATAACTTTTTATTATAATTAGGATGAAAATTTTCTCTTTATTCGATCTAGGAAAATATCAAAATATGAGGTCAGATTAAAAATATTTTAGGGGGCAGCCCGGGTGGCTCAGCGGTTTAGCGCCACCTTCAGCCCAGTGAGTGATCCTAGAGACCCGGGATCTGGTCCCGCGTCGGGCTCCCTGCATGGAGCCTGTTTCTTCCGCTGCTTGTGTTTCTTGCCTCTCTCTCTACCTGTGTCTCGAATAAATAAATAAAATCTTTAAAAAAAATGTGTTTTACACATTTTTTGGTACAGTTTTTTGGTTTGTTTGTTTGTTTAGTGGGGCTCAGAACAAATCTCAACTTTCTCCTAACTTTGAAGCAAAAGTAAGGCATGTTTGCTTTTCTAATTTTAGATATTTTGTAAGGTCTATAAGTGACAGGAAATTTACCACATATCTTAATCAATCTATTATCTATCAATCTATCATCTATCTATCTATCTATCATCAACACTTCTACCTTGTTTCCCCTAAATGATTAAGTTCTTATCAGCCTCCTATGAGTTTCATTAAGCTCAGTATATTGTAAGCACCATATACTAAAGAGCTTCATTAAATTGAATCTCTACTCAGCCACTAAGCAGATATGGATTCTCTAGACTGTCTTGTTTGCAACTAACCTCATGTAACTATTGAGAACTTGAAATGTGGATTGTGTGATTGAAGAACTGAATTTTTAATTTTATTTCATTTTAATTAATTTAATTCTAATTTCAAAACATATTTGATTCACTTAGTGAAATATTTTTTTTTGTTTGGAAAACTTGGGTGTATGTGAATATATCTTTTTAACTGTAGATTTATTAAATCTAAATACATACTGAGTGTTGCTGATGAAGATAGAGTGTCTGGAAGAGAAGTTTTGTGAATGTGTAACACCTTCCAGAGTCAAAGATTCAGAATTAAAGATTCGGTTAAAAGAAAGTTTCAGATCTAGTTGGCTTTTAAGTGACTCATGAATTACGAAGCATCCAGTCTAGAAAAGAGAGGAGCTTTAAGGATTGAACAAACTGAGAGGGCTTTATAGATTGAAGTCAGCCAGAAACAAGGAAGGTTTCCTGGGTGTGTGCTTCACTGGAGCAAAAGGAAAGTCTCGATGCGGGTAAGGTGGTTTGTGCGGAGTGAGCAAGTGATGATTGGTTGACTTAGGCCTTCCTTTTCAGAGAGCTAATTATAGAAATTTTGGTAAGTTTTCATTTGCTAATGAGGGATTTAGTAACATGAGCAACTCTGCGTCAGGCCTAGTCTGGGTACTTTAACAGTATAAAAAAAGAATGTTATATATTTTGTTAAAAATGTATTTCATATCTTAAATGTTGAAATGACAATATTTTATTTTCTTTCATTTATTTTAATGATTTATTTATTTATTTTAGCAGGGGAGGGCCAGAGGGACAGGGAGAGTCATAAACAGACTTTGCTGAGCATGGAGCCCAAATCAGAGCTCAATCCTTGGACCCTTAGATCATGTCCTGAATTGGAACCAAGAGTCAGACACTTAGCTGACTGCACTTCCCAGGTACCCTGACCATATTTTAGAAATATTGGGTTAAATAAAATATATTATTATTTTAATGTTCATTTATTTATTTTTTAATTTAAATTTTAGTTAGTTAAATACTGGGTTCTGGAGTAGAATTCAGTGATTCGTCATTTACATACAATACCCAGTGCTCATCACAAGTGGCCTCTTTAATATCTGTCATCGATGAGGCCTGTTCCCCACTAACCTCCCTCTATCAACCCTCAGTTTTTTCTCTATTGTTAACAGTCTCTTATGGTTTATTTCCCTCTCTCCTTCCCCCTCCTTCTCTTACGTTCATCTGTTTTCTTTCTTAAATTCCTCGTATGAATGAGATCATATGGTATTTGTCTTTCTCTGATTTCACTTAGCATAATATACCCTAGCTCCATCCACATCATTGCAAATGCCAAGATTTCATTTTTCTGATGCCTGTTAGACCACATCTTCTTTATCCATTCATCAGTTGATGGACATCTGGGCTCTCTCTATAGTTTCACTATTGTTGATAATGCTGCTGTAAGCATCAAGGTGCATGTACCCCTTCAAATCTGTATATATGTATCCTGTGGTAAATACCTAGTTCTGCAATTGCTGGATTTTTAACTTCTTGAGGACCCTCTATACTGTTCTCCAGAATGGCTGCACCTGTTTAGGTTCCCACCAGCAGTGTAAGAGGGTTCGCCTTTTTCCACATCCTTACCAGTATCTGTTTCTTGTGTTGCTAATTTTAGCCATTCTGACAGGTGTGACGTAATACCTCATTGTAGATTTGACTTGTATTTCCCCGAAGATCAGTGATGTTGAGCCTCTTTTCATATGTCTGTTGGGCATCTGGACGTCTTCTTTGGAAAAGTGTCTATTCATGTCTTCTGCCCATTTCCTCATCAGATTATTTGTTTTTCAGCATTCAGTTTGTTCTTCATAGATTTTGGATACTAAACCTTTATCAGGATATATCACTTGTAAATATCCTCTCCCATTCCATAGGCTGCCTTTTAGTTTTGTTGATTGTTTCCTTCTCTGTGCAAAAGCTTTTTATCTTGATGAAGTTTATTTTTGCTTTTGTTTCCCTTGCCTTGGGTGATGTGTCTAGTAAGAAAGTTGTTATGGCTGAGGTCAGAGGGGTTTCTGCCTATGTTTTCTTCTAGGATTTTGATGGTTTCCTGTATCACATTTAGGTCTTTCATCCATTTTGAATTTGTTTTTGTGTAAGATGTAAGAAAGTGGTCCAGTTTCATTCATCTGCATGTTACTGTCCAGTTTTCCCAATACCATTTGTTGAAGAGACTGTCCTTTTTCCAGTGGATATTCTTTCCTGCTTTGTTGAAGATTAGTTGACCATATAGTTGTGGGTCCATTTCTGGGTTCTGTATTCTGTTCCATTGATCTATGTGTCTGTTTTAGTGGCAGTACCATGCTGTCGTGATGACTGGTAGCTTTGAAATATTGTTTGAAATCTGAAATTGTGATACTTCCAGTTTTTGTTTTTGTTTTTGTTTTTGTTTTTCTTCTTCAGATTTTCTTTGGCTATTCAGAGTCTTTTAAAGTTCCATACTAACTTTAGGATTTTTTTGTTCTGGCTCTGTGAAAAATGCTGGAGGTATTTTGATAGGGATTGCATTAATTGTGTGGATTGCTTTGGGGAGCAGAGACTTCTGTTTTTTAAGATTTATTTATTTATTTTGGAGAGAGAGGGAGGGGGACGGAGCAAGAGAGCAGAGTAGATGGGCAGAGGGAGAGGTAGAAGGGGAGAAGCAGATTCCCCACTGAGCATGGAGCCTAAGAGCTTGGTTTCACCAGTACAAGATCTTGACCTGATTTGAAATCAAGAGTTGAAACCTTAACCTACTAAGCCACCCAGATACCCAGTTTATATAGATATTTTAACAATGTTTGTTTTTCCACCCCATGAGCATGGAATGCTTTTCCATTTCTTTATGTCCTCTTTAATTTCTTTCATAAGTGTTCTGTAGTTTTCAGAGTACAGATCTTTTATCTCTTTACTTAGGCATATTCCTAGATATCTTATTGGTTTGGATGCAGTTACAAATGGAATCAATTCCTTGATTTCTTTTTTTCTGTTTCATTATTAAAATCATTTTCACATATTTTTAAAAAATTTTTAATGTGGTGATTAGAAAGTTTGAACTTATATGTGGGGCTTGCATATATTTCTATTTGACAACACTGTTAGAAGAATACTCCAAGAGAAAGGGTAATATGATCTATCCTGCATATAAAAATAAACTTGAAAGAAATTAAAGAGGTTGGCATGAAAAAATTAGTAATAAACAGTTAGATGATATTTACTTTATTTTTGGATGAGTAATTGTTTTATCAGAATTAAGGAAAAGGAAGAAATCATAAATAATATATTGATCACTTTGACTATATAGAATGAATAACCTGTAGATTTCTGTGTGAGTCTCTTTTAAGAATCCATTATGAGTAAAATTAAAGAGCAACAGTTCAGTATGTTGTGGAGTCTGTTCTTCTTACCTTTTCTGGGGGGCAAGGGGAAGTTCTCTTGCTCATTCTCTAGAATTAGATGGCATTCGGATCATCTTTGGGACCTTTATTTTGCTCCTAGAGGAAAGGCTTACCTTATGTTTATAATTAAATCAAGGATACTTGCTCATTTTATGACACAATGTTTATCTTTCTCTCCTTGGAGGAACACACTGTCTTTCTTTATTTCTGTTTTGTGGTAAGTTTCAGTTATTGGAAAATATTTAAGTATACTTAGCACAATTTTGGTATGCAAATCTGCTTTTTCAGTTGTAAATTTATGAAATCTATATGGCTGACAGTGGGGATGGGTGTACACGGTTTGGCATTTTTCAGCCACCTATAGTAAGATGGATGGATTAAACTGGTGCTTTTCAGTGGGTTGAAGTAGGTATCCCTATTTTGGCTTTTGGTCCAAGCTATACTCTTAAAAAATAAATTTTAAATTAAATTAATTTTTTCTATTGTTATATAATCAACATATAACATTGGAAAGTTTAAGGTGTACATGTTAATTTGATATATATTGCAATATGATTATCATTGTAGTGTTAGCTAATACATCCATCATGTTGAATAGTCATCCTTTCTTTTTTGTGGTGAGAACCTTTAAGATCTAGTTTCTTAAAAATATATATACATAGTTTCATATATATATTTCTTAATCTAGTCCCCTGGGAAATCTTTTGGGTAATAAAACTGATATCATATTAATCCTAATTTGCCTTGTGTGACTTTCATTTACTGTGATTTAGCAGGCACTAATGATTTAATGTATTGGGAAATATGGCTAATTGATATATGCTCTTGTCAGATATGTTTGTTAGATACCTGGATTATTCGAGTAGTTAATATCAAGCTAATATTGTAGCTAATGCTACAACAACATATAACTCTTATAGATTGAGGGAACTAAGAGACATAATTGTCAAATGCTATGAGTCCCTGAATTTTGAAGAGATATTTTAAGATAATTGAGAAGATTTGTGTATGGACATTGGATAATGCTATTGTTGACTTTTTTTGTGTGATAATGATGTTATGGTTTCATAGGAAATAATGTTCCACCTTTTAGGAGATGCATGCTGAAGTATTGAGGGATGAAATTTAATGATGTCTTCAACCTACTTCGGAAAGTTTGGCAAAAGACGTGTGTGTGTGTGTGTGTGTGTGTGTGTGTCGTGAGAAAGAAAAAGATAGTAGGTATAGCAGAATATTAACAGCTGATAAATCAGATTTTTCTGTGTTTTTAAACTTTTTTTAAACTTTCAGTAGATTTAACATTTTTCAAAATAAATATTGATACATAAACATTTTTATGTATTTGCTGCATAGGGGATAAGAAATGTGATTAATTGATGATCCTAAACCCCTCACATAAGAGTGACAAGTATTTGCAACATACATGACAAATGGTTAAAAAAACTAATTTGTAAGAAAATTTTAAGATCAATAAGAAAAGATAACTCTTTAAAAGAAAAATGGTTAACATAAATAGGTTATCAACAGAGGAATAATGACAAATGGCCAGTAGACTTATGAAATGTTTATCACTGAATAATCAAAGGCAAGAACCTAAATACAGTACCAAGGTGGAAATATTGTTTCTCATTTAATAAAATATTTAAAAATTATAAATAATAAGATAGTCCAAGGCAACAGGTACTCTCAATCCACTGGTAAAAGTACAAAATTGATAAAGCTATTCGTAAATTTCTTTTGAGTAACATAGGCTAAGAAAATCAGAAATATCCATAAAATATCTACAAAGATTTTGAAAAGTATTTTTTAAAGGCAGAGTATTATAGATTCTGGATTCTGTTTCCTTATATTTAGAACAGAAAATATTGTAAATGCCTGCTTCTTGGTGAAGTTACAGGTGTTCCACGAAATAATTATAAAATTAAGAGGGTTAAACAAGATGATAAATACATAGTAAATGGCAGTTAGTACAGTATTCAAGTAGAAATAACCAAACAGAGACTCAATTAGGGGATTAGGTAAATTAATTATGTTATTTCTGTAACATAATTTGGAAACAATGGCTTTATTGAAATTGTGTTCAAAGATTGTTTAGTTGAGTTTAAAAAAAAAAGTCCTGTGAGGCATCTGGGTGGCTCCATCGGTTGAGCTTTGGGCTCTTGATTTTGGCTCAGGTCATGTCTCAGGGTCGTGTGATTGAGCCCTGTGTTGGACTCTGCTCAGCATGGAGTCTGGTTGACACATTTTCTCTCTCTCTCCCTCTCAGTATTCTTTCTAAATAAATAAATAAACAAACAAATAAATAAATAAAATCTTAAAAAAAGAAAAGTTCATGTGTATCCTCCAAAAAAAGTGTTTAGTATGATCTTAATTTAGTTTTTTTTTAGATTTTATTTATTTATTCATGAGAGACACAAAGAGAGAGGCAGAAACACAGGCAGAGGGAGAAGCAGGCTCCATGTGGGGAGCCCAACGTGGGACTAGATCCTGGGACCACACCCTGAGCCAAAGACAGAGGCTCAATCACTGAGACACCCAAGCATCCCTGATCTTAATTTTATTAAAAAAATACATAAATACTTGAATTTATACCTAGTAAATGCATAAAATGCCATACAACAAAATATTACTAATACTAGTTATTTAATGATAGAATCATGGATAGTGTTAATTTTTTTCTTTTCCTCTAAATTTTTCACAATTGTTTCATTTACTGATGTAAAAAAAAAAAAAAAAAAACCAGCAACGACATTACAGCATTCTTCTTGGAAAATAGAATATGATTTCTAATTCCCAGTCTAGATTAAAAAGATAGAATTGATAAGGAAGATGAGCTCAAGGAGTTAGCATCATGCCAAGTGTCTTCTTATTCTTTTTAATACTGTACAGAGTAAACACAATAAGGATCGTGTCATATCTTATTACAAATATAGTGGTGTGGTGGAATCAGATGGGTTTGGGTAAAAACTGATTCTGAGGTCCATCAAGGTATGATTTGGAGAATTTTTATTAACATCTCTGAATTTCCCTTTTCCCATTTGTAAACCTAAATAAGAGTAGTGTGATCTTTAAATGAAATAATGAAAATGGGGAAGGAATGGGAAAAGTAGTGAGAAACCAACATTTGTCCAACTGTTCCAAGCTCTTAGCTATTCAGTTGACATGCATAGCGTCACTTAGTCTTCACAGGCCAGTGAGGTGCTCTGGACGTAGTTCTTGCAAAGTTCACCTGACTTCAGGAGACACAGTCATGTATACAGCTTGCTTTACAAGCCCTAACTCCAGATCCTGGTGCTGTAATGTTTTCTTTATCTTACAGCGTGAAGTGAACAGCCTTGGCAGGTGTGATGACCTAGGATGACCTAGGAGTGTACCATTTTCCCATTAGACCTTCAGTTCCATTGAGATGCCTTAAAGTGAATCTAAACCAAAATTCAGAAACACAGAAGCTAAGGTTGTCCTTGTTGCTCTTCAGAAGACGTGGATGAAAGAGGGTGACCGAACTTGGGCCGTCCACAGAGGACTGGAACTCAGAGGGATTCAGGAAAAGCCACTTGCATTTGTACTTTGTTTATAGCTTTTCCATCTTCCTTGTGAATCAGATTGTTCCCTATAGACTCTCAGGCTTGAGTTCAGCACATAGCTGAGATAAGGAGACCCTGTGGCATCCTCAAACCTCACGTAAGCAGATCAAGACAGCATTAAAATGAAGAGACAGAGAGAGATCAGTAATACATTGTGCTAGCTGGAGGCTGGGCAGAAATCATTATATTCTTTTCTCCTGAGATACTCGCTATACCATATCACAGAACCATAGACATTCATCACCTTTAACACATTTGCTTCTTGTAGGCAGCTTCTGGGTCAAGGGTCAGTTTAAGACAATATAACTGTAAATCTAACCCATTAATTCACTTTTTTTTTTTCAAAAAAAGTTCTTGGCAATTCACATTGCTTGATTAAAAAGCTATTGTGTTATCATTCAAAGTAAAAGCAGCTGTTTTCATTTGCTTTATTTGCAAGTTAGGCATAGTTTCTCGTTTTTAATTGCTCATGCTAACAGTTTTTAGTATATGGGCTCAAATGGAATAATACGACAGGAATATTATGTAGAGTACCAGGAGCATCTTTCTGAATTCTCCCCCATTTGTTGCATTATTAAATATTACATAAATTATTCAATGTCCTTTATTGTCAAACAAATTTTTTTCTTGCAAACAAGATCAAAACTAAGTGGCATTATATAAGATCACTAGACACAGATTATAGAATATCTTTTTTTGTTTTTTAAACTAAAAATGGCCTGCCCTTAATTTACATACTTCACTGATAGAAGCACAGGAGAATGTGAGGACAGAAATATGGGGAGGCAGTTTATTTACACAATAAATAGCCACATTTGTTGGTATTTAACGTTCGCTTTTTTTACTGCCTCTGTGCTCTGAGATAAAGATTTGAGCATGTACTTTATTCTTGGTTATCTGGCCCCAACAGAAGGTTGCCTGGGAGCTAGAAGAGTAGGCATTTAAAAACCCAAATATTTAATTACCACTCCTGGCCTGGTGCAGAAGGCAATCTGTGGTTCAGAGAAACCAGGTGCTTCTGCTTGGCTGATGCTTGGTTTTGTCTGAGAATGAATGTTTGATACCCACTCCATGGGACAGGGAGCAAGTTGAGAATGTATCAGCTTTGTATCATCTCCCATGTAAATAGTTCCATTATCTAAAAAAAAAAATGGAGCGTTCCCACATTGGACATGCCAAGAACCAACTATAATAGGCATGCTACTCAAGGTGGCACAGTTTTCATTCAGATCTGATCCTATTTTATATTGAACTCAAATTTGCTTCCACTTAACTGCTACCCATTGGTCTTGGTTCCTCCTGAAACAACATAGGAGACCTTGTTCTTCTGCACACCATCGCTTTCACCTACTGGATATTTCCTATGATCCATGAAGGCCCGTGTTAGACCCTGTGATATTTTGACTTAAAACAGTTAAGTATTTACACATCTGTATCATGATAGAGGACATGAAATTCTTTCTTAAAGATCAAGGACTAGCCCTATTTGAGACCTAAAAGAAAACATGTGAAACGTTATCAGGTTTACAATATTTTATCCCAGCATCTTTGGGATACTGTAAAGAATTTGAGAATTTGTAAAAAATATTATTATATACTTAAAAATGTGAGAAATTGTAGCAATAGTAGGTTTTGTAGATGGCTTTGTAAGGGAATCTCTTGACCAAAGTAAATACTAAAATATATTTTTAGAGCATTTGAATTCTTACTAAATCAGAATTCATTGGTAATTCCTTTGGAATGTGAGAGAGGGTACATGTCACTGGGATGGTGAGAGGTGTTTTGATGAAAGCCAGTAGAATATTCCTAAGAATTTCACTTTAAAAGAAAGGAAAAAGACCATGGTGCAGTTAACTTTGCATGCCTGCCGGCATCTTATTCTAAAGCACTCTCCACGCAAGAGTAATTTTAATAATTAGAACTGTCATTATGCTACTGCTGACAACTTCCAAATGTCTACAGGGAGCTAAAGGTCTCTGTGTGTGTGTGGTGTGCGTGCACAGACGTGCCCATTTGTGTACCTTTATCCTCTAGTGTTCAGCAGCATTTAGTACAGCATAAAATCAGATTTTACTAGTTATGATCAGCTGTAGTCAAGGTGATGGGAAAGGAAAGTAGATTTCTAAGATTAATGTTATTTGAAATTAGGCATTTGGTTCATTATTATTGTTTCTTTGTGCTTTAAACTTTATTCTCTTGCATATGGAGTGAACTTAATGGCAAAGAGAACTTTTATAAATCCCTTTAATAAAATGAACACCAACAAGAAATCTTTTACTCCAAGTGTCGTCTTGTTTGATGTTCCTTTTAGAGCAGTTGAAAGGATGTTCTGAGATCCAGAAGGCTATGTAGGCATCACGCAGAATCAAGGCATAGGGGGAAAATCATTCATTATCCCTTACACTCACACTGTAGCAGAAACACCTGGGAAGATATCTATTTTTATTTATTATTTATTTATTTATTTATTTATTTATTTTTCCCTAGAAGATATTTTATTTTATTTTATTTTATTTTATTTTTTTTCCTAGAAGATATTTTAAAACTACTGATCATGCCCAGTTCCTCCCCAGAAAAATTCTTATTTTACTAGTCTGAAAAGGGGCTTGGGCATTGGCATTTCTTATATCTCCATAGATGATGCTGATGTGTAGCTAGGAATTGGAATAACTAGTCTATTTTAGAACATCATAAACATAAAACTTATACCTGGCAGGTTCCACACTGGAATTAGCCACTTCTCTGGAGATACATCTCAGTGTCTTTAACTCATTATGTGCTTTGTTCAGATCTAACAAATATGGTTATTGGTTAGTCAGGGGTCAGCTTTAGGCTCTACCCATTTATCTTATGTCTGGCTCTCACAAGTTAGACGGGATGGCTAGTGGGCCTTGCCAGTGCTCCCACTCTGCCATTCTTGCACGTAGGCATTTTTCATTGTCCTCGATTGCCAATTAGCCGACATGAAGCGTCATGATCTTCCTCAATACTGCATTTAAGGCAGCCATGACTAATGACTCAGAATTGCTCTGTGATATTAAAACTACATTCCACTTCTGTACAAACATTATAGCACTAGGAATTTCTTTGGAAAGACATTTGAAATGAGATTTTTAAAAGTTAAATGTTCACTGATTACAGGATATATATAATAATATGCTATGTTCTCATTATTATGAAACAGTGGGGATAAACATTCATAAAATTCTACAGCCCCCCAAAAATGTTTAATCATGAGTAGATTCTTTCACGAAGTGACATAAGATAATTCAGAGGGAGAATGAAGTGCCAAATCCTGGAGAGCTAGATGAATATTTAAGTTGCTTTCAGTGCCCAGACTAAGGGCTACGTATGCAAATAGAAGTTACTTGGGTTATGACACATAAGTGTAGGACACAGAGGAAAGGATGAGTCAAAAAAAAAAGATGAGTCAAGAAGACCACAACTAGGGGCACCCGGGTGGCTCAGTGGGTTAAACGCTACCCTTGGCTTGAGTACTGATCCCAGGGCCCTGGTCCAGCCCGGTGCTCCCTGCTCAGGGGGGAGCCTACTTCTCCCTCCCTCTGCACCTCCCCCTGCTTGGCTCTCGCTCTCTCTCACTTTCTTTGTCAAATAAATAAGTAAAATCTAAAAAAAAAGAATGTAGCATGACTCGGTAGGGGCCATTAAAACAAATATTTGGTCCAATCTGAAATGATCCCTTGTTGATTTATACAGGATCCATCTCATATAATAGGAGTGGGAGAAAGCACAAAAGTCATAAGCAAAATATCTGACACAAGATTAAAATATTTTAAATAAAACTTGTTATTAAAATTCTAAAATTTAAACATAAGGAAATATATTTAAAAAGAACATGTGCAGGGGAGATTTATCCAGGATACATTAAGAAATGGTCTTATTTATCATGTCTTTTTGTCCCCCTCTTGTCTCCTTCTGAGAGATGTCTTAGCTCCTTTTTTCACTTTCTTCCTGAGTATTAAATCGGTTTGTATATGTTCTTTATTTTTCTATAACTTATATCCTTAATCAGTGACCAAAAAAAAAAAAAAAACTTTTAGTGATTATACTTCAAATTCATTGTGTCCATGTCCTTCCTTCAACCTTGGAGAGTATATATGTGCAAGGAGCCCTGCTGTAAGCTTGTTTAGGGCCCTCATTCCACAAGGCAGCGCAACCCCCATATATAGCAACACTTGTTTTGCTACAATTAAAGCTTCTCTTTAGTTTTATGACTTTATTTCATATTTTCAGTACTTTAAAATTATTTTTATTTTACAGAAACACAACATTTTCCTCCTGTCAAGAAACAACTCCTCCAACATATATGACTCCAAAAAGCCATCTGGATTTGCCCCTAGTAGTGTTGTAAGCTTTCTTGTGAGGACGACTTTTAGCAGAAACCATCCTATAAACAATTTTGTTCAAAGGGTCTGTATGTTTTTCTTAGAAAGAATTGCAATAGTTATCTCAACAGAATTTAAAGCACAGATGTGATAGAGTAACAGTAGTAAGAATTCATGAGCTATTTAATTCCTCAATTAGCCAAGTTGTCTGTGTCTCTGTATCTGAGAGCATATGTGTATTCTGAGAGTTTTTTCTTAATATGTCTTTGCATGTTTGAGTATGTGTCTTTGTATGTGTGCTTATTTATATGACACAGCTCTCCGTGGGTTAGCGTCTGACCTATTTATAAGGAACTTTATGTCTATTTGAATCTGCATATTTGGCAACATGGGTTCTTCAATGGATAGATAGAGCACTCATTTTTTGTCTTTATCGTCCTGTGTTTGAATTTCCTTTCATTTCCCTTTCTTTATGTCATCTTTTTTTTCCCCTCCTTTTTACTTTTGTGTATCTTTGTCCAATTGAAATATCTTTAAATTTTTGTTCTTAAACCCGAACATGGATGTTTTGGGTGTTTATCTTTCTCTTAAACTAACAGACACCAAGCCAATTCTCTCCTCCTCTTCTCTGAGACAATGCCAATTTAGTTGCCATTTTATTTATTTATTTTAGAGATTTTATTTATTTTGAGAGAGAGAGAAAGAGAGAGTGGGGGAGGAGCAGAGAGAGAGGGAGAGAGAGAGAGAAACTCCAGCAGACTCCATGCTGAGCATGGAGCCTGATGGGAGGCTCAATTGCATGATTTTTTTCCCAGAAAAAAAATTTTTTTCCATATCCATGACCTAATAGCCATCCTACAAAAACAAAACAAAATAGAACAAAATAAAACCAAAATCAAAAAAAAAAAAAAAAAAACCAAAATCAAAACATGAATACAGCCCTAGAATTAAACATCTAAAATAGCTAAACCACCATGTCAGAAAGAACAAAGCAAATATTTTTCCTGAAAAGGCAATTATTAATCTATTGCAGAAAAATTTCAGATTAAATTTTTTTTTTATGTAACTAAGACACGACAAATATTTGGTCTACTGTTGCTTTTTATTTTGTTTTTCCCCCATTGTTGAATGAATGCAGGCAAGAAAGACATCCTATCTTGCCATTCACACATTTGAAAAGTTAGCATTTTCAACCTATGTTCCTTTCAAATTAAAGGCCTTTTCCATCTTATGATAGCGTTGTGTCCCAATATACCTTTTGTAAGTTGAAAATATTATGAGTTGAAAATGCATATAATACATCTAACCTATTGACATCTTAGCCTCACTTGCTTTAAATGTGCTCAGAACTTATAGGAGCCTACGGTTGGGCAAGATGATGAACACAAGGCCTCTTTTACAAAATGTTGGATGTCTCTCGTAACTTATTGAAACTGTAATGAAAGTGAAAAACAAAATGGCTGAGGAGGGAGTGGCTGTAGGTGTGTTGGCTGTTCACCCTGGGATGGCATGACCAACTGGGCTGTAGCTGCTGCTGCTGCCATGACCCCATATCATTGGGAGGGTATCTTACTGCTCGTCACTAGCGTGAGAAAAGATCAAAATTCAAAATCTGAAATATTTTCACTATCGTCTCCTGAATACATGTCACTTTTGCAACATTGTAAAGTCGAAAATCATAAGTCGAGCCACTACAAGTCAGGGACCGTGTGTACAGGCTTTGACAATCAACATTTATTAGGCCTTTTTTTATATAAGTAGCATTTATAATGGCTTATCGATTAAAAGTAAACAACAATAAAAACAACAACAATAAAAAATAATACAGCTCAAGTTCCATCTGTCTTTGAACTGCTAGGACATAAAGTACATATTTGGATTTAGTTCTGAGAAGTAGAACTAGATAATCACTTTAGACAGAAACTCCAAGGAAGGCAGGGGACCATATCTATCTGAGTTACTGCTTATTGTTTGTGTCCAGGGCTTATTGCCTCATGCTCAAGTAAATACTTAATAATTATTGGTTGGACAAATACAGACATTTAGAGAGCAATTTTCTCTTTAATCTTCAATATGTCAACCATAGAAGAATCCTAGAAATTGGATAATTAAACTCAAGTCTAATATTTGTGCTCTAAAATAATTGTGGGTAATACCTTCGTTTATTATTACAAAATGATATCACATAGGAGGAGGCACACATGACTGTAAGCTCTTATAGTCATCTTATAGTCATAACCATCTTATTAATTTGGAAAATTCTCGGATAAATTATGTTAATTTTCATTCTTCTAATGAAAACAAAATGTAAAGCAAAATGCTGTGATAAATTACAAGAAGCCGTGGTGAGCAGGGGTTCCTTGTCTCACCTCCTTATGTTTCTCTTTTATAGAAGTGAATTCTATCACCTTTAAAAAAGGTTGACATAGACTTATTTCTCATAATATTTTCCTTTTAGGATCATATTTTCTCTCTTGATTCTTTTGCACTAGAAATAGGAATTAGATTTCACACTAATGTTTTACTTTTCTGAAAAAAATAGCTATTAAACAAAATTTTATTTTGAAATACTCCATTTAACTTCTCATCCTTGCAACACATTAAGAGGCTCGATGAATATCTGTGATATTCCCTAATGTTGAATACATGCAGGGGTACAACTCACAGTTTAAAAAAACAACATGGGACAGCTGGGTGGCTCAGTGGTTGAGCGTCTGCCTTTGGCCTAGGGCGTGACCCTGGAGTCCCGGGATCCAGTCCCACATGCGGATCCCTGCAGGGAGCCTGCTTCTCCCTCTGCCTGTGTCTCTGCCTCTCTCTCTGTGCCTCTCATGAATAAATAAATCTTTAAAAAAACAAACAAACAACAACAACAACAACAACAGATTTTGGTTTTTTTATGTGTTATGTTTAGATTTCAGTTTTTTAAATAAGATTTTATTTATTTATTCATGAAAGACACATGAATCTCTCCCCTAGGGACCCCTAGATTTCTGGTTTTGTGCCCCAAGCTGAGCAACCCTAACAAAACTATTGATACATTGACAGATTAATGAACAACTTCATTGATTTACTCTTTCATTCATTGTCCCTGTGCAGTAGATACTGTAATGTTCACAGAAAATATAAACAACATGATTGATGTTTGTGGGCCGATTATGGAAAGTGCCTCTCTGTGTTAGGGATTAGGGGAAGCAGACTGACAAGGATCCTTGTGTCTCCTCCCTGTTGTTTTGACCTCTTAACAAGTTGCAATACGGAAATATTTAGAGTTCAAGAAATTAGAAGATTCTTTCATCACAGGGCACAGACTTTAGATGTTACTGGCAGATGAGGGAACTCTGATGGGCAGCAAGGAGTAGACAAGATGGACCCCGGCAGCAGACTGGGTCCTTACAGCCCGGGAGGGTCTCATTTTATAGGTGAGGGATCTCAGGCCCCAAAGATGTGAAGCAAGCTTAACCGAATTTCCAGGACCTTCTTGTACCTGGCGCTCTTTGTTGTCCCTAAAGACATTATGTGTTACGTACCATTCTCAGAAAAGAAGCAGCTTATGTACACAGAGGACATGGAAGGAGATGATGTCACAATTAACCTCCTCTGAGGATATTTCTCTCACTTGAATTTTAACCTTACCGGCATCTCGGTGAAGCTGTATTTGATTGTTTTAAATTTTCCTCTCCTTTTTTTAAAAAAAGGAGAGGAAAATTCACCAAGATGCTACCCCTGCTTCCTCCCTATCCTTGTTCCTCACTCTTCCTTCTGGATGACTTTAAACTGCTCTCGCTGCTGTCTGACTAGTCACAGTGATATGCTGGTGGGTTACAATAGATAACCCAGTGCTGGGAAGACTGTCTTGTCTTCTGTATGGCTAATAATAAAATAGTTTTATGTGTCCGTTTCACCCCTTATACTCTGGACATGTTAAATGAAAAATTTGTGTTAGAATAATGTTTGAGGAGAGGAAGCAGCCAAGTCAGCTGTAGCTGCTGTAGACAGAGCTCAGATTTCACTGGGCATTGAGAGAGGCCCTCTCTTCAGAATTGAGAAGAGCACATGGGAGAGAAAAACTCTTGCTATAGATTTTGACATTTATTTTACAGGAGAAAATAAGGAAGAAGTTGTTTTTTTATAGGGATTGCATTGAACTGATAGATCACTTGGAGGGACTTGCAGTCTTGAAAATAGTAGATATTGAGTCTTTTGATCCATGAACATAAAATGAGTCTTGATTTATTTTGGTCTTGAATTTTCCAGTGTTTTGTTCTTCTCAGTGTACAATTCTTACCCATTTCCTGTTGAATTGATCTCTACAGGTTCTATTCTTTTTTTGATGCCATTGCTAATAGAATTATTTCTTGATTTCATTTCTGATTGTTCATTGCTAGAATATAGAAATACAGTTAATTTTTATATTGATAGTACATCCTGCGTACTCACTAAACTTATTATTTCTAGTAGTTTATTGTGAATTCTTTGGGATTTCTATATGCAGGATTATATGTTTGGTGAGTAAAGACAGTTTTTATTTTTCCCTTGCAATCGGAATGCCATTTATTTCTTTGTTTATAGCACAGACAGTGTTGGAGAGATTTATTTTTGTGGATCCTTATTTCTCTGTCACAATATAGCATTAAGTTAATTCCGGGAAGGATTTTCTATTTCTCAAAATTTGAAATGGAGTTGAACTCAAAATTCAGTTAGGTAAGCACACCACTTATGTTCCACGTAAACTTACCAGGAATTTTCATTTCCCTATGGAACATCCCATGAACATTTTAAGGATTCTCTTTGTCATTGATTTTTATTTTTCACCTCCGCCAAAATCTTGGGTTTTGCTTCTATCTTAGAATTTTTACGTTATGGCTTATAGTCTGGTATCCGTTGTGCCCTTGGCCAAATTAACTGTAAAATGAATTTTGTATGTATTGGAACTTGATGCATTGTAGAGGATTTGTATTCTTTCTCAGAGAAGAATATTAGACACATAATTCTCAGGTAAAAAACAAATAAGGAAACTTATAGTCACATACCAGAATCTTTGTTGTTGAGAGCCCTCTGGCTATTTGATATGGAAGACTTCTCGTTAGCTTTATTAAGGTACATGGGCCTGGCTACTATCACCATTGTGATGGATCTTTTCTCCTCTTTTCAACTCTGACATATTTGCTAAACTCTTCCTTTAAATTCTTACTCATCTGTTATATAGAGAGTTTCAGCTCTTTCTTGTCCCTGCTTCCAAACTTAGTTCCAGCCCTAACTTTTTCTATGGAATGATCCTCACGTTTAGTTAAATGAGTGTCTGTTTGCTGAGTTAATAATCCTTCCGAGAGGATTGTGCCCTGAAATATCTTTTTTCTGTCTAAATTGCTGTAACATTTTGGACTACGTGTTCATGGGGCATGTTCCATAGAAGTGACATTGGTGAACTTTCTGTATGGTGTTGAGGAGCCCGAGTCAAGATCTGTAAGGGAGGTGACTTCTCTGTCTGGTATAATATGATCCTATACTAGGTTTATACTTGTTCTTCCTGCAGGCAGCCAAGGGCAACTCTAAAAGGACATTGTGCTTGCGGGACACAGTTTACAAAAAACATTTAAAAATTCAACTTTAGTGATAAGTGCTTTAAAGAATGACAATAAAATGATGTGTCAGACCATCACCGGGAACTTCCATTATGTACTGAATATCATTTTCCCAAAGTATGCAGATTTCTGTCATTGACTTTTACAATGATAGATGCCTACATCTCTACAAGTCACTCAATAAGTGTTCATATTTATATTTGAACTCTTATCAATTAAGGAACATGCAAATATTGAACCATGGCTTCCTGGATTTAGTGTATGAGAAACTAATGCTTATTAGTTATACCTTCATGAATTATTTCCAGACACGATCTTTTTCTGCATGTGAAAATCCTGTAACATAAACTGAAAAAAGTATAATGTTGTAACCTTTTAAGGAACAAGTTGTATAAGAGATGGAGAACTGAAAATGTTCCCAGCTTAAGGAATGAACACCTGAAGACATACACATACATGCAGATTGTCCAGTTGCAAATGCATGTTATAGTTTTAATTTCTTTTTAGAATAAATCTAAAGAGACAGAAGAAACTTTTTATAAAAATCTGTATACACAGAGGCACATCATTCACAATTCATTTCATAGATACTACTCTGGTTATATCCAGAATTATAACTAAGAAAAACTATATACCACATAATTATAATTAAAAAATCAAATTCCCTACAGATTATCAGTAACTATATTAAAACGTACATGACAAAATTGATTTATTTTCAAAAATACTTTGTAAATGCATTTAAATCAAATGTAATTTAAGTCTCTGTGGCATTTAATATTCTGACTAATCTCTGCTTCTTTTTCTCTTTTTTGCATCAAAATGGATTAAAAGTAAACTAAGATATGTTCTTCTTTCTTTCTAAATGTTAAGATAATTCCAAATTTAAAGAAGTAATAAAAACAAATAGATGAAATTGAATGTGTTATAGTTTGAGCCTTTAAATTTTAATTTTTGGAATTAGATTTGTCCATTTATATCACCATTATCATATCCTAAATATATATAAACTGAATTCGATTCTATCTCACGAACTCAGTTTTCTTGTCCTTTTAATAATATACAAACTTGATTGTAGGAAATATTTTCTTTTTATAATGTTACCTATGATAAGTGGTGTAGGTGACAGACATAAAGTTACTTAATTGGTACAAAAGTGGTAATGCTAGCACCAGTAGTAGTACTAACAGTAGAAGTAGTAGCAGTAATGTAATAGGCATTTTAGTTTTTAGTTTTATAATACATTGACATATTACTTATAACATTTAATATTCAAATCATTATTATTAGCTGCATTTTACAGATAATTGTTAGGGACTCAAAGAGTTTGCTTTTCTACCAAGATTACTGGGTAGAACTTCCACCTAAATTTCCAGCCTTCAGAATTGCATTTTCCTTGTTATGCTACATGTTGTTATAGGTGGGAGGCAAATTTAATAGTCTTGATTTTACTCCACAAAGAAGCTGAAATCTTGAGAAGTGATACATTCAGTATATGAGCTAATGTTTCATAATAAACATTCTAAATATTTCACATAAGACACCTATTTTTAAGTGAAAGAGTTATATAAATAAAAATAAAAGTTATATAAAAATAAATAAATAGGGGGATCCCTGGGTGGCGCAGCGGTTTAGCGCCTGTCTTTGGCCCAGGGCGCGATCCTGGAGACCCGGGATCGAATCCCACGTCGGGCTCCCAGTGCATGGAGCCTGCTTCTCCCTCTGCCTGTGTCTCTGCCTCTCTCTCTCTCTCTCTCTCTCTGTGACTATCATAAATAAATAAAAAAATTAAAAATAAATAAATAAAAGTTATATAAATGTGGTCACTCTCTCAAAATGTCTTATTGTGTTGTACCCACCCTTCTTTCTGTGATGATGTGAGACGATAAACTGCCTACTCAATGAAATGGAGTGAGGTGAATGACACTAAGGCAAGTGTTGTGACATAACGTTAGATGACTAATCATCTATTTCTAGACTGTGGTTGACTGAAGATAACTGAAATTGTGGAAAGCAGAACTCCAGATAGAAGGGGGGGACTGCTGTAATATTTGTGTGCATTTAAACAATTTGTAAAATAATTAGCTCTTCTGTAGTCATAGTGTGGTACACTTTACTTCCCTTTGGGTCAGAGCACCTGTTAAATGTTTGCAAACATTGGCCATGCATTTTAGATTTGGAGTTCCATTGGTAACTGTTCTTTTAACAGTCTCAGTATGCTCTTTATCTACATTCTCTTTTTCCATGGGCCAGTGGTTAATAACCAATACTGGATCTCTGTCCAAATTGCTCCTCAAATTTAGTTATCGCCTAGAAAGTTTGAAGCCTGAGCTTTGGCACTTTGCTTATCCTCATGTCCCTTAGCCTCTGCCTGTTTATACAACGAACTTGGGCAGTGAGCCAGGGAGATGTGCTTCTCAGCTCTTTCTCTAGAGGGGAGTATTCATCTTGATGTTATTTACTTTCTTAGACAGGACATGTTTGAGGAATCCAGTAGGAGGGACTGGTGAGGGTTCCTATTCCTACTTTACTGGCTCTTCCTTTTCTTAATATTACCTCCTGCTGTACTTTTTATTAATGTGACTTGTCTTACAGTGACTTCCCTTTAATCTAAGGCAGATAATTCATCATTTACAAAACTCAAAATTTTCTGATACTCAGTCCAGAGATAGCTGACTCTCCAAACAAGACAATGTTCTCTTTCCCTTTTGGTTTCAGATGACAGCTGGGCTAAAGCTTGTCTTTTCCAGTAGGTCTTTACAGAAGGTTTTAAAATTCACCAAACTCTTCAGAGCTTGACATTGTTCTCCTTAAGCCTCTAAACTCTTGCCTTCCTAGGTGAATTTTCTAAAAATTTTTATACGATGTGGCAGTTTGACATTGTGATATTCTATTTTATATGCCAGGCTAATTTTTCAGTAAAGGATTAGAGGGACTCCTTACTGCTCAGCCCTGAACCTTCTAACTAGTGCTAACTATTCTTGTGAGAAAAGTTTGAGAGAATATTGCATCTACGAGAAAGAAAAGGCTATGATACATATGCATACATATATATTTCTCATATAACAAGATAGTGCTCCTAAAAATTAAGTAAAAAGAAAGGGAAATTGCTGAAGGGTCTCATTCAGTAGAAGGGCTAAAATATCTATTAATTATCAAGAAGATGAACTGACAAATTTGAGAAAATATGCCAGCATACAGAGGAGAGACAAAGATATAGAAAAGGAGCATAGAGGTAGGAGATACGAATATAGATCTCCAACATTAGGCTGGTAAGAATTTCAGGAGAGAATAAATCCATTGAGGATACTAAATATAAGAGACTTTTCCAATTTTTAGAAGAACCAATCTAATGGAAAGGAGCAACTCAAGAAACTAAATAGCAATGACTTGAAAGGACATGGGAAAAAACTTCACATTCATACACATCATGCTCCTCCCACCCCACCCAACACACACAGACCTTAAACATATAATAGCGACATTTCAGAAAATCCAAATGCTTCCAGAAAAAGAAGAGCTTTATTTTTTGATAGAGGAGTAACTTTATTTAGAAGTCTATTTAGACCTCAATTCAGTAATAATGAATAGTAAGAGATAATAAAGCTAGGACTTCAAATTTCAGAAAAATTATTTGAAGATGCAATCTACCAAAATAATTTGATAATAAATGATTGGGCTGAAGGAATTTGTAGAAGTTATTCAAGAATATAATGCATAAAATTCCAAGATAACAGCAAAAGCAACAAACTTATAATGAATTGATCCAATTCATAATATGAAGCCTAAGGTTTCTGAGTAAAGGTAGGAAACTTTACACAAATTTTAGGAAGAGGTACTAGAAATTCTTGATGAGTTGTTCTTGTAGAGCTGTGTCTTCTACCAATAAGAAAAAGAAAATCAATTGGTATTCTGGGAAAGATAAAGCTCTAAAAAATGTTCCTGAAGTGAAACAAATAAGTAGGTGGAATGTTTTTGGAAAAAAAATAAAAGCAATTATATATTGATTAGATGATTCAGGAGAGACAGGATATATGATAATTCATGTAAAATACCTTCAGAGTTTTAATAAATAAAAACTATAATAATTTCTCCATGATGTGATGTTGTCTCTTCTTCTAAAAAAATGATGTTTTTATAGGATATTTTAGACAGTTTCTCTGAAATTTTTTGTATTTTTATTAAAAATAGTTTATTTCTTATACAGTTGAGATGCCTTCTAATTTTTTTCTGATATACTTTATTGTATTTTTGCTGAAAAATAAAGCTATGGTCATTCTCAAAATGTATACCTTAAAAAAAATCACACACTAATGACCCCAACCATTTAGTATTTTCTCAATTTTCAAATTTAGAAGATGGCTTTAGGAAAGGATTTTTATTACCAAGAAAAATATTTATCTAAGGTTTAGTAATTTATCTAATTTGTCAGTTGATTTCTGTTTAACTCAAATTAATTAATTACATATATAATACATTTAGGAGGGAAGAGAAAATATGAAACCTATCTATTATCTCTCTGAAATTTAATATATAAAGAATAAAAATTTTCAAAACACACAAACTCATTTGGAGCAAAAATCAGGCAAGTAAAAAATAAACTTAAAATCTTACCAATAAAAGGTAATGATTTAACTTTTAATTAACTTTATTTATTTTTTAAAGGTTTTATTTATTTGAGATAGAGAGCACGCACATGAGTCAGAGATGGGGGGCAGAGGGAGAGGGAGAAGCAGACTCCCCACTGAGCAGGGAGCCCAATGTAGGGCTCAATCCTAGGACCCCGGGGTCATGACCTGAGCCAAAGGCAGGTGTTTAACTTACTGAGCCACCCAGGTGGTTCAATTTTTAATTAAATTTAATTTTTTCTCTATACTACAGCATAATCTATCAGAAGGGAAAACTGAATTCTCTAAGCTAAAATTAGGGTAGGTAAAGATGGAGATAGCATTAGCTGGAGGACAGTCCTAAATTTCCAAGCTTCTACCAAGCATCTTCTCTTAATCTCTTTTTTGAAAAAAAAAAAAAAAAAAAAAAAGAACAATTTTTTTTTTTCACCATCAGCAAGTTTTATTCAATCATTGGCCATACACACTGTATAAAAGCAACACAGATCTCTCTGTGGTTCTACTTAGGCTGTGTCTTTGTCTGGGTTTTGGTGGTGCTGGTGAGCCTTTACTTCGGTTCCTTTTCTCCCTCCCCTTGGCTCTGTCATCTCTGACGTCCCCCCTCTTTCCCAGTCACTTTCTAGGCACAGCCTGGTTGGCTCTCCCTCCTGCCATCTCTTTTCCAGGCCAGGGTCTTCTCCACAGGGTTGCTGTGGAAAAAAGAGTTGTCAGGCAAAAGCAGATGATAAGTGATGGATCTCTCCCCAAAGCCGCTTTTACAATTCCTTCAAGGCAGAGACTCCGGGACAGGAGCCCTCTCACAAACTTGGGTCTGACAGGGCACAGAAATTTAAAGATTCAAAACTGTGACAGTCCCTTTGAACACAGATGTTAGGTCCTGGAATTAAGGGAAGACCAAAGCCTGCTAAGATATGTATAAACTTCTATATTGCCAAAGAAACCGCAGAGCTGACTGATGATAGTCTCAAAGTTCAGTGTTAAGGTGAATTCTGTGTCGCTAAACTCCCCGTAAGAGGAGGACTGTCAGAGCTCTTGAGTCCCATCTTAGGTGTGGCCGTCCCAAAGATCAGGACCCATGGAGGTTAATGGGAAGGAAGGTTCCCCTCAGAAAGCAGAATTCCAAGCAGGTTCTGTTGTTTGTCCATTCTTCCTCACTTCCTACTACCTGGTGAATATTGTTGAGTATTCTCAATATTGTTGAGGTAGGCGTTCCTCCTCCCTCCTCAGTCCAGCTAAGTGCCACAGCATATTTTATTCTCAATTCCAGGGCTCCAAGATGAATAAATAAGTCTCTTTTAGTAAACCCAACTTTATTGCTAGAAATTCATTTGGGAACGGAGAAGTGATTTGATTCTGGCCAATGAGATGAGAGATGGAGTTCACTGGTTTGCTTTTGGAAGAATGTGATGATTCTTAAGAAAGAGACAGAAGAGAAAAACTGTGTGTTGACTGTCTCTGAATGTTTGCTTGTGTGCCCAGATGAGATGCTAAGAATATGTAACGTAAAATCATGTGGCTGCTAAAATGAGGGTGAGCAGTACAGGGAGAAAGGTAGAGCCAGTTCATAGGTTTACAGAGAAGTGGATGTTACCCTCACTCAGAACCCATTACCCCTGGATTTAATGCTCTAGGAAATATTCCCTCATTTGTAAAGCAGAGAAGTTGGATTTTCTATTGCTTCAGCTTTAATAAGTATCCTAGCTGAGCATTCTCAAAGCACATACAGTACTGTACAGACACAGCTGGAACATGCCATGTGGCAAGGGTTCATAGGAACTTATTGTGGATATTCTCTTACCCAAATCACTAAATGAAAAAATCTGGTTCTTAAAAATTGTAGATCTGAATCAGCAGAACATTTCAAAACTCATAATAATAGAAGAATTTTTGAGATAAATTTTAGCTTGTATATGATGTATATACATCAAGGAAAGGGTGAAAGATAGAAGGAGGGAGAATCAAATAGAAGAAAAAAGAAGAAAATGAAAGAGAAAAGAAAAAAGGCAATTGTGTTTACTGCATAATGTTCCTTAAAATCTAAATCACTTTACCTCAATGAACAAAGTGGAACACATTATGTTTAAGCCTTGCAAACACCTTATCACTGTATATAATATGCATTACCAGATGCCAAATATCTTGTGAATTTTAAGTGGTAACATTTGAAAGAATGAAAGGTTAATCGGTTATTTTGAACTGAAATGCTGGATTAAATGAAATTTAAAAAGTCAAGATCATTAAGGGAGATTCCAAAATAGAGAGGTCAGGTGATATGCCACCAGGATAACTTTAGGATTCAAAGAAGATGATATGAATTGAAAAAGGGTATAAATGAGCTTCTTTTTTTTCTTTCCTAAAAACAATCTTTTGATCCTAAAAAGCACTTCTGGCCACATTTCATAGTCAAACTGATGGTTGAGTTATATCATGTTAACAGGATGGCTTTTTCATTAAACATAATTCTTTCATGAAATTTAAACAAAATCTAAATTTAATTATAAAATACAAAATATGTACAAACTTTTAAAAGGAAAGAAATACTACATAAGTACACAATTAAAATAATTAAAGCAACATTGGGCTGTTTGAAGCTGATGAACTCTTGCAAATGCTATCTGATCATTCAGGAAGGAGGAAAATCCTCGTCTGGTCCTGACAACACGTGGCATTTTGAACAGTTTGCTGGGTAGTTACCGATTGCGTTGCAGCCACAGGAAAACAAACTAGAGTTCTTGGCATACTGTTTAAAAAAGCATGAGTGGCACTGTCTTCTAGTCAAAATTCTTAGCGTTTATGATCAGAAAAAATTTACTCTAGGAAGCAATGAAGTCCAGCGTACTTGAAAGTAACCTCTAACTGGTCCTTATTTATTTGAAATCTACTGCTTAATTCAATAAATATACTATTAATTAGAGCAAAAAATGATTGGTGCCTTTTTATTATGAGGCCATAACTGTCATCTTTCAAAATTGTAAAGAATGCCAAGTTTAGTTTTTTCACACTCATTTAATTTTCCATTTTTCTTTTTGGTGTCTAAGTAATCTAATGCTAATGGTACCATAGTCTCCGCCTGCTGTCTATCTCTTCTAAGATCACAGCCTGGTTTGAGGGTACCTAAGAATTTATCTTATTGGAAGACCATTAACAGAGAACAAATTCAAATCCCATTAATGGTCTTGCTCAATTAGTGGCAGATGTTTCAGAATTCATGGCATACTGCCCTCAGTTAAATGGAAGCTACTATATTTCAAGTTCAACTGGAGTTTAGCAGGAACTAGAAAATTGTGCAATACCTTCATGATTATGGGCTAAGAAGGAATTTTTCACTCACAATATTATTATAAAACTGTTCTTAAACACTTTTAATCTGATTTCATATTGTATATAGGCTATGTATTTTATTAGCATAATCATAATATGCAATTTTTTTCTAGGTCAAAGTAATTTCCTAATATCAGAAATACGAAACTGTGTTAAGAATCTTAACATAAAAACAAAATCAAGTTCAATTACTATGATAAAGAATTGATTTATTACTCATCTATCTCACACCAGTGTTAACAATGGGCTACCATCATTATTTGCTTCTTTAATAATATTGATTTTAATAACATTTGACATTTATTAAATCCTTACTATTTTCTCGGTCCTGAGCTAAATATGTTGACTTCACTTATCCTCATAACAAAATCAACTTTCCTATTAATCTTTCTTAGATTACAAAGGGGGAATCTGGAAAGGAATTTATAACAACTAAGAAAAGTATTCAAAACACTCAATGAATGGCAGAGACCATTTCAAACCCCATCTAACTAACTTCTAAATTCATGTTCTTACTGATTCTGGCACAGCATTTCTGTCTCTACTTCACAGCTAGATGTTTCGGCAACAAGTGTGTAGGGCAGCCCGGGTGGCTCAGCGGTTTACCGCCGCCTTCAGCCCAGGGTGTGATGCTGGAGACCTCGGATCGAGTCCCACTTCGGGCTCCCTGCATGGAGCCTGCTTCTCTCTCTGCCTGTATCTCTGTCTCTGTCTGTCTGTCTGTCTCTCTCTCTGTTTATAATGAATAAATAAATAAAATATTAAAAAAAAACAAGTGTCTAAGGTAATTTCTACTATAAATCTATGAACCGCTATCAGATTATCACAAGGATGTGTTTATTGTCAGTTTCTCCCAAACTTTACCTGCTTCCCCCAGTTACTGATTTATATAAAATGATCGTCTGGACATCCACATTCCTTTGTGTTGCCCCCAGCTCCTGTCGCACCACTCTCATAGCGTTGATTTCTTCCTCCTCCCACCTCAGTGACTTCTTAGCCCCTAAGCGTGTTCATGATTTCCCCTGCTCCGACTCCCTACCCAGCATTCAGGCCTTTGAAATTGTGACCTCCTCAAGGCCTTGTACAAATACGGCATCATTCCCATGAAATCTTTTTTTTTCCCAAAGATTTTGTTTTATTTATTAGACAGAAGCAGAGACACAGAGATAGTGAGAAAGAGTGTGAGTGGGGAGGAAAGAAGCAGACACCCCGAAGCTGGGAGCCCCACATGGGCTCCATCCCAGGACCTGGGATCATGACCTGAGCCAAAGACAGAGGCTCAGTTGACTGAACCACCCAGGCAACCACCATGAAGTCTTTTCTAGGAGCCACCCTCTCTATCCTTCGTCCTCCTCCAGTTTCTAAGAATCTTATATGCCCTACTTTTCTTTGACTTTCTAACCACTGCCCTGTTGAAACCACTACTAACTGTGTATCTGTTGAGTAATGTGATGTCTTATCAATAAGTTGAGTACAGATGGTTCAGAACTGTGCCCACATATGCTTCTATGCTGATTTATTTTTTAGAGAACTTATTTTGAGGTCTGTAGAATAAACTTCGAACTAAAAAAAAAAATTAAAAAAATAATTCGGTAATACACATTGCTCTGTAATAGGTTTTGCAATTTTTACAGGTTGATTTCGTTTTATTTATTTTTATTTTTTATTTATTTTTATTTATTTTTTTTAAGATTTTATTTACTTATTCATAGACACAGAGAGAGAGAGAGGCAGAAACACAGAGAGAGAAGCAGGCTCCATGCAGGGAGCCCGACGTGGGACCCAGGTCTCCAGGACCACACACCAGGATGCAGGCGGCGCCAAACCGCTGCGCCACTGGGGCTGCCCTTATTTTTTATTTTTGATTTAGTTTTAATTTAGTACTTTTACAAATCAGAATTAGCACTACCAATAACTGCATGTGTACCAGGATTCAGTGCCTTAAAATTTTTGTTTTTAGGGGAGATGAAGAAAAAAAGGTTTAAACCAAAGGCTTGACCTGCAGTTTACATTAACTAGAGTGGCCTTATGATTTGTTTTCCAAACTGGGACAGTTTTCAGAGATAATAAGGTAACTATGATTTAGGACAGCCTTGGGAAATCCTGGTTTCATTAACTAGCTAGATGATCTTAGGAAATCATTTAATCTCTTTGAATTCAGTTTCCTCACCCAAAGATGACAAGTTTGAAGTAAACATTTGAGATATTTTCTATCTTAAAAATGTGAGAAAGGTGTAAAATATGTATTATGCCATAAAATGTACAGCAGTATTGCAAATGTGTTATATTGTTAATACTTTACCATGTGTTTTGCATTTTGGATTTCAAATTCAGGGAAATGGGAATGCAGGAAATGTAGTGACAAAAAACCTTTCTGGTAAAATGATAAAATTTAGAAAACTATTAGTTGGAGTTAAGGATGAGATACTTTTCAGATAAGCTCCAAAAGAGTTCAGTAGCAATAAAAATGGAATAGTTAGTAACACAGATTAGTACAACTATTGAACGTAATCTTCGGGTTTCCATGAGGAATTGTAGGAGAGACTTTTGCAAAGTCTGGAACTCTGGTAGATAAGACGTGGGAATTTACTCCGGGAATATGTGTGTGGCAGTGGGCATGAGAAAAGGGTATATATCTGTTTGGGAAAGGATAAATTGCATTAAATATTTTAATTCTTTCTGGATGATGGAATTAAAGGGTTCTAGTAAATTATATTTTTAAAAAGTGTTTGACCCAAAAACACTAGTATATGATTTAAATTTGATTTTTTTTGGTTTTGTTTTCACGTAGAAACTAAAAATCTCACCTTACATGACTTTAGAGGTGTGTGGTCTGTTTTTATACTGCATACTGTAATGTCTAGAAGTTGCCTGCTATTCTGAAGTCTCCTAGAGATTATCGCAGCATCTTTATGCAGCATTTTTATATAGTCATCCTGTTACCTCATCCCAAATGCCAGGAAATAGCCTGACCAGATGCAGATAAAAATATTACATTCTGTTTTAATGCCGCTATTTGAATTTCAAAAAGGAGGAAATGATCCTTAATTGTAGAATCAGTTGTTATTTGCAGGTGCAAAAAGGAACATTGACTGCCTCATTTAATAACCTGTTCCAAGAGTTCAAAGGTGAATTAAGAGGATAGAACAGTTTAATAAATGCCCACTTTAACTAGGTGTTGCCTAAAGAAGTTTATGAGTCCTTTAGGGAAGGAGCAGTACATTATATTAGCAAAAGGAACTTACGTTTACCAATCACACAGCATTGGAGAGGTGTTAAACCCATTTTTGTTTTTAAAGATATCCTTGCTTGATTTTTTATCTATTGCCAAGAAACTGTTTAAAGTTTGTTGTTATTGATGATTTGGGTTTGGAAGAGTTAGGTGTGTCTGAAACTTGCCTACTCCACATTTCTACTTAAATAATATAACTTCTGCAGAATGGGGTATTTTATTACTGTGGGAGGAAGAATAAAGAAACTTGGTGATTAAATGGGATATGTTTCTTGGTTTCCTACATTAACTGATGTTGAGGTTATTTTTTCCTTCAGCTGTTGTACCAGGAACAAAAGCAATAAAAAGGTTGTATGGTGCATTTCCATGATTGATTATAAGCTGGATTAAATCCTTGAACAGTAGAAGTGTTTTCTTGTCAAAGTTTTCAGTTTTAATAGTGTGATATTTTGTTGAATATGCATTTCAAAGTCTGATATAAATTAGAAGATAATCTCCTAGATGGAGAATGCAGTTTTTCACCTTAGTTATATAGAACTGTCTTATGCTTAGTGAAGTTATCATGCTACCTCTAGATACAATAGTTTTGATTTGGATATAAGTTCTTTTCCATTTGTTGTGACCTGTTTATATGTGGACTTTATATTTTTATCCAAATGTATGCTTCAAGTGCACTAAGCAGAATGAAATGCTGGTCTGCAGCTGTGTTTTTACACAGGAATTTTCTACAACCTGGGTTTAGTTTCTTGTTTATTATCTTTATAAAATGTAGTGGTGTCAGTTATAAAAAGACCATCTTACTTAAAAGCAGAAACAAGGCTTAGGCAAACCTTCCTTTGTTTTTAAGAATTCGTGAGGTTTAAAAAAATTCTGTAGTTCTTTGGAAAATTTAAGCATTAAATAGCTAAATAGTAAAGTCAACAGCGTAACTGACAGGTTGAAATCCATGTATCTTTTGCACACTTGCCATGCTGGATTAGGGTATACACCTCACTCCCATTGCACACACACAGATACACACTAGGTTAACACAGATCCTGTTAATAACCTGCATTTGGTCTCTGAGATCTTTACTGAGTATTCACACGTATATCTCAATATTTAATTTCCTTATGATTGCATAACTAGTGGAAACATCATGGGTTCCCTAGGCAGGAACACCCAAATAAATATAAATCAACTATAATGGATTATGGGAGAGGTATCTACATAATTTGAGTTTCCACTATATAATGAGGCAGTCGTAATTATTTAATAATAATAAAAATGGCAATTTATTAATCATGTATGCTATACTGGACATTTAACTATATTTTCACATTTATTCCTCAGAGCAAACATAAGTACTACTATTGTCTTTATTTTACAGAAGAGAAAACTAAGGCTTGCAGAGTTTAGATAATTTATCCAAGATCATAGAGCTAGGAAACAACATGGTTGGAGCTATAATTTTGGCTTACTTGACCTAGACTTTTAAAAAAATATTGAAGTATAATTGACATACAATATCATACTAGTTGTATCACACTGATTCAACAATCTGCACATTACTCAGTGCTCACCATGGTAAGTGTACTCACCTGCTAGCACCATAAAGTATTATTACAATATCATTGACTATATTCTCTATGCTGTACTTTTCACCTCTGTGACTTATTTATTTTATAACTTAAAGTTTGTACCTCTTAATCTCCTTCCCTATTTTGCCCATCCTCCTGGCTACCTCCCCTGTGGCAACCACCAGTTTGTTCTCTGTTTCTAAGAGGCTGTATTTCGTTTGTTTTGTTTTTAGAATCTACATATCAGTGAAATCATATGATATTTGTCTATGACAACATGGATGGATGTAGCATTATGCTAAGTGACCAAGATTTTTTAAACTAATTTCTCAAAAATATGAATATTATTTTAACCCTGTTGCATAATATTTTTCCTGATTACAATGAGTTCTTTAAAAGTCTTATTATATTTCTTGATACACAGAAACCTGGGTACAATCAATAATAATATATTATGATTAGTTAATTGAAAATTGAGATGTTTTCACTGCAATTTTTTATAATATAAACAAACTTTTATTCTAATTGCTTTCATAACCAGTCCTTTACCCGATATAAAAAGATAGATTCATAAAAGTTTGCTTTTTAAAATAATGCTAAAATACAAATTGCGAGTTTTCAGTAAATCCATTTGAAAGAAGTTGTAAAAATAATATAGAAGAATGATTTTTCAAAGTTAATGATTTTTAATGCTTTTTGTTTCTTATCTACATTCAACACTGGCTAGTCATATGAGTTAAAAATATTCTATTCAGTATAAGGGGATTTGTAAACATATTGTTTATATTAAGTGTCTGGTGTTTGGCACTGCTGTTCAATAAACATCTGGATTTTACCTCAAATGCTTAAAATTGTTGACATAGCAATTTTTGATAGTATTATAAGTGAGGAAGCATATAAAAACAATGAGCTTGATAGGAAATAGAAGAAGGGTTTAGAAGTAGGAATTAGGAAAAATGAGTGCAAATTGAGAAAAGAGGTGCATAGATGTGGGTCAGAGAGAAAAGGTCAGGAAGATGAAGAGCAAAGTCTTGGAAGGTATGGAAAAGATGACTGAAAACAGATGCTGGCAGCCGTCGAGGGAGAGGCAGAGAGAGGAGACCATGATTCCGAAGGTTATTTATCTTTTAAAGATAGAGAAATAGAAATCAAATGCCCTTCTATATCCAGAGAGAAAGATTGAGAAGGTATTTCTTATCCACTTTTGAAGAGAAAAATTGTGAGGTCAAACCTAGCTTGTGTGGTGCACGGGGCCAGGCCACTGCTCTTCACAAAAATGGAGTAGATATTAACATGTACTGGAAAGGGTTGACACAGATGGCAAGAACTGAGTACGTGCAGTCTCGTATTAATTTCACCATAAGCATTTCGATATTCCTTCATTTGCCATTCCCCAGTTTCCTATGAAGAGAAATATTTGGGAAGTAGAGGGATAGAGAAAGAGTAAAAGAGTAATGGAATCATCCTGACTTGAGATGATTATGATATCAGAGGTCTAGATAGAAATTTTTCATTTTTTTGTTTATACTTCCAATGTAATGTTTTAGGAAAAATACATAAAACTCCTTTTGTAGTATCCCAGGTAATGTTTTCTTTTTCTTTCTTTTTTTTTAAATAAGTATTTTTTTTTAAATTTATTTATTCAGAGAGAGAGAGAGAGACTGAGAGGCAGAGACACAGGCAGAGGGAGAAGCGGGCTCCATGCAGGGAGCCTGACGTGGGACTCGATCCTGGGTCTCCTGGATCAGACCCCGGGCTGCAGGTGGCGCTAAACCGCTGCGCCACCGGGAGTGCCCAGGTAATGTTTTCAAGAGAAAATATTGTAGGATTGTGTCTTATAGGAATAATTTAAAAATTTATTTATTTTAAAACAGGTTATTAACTTGGTAAATAAGCAAACCGAAAGTTGATTTATATTAGTTTATAATGAGTTTCTTGTCCCCTGGAATTATTTGAAGAAATACTGAAAAAATAGCAGCACTGGAGCTTAGACAAAAATCTTTAAATCATAAAATCAAAGACATAGAAAAATTAGATGCATCTTTTAGATAGAGGACCTTTTAAATAATCATCTAAACTAGTGAAAATTTAGGTGAAGACTTTAATAGTAGTTTATTTCCAAAACTTCTATAAGCGTATTTTCCAATAAGGAAAAGGTTATGCAGTGCTTATGTGCAGTAAATTACAGAGTACTAAATGTTACCTGTCATCATGACTATATTTTGATTTGTTGTCATCATGGGAAAACTAATCTCTTGGATTTGGAGAAGATGAATATTGCTAGCTATTTGCTAGATATGATATTTTAAAAGATCCTATTTCATTCTTAAAATGGTTAGCATTAGGCTATTGTCAAGCACATGAAGATATAGAAATGTTATGTATATGCATTAAGTAGTTTAATGCATTTGGAACAAAATCTACATTACTGAAATCTAATCATTTTAGATTCAGAAAGCAAGGGGTTTCACTGTTAAGTGAAAAACACAAATCAAGCGATATGAAGGCAATGTGTAGCCTGCCAAATTATCCATTGGAGGCTATGTCCTTGATTTTGCATAAGCAGAGTATCTTGAATTAGACATGCAGGGTAATCAACAGGTCTTCTGATGTGTCGTGATTTCCAAGAGGTCCTTCCCTTTGTTTGCACAGCTGCTTTCTAGAGGCCTGGATATCACGTTTCCCTTGTGATATTGTCACTGCTGTTTTAAACCTAGCGACCATTTCCAGGGACAAAGTTACTTGCACAAACATTTGATCTTATGAAAACTTGATCCATTGTTTCATTATCATTGATGGTTTGAATTTTTGTATCATCACGATGTTTGGATTGTCTAATATACTACTAAATAGCGGCTACATTAAAAAAAGAAGAAATGTTTATATAAATTTTAGCCCAGAGCATATAGTATATTCTCACATGTAGTCCCATTTAATCATTTTGTTAGAAATATTATATTATAGGGCAATCAATTTACAGATTTTATTGACTTTGAAGAGATATCTTAAAACCTCAATCTCAAAGGCTACATCGGGTTTAAAATAAAATCGAAAGGCCAGTAATGCTGTGAACTTAATACCAAATCACACACACAAAAAGTACCAAATCACACAATTGACTTTTAAAACAGATACACTTCTAATAAGACACACTGACGTCAATACACTTTGTATGAGCAACATGGAGCCAGTTAGCTGGGCACCGTGCTACTTGGTTCCTGCCTGGGGAGTGTGCAGTCTGATTATTCATGTTCATCTTACTGGTTTCACTTCTCTGCTCATTGTTTCCCCGGCTCATCAGTTACCCACAGGATAAGATCCGTATGTTTTAGAACTACATTCAGGGCCTCTCTTCATCTGCTTTCACCCTCATCTTTCCTGGAGTCATCGTCTGCCCCTCCTCTTCCAGTGACCTGTTATACTGCCACAGTGAATCTCTGTCCTTGAATGTTCAGATTCTTCCCTGCTTTTGTGCCCTTTCGTGAGATGACCTTCCCATGACTGTCAATAGTGAAATCATCTTTCAAAAATCCAATTCATGTCTCTTCTTCTTTGAAGCCTTACAGGACTTCCCACCTGACAGAGAAGTTTATGCATCTAATATCTAAATATCTATCTATCTATCTATCTATCTATCTATCTATCTATCTATCATCTATCTATCTAGAACTCATATTGGCTCTGTCTACCCAATATGATATTTTCATTCGAGATTTATATTTTATGGCAGTTTTTACTTGTGACAGTGTGAGAACATAAACAGGAGTTGAAATACTTATTATGTACAACAGATCCACAAGATGCCAGACACCAAAGTAAATAGAAACTAATATGATATTAAGTTGACTAATTACAAGGATCATCAAGTTGCTCAACATAAAAAGCACAATTTAAAAGTTTTGAGGTTCTTACCATGTTTGTTTCAAGTAACAAGTGTGTGTGTTGTCATATCAAGAATGCTTTATACTTTCATAGTTAGGGTTTTAAGAGATGCACGAACTTCTCTGTCAGATGGATAGATTTCTGCAAGGTTGCTTGAAGCCATTCCACTTATAACTCCCTGTATTGGGTGATAACCTGATTGCAGGTGAAAAAAGTCAGAATTTTCTCAAAGCTCTTACTTTGCATAGAGAATTGTAGAGCTTTTTCTGGAAGTAGTACCCTAGGAATTATATTTATTTTTCTGTACAATAGAAAATAGTCCTTCCGGTATTACTTTTCCTCACAGAGAATGTAGATAGTATATAGCCTACAACAGTGTCCAGCATAAGAGCAGCTCACATTTCTTTTCTAAGTGTCATTGAAAGAGCCATATTTTTAGTTTTCATGAAACTTCTCCTGAGGAGAGGCACACTTACCATCAGGAGTATGTGTACATGACTGTGCTTGTGAATGCAGGTACCATAGTGTTCAGAGAGTGTAGCCCTCCCTGGAATATGAATCTGAGAGGTTTCCCTCAGGTTTATATTTGGGAAAAGATGATACCTGAATGTCTGAGCTCGACAAAGTAGAAATGTCAGGTATTCATGTCAAGTACTCATGTCAGGCTAGAGATAAGCCTAGGATTGTAGAGGTTTCTTCTGAAGTCTATATACCTGAGTATATCATATGCAGCTGACTCCCAAAAGAGGATTATCTTCTTAGAATGATCCATCCTCTCTTTGACTCTAGTGCGTTAAGAATTGATTTCCAAGAAATTTTCTAAATTCGAATCTTTGAATCGCAAAAATAATGTAGGTCTAAGGGTATTTTAGATGTTGAGAGTTTGGTGGGCAGGGCATGATTTGGTTTAAACAAACCAAACAAATTAAACAATTAAAACAACTTACGCTATGTTACTCTAGACTAAATTTTAAAAATTAGGTATTGTATATTCTCAGTATTAACTCAATGTGACATTGCTGGAAAATCAACTTTTATGTACAACAGGAATATTGCCTATTTATACATGCTAAACCAATCCTCACCAATTTTTTAAAGTTATTTATTCATGAGAGACACACAGAGAGAGGCAGAGACACAGGCAGAGACACAGGCAGAGGGAGAAGCAGGCTCCATCCAGGGAGCCGGATGTGGGACTTGATCCCAGGACCCTGAGGTCATGCCCTGAGCTGAGATGCTCACCCTCTGTGCCACCCAGAGGTCCTAATCCTCACCAATTTTTAAGGCAAATATGCATTTATATTTTATGTATATGGGTTTCCTAGAAGTCTGTTTGATTTCTTTTGAACTTGGAACCTATTTATATTTTGATGGCTTATTGAGAACACAAAGCATTTTCCTTGTTGTACTGTCTTTGTTCAGAGGTCTACGTCTGAGAGATTAAATAGGGTTGGTTTATGAGACTCTCTTTGTTTTATATTGGTGGTTTTTGTTGTTGTTGTTGTTGTCTTTTGGTTTGTAATAATTTTGCTCCCAAATTCTCAGCTGAAGGTGGGATTCTTGAGATTAATAGTAATATTACATGTTCCATTATCTGGGACTACTGCAAGTTGTTGATGCATTCTTTCATCTGCTGATGGACATTGGATTACTCTCATTTTTGGAGAATTAAACTAAAGCTGCAAGGAACCTATTTCATACAAGTCTTTTTTTTTTTAATTTTTTATTTATTTATGATAGTCACAGAGAGAGAGAGAGAGGCAGAGACATAGGCAGAGGGAGAAGCAGGCTCCATGCAACGGGAGCCCGACGTGGGATTCGATCCCGGGTCTCCAGGATCGCGCCCTGGGTCAAAGGCAGGCGCTAAACTGCTGCGCCACCCAGGGATCCCCATACAAGTCTTTGTATGAGTGTGTACTTTCTTTTCTCTAGGAGTGAGTGGCTGGATCACGTGATGCATGTGAGATTCAGCTTTCTAAGAAACGTTCAACCTGTTTTCCAAACATCTTGGGCTATATTAAATTCCCACCAGCAGTGTATCAGAAGTCTATTTCTTCTACATTCTCATCAACAGTTAGTAGCTGAATTTTTTTAAAAATTTAGCAGCTCTAATAGATATTTAGTTGTATCTCATGTGGTTTCAATTTGCATTTCCTAATGACTAATGATGTTGAGTGTCTTTTCATACGTTTATTTCCCATTCATACATAATCTTTGGAGAGCTGTCCAAATATTTTGCTCATTTTTTTTCAATGGATCATTAACACTCTTACTATGTTTTGAGAGTTATCCATATACTCTTGATAACATGTCATTTGTCAGGTATATGGTTGCACATATTTTCCCTAAGCTTATAGCTTATCTATTCATTTTCCCAAAAGTGGCTGATGAAGAAGTTTTTAATTTTGGTGGAGTTCACTTTATTCATTTGTTCTTTTATTGGCTGTGCTTTTGGTGTCTCATCTAAAAATCTACACCGAATTTAAAGTCACAAAGATTTTCTCCTCTATTTTCTCCCAGAATGTTTGTAGATTTAGGTTTTATATGAGATCTGTAATGCCATTATGATTTGATTTTTGTATATAATTTGAGGTATGGGTCAAACTTCATGTTTTTTGTAGATGTATATTCAATGATTACAACATCTTTTGAAAGGATTACTCTCCTGAATTGCTTTTGCACATTCTAAAAAATCAGCTCTCCATATATGTGTGGGGGCATTTTTATTCTCTTCCATTGATCAACTTGTATACTTTTATGCCCATAGAGACTGTTTTGACTGTTGTTGCCTTTTTGTTTGTTTGGTTTTTTTTTCTATTTATTTGAGAGTGAGAGAGAGCCAGTGAGTGAGGAGGGGGAGGGGCAGAGGAAAAGGGAGAATCTTAAGCAGATTCCTCACTCAATGCAGAGCCTGGGGCCTCCGGGTCTATCATATGACCCTCAGATCATGAGCTGAGCCAAAACCAAGAGTGGGACACTCAGCTGACTGAGTCACCCAGGTGCTGGACTATTGTTGTTTTTTAATAAGTCTTGAAGTCAGGTAACGCTGATCCCCCCCCCGGTTCTCTTTTTTCAAAGCTGTTTTGTCTATTCTAGCTCCTTTGCATTTCAACTCTTCACCCAGATTTTTCTTACACAACCATTGTGTATTTATCAAAACAAAGACTTAACAATGGTAAAATACTGTTAACTGAACTACAGATTTTAATAGAATTTCACCAGTTTTTCCATTAACATCTTTTTGTTGATCCAGGATACTACATTTCATTTAGTCATTACATTTAGATTTTTTTTTTAATCAGTGACAGTTTCTTTATTGCTCTTTGTTTTTCAAGATTGACACTTTTAAACAGCAATGTGAAATATTTTATAGAATTTTTCTTAATTTGGGTTTGTCTGACATTTTCTTGGGTTCATGGATTTGGGGGAAAGTGTATTATCCTTTTTTATATGTTGTTAGATTTGACTTGCTAAAACTTTGGGATTTATGCAACTACCTGAAGAAATAGATATATAGATTTGTTTGCTTATTTGTTTTTTTAAATCTAGTAATGATTTTGTTTGGTTTTGGTATCAGGATAATGATTGATAGGATGAGTTATGAAGAAATTCTTCCATTTTAATTTTCTAGATTATGTGCAGAATTGGTATTTCTTCCTTAAATGTTTAGTACAATGCACCAATGAAGCCATCAGAGTCTGATGTTTCCTTTTGGGGAAGGTTTTTTGTTTTGTTTTGTGTTTTTGCTGTTTTAGAGGTGGGGAAGGGCAAAGGCAGAGGGAGAGAGAGAGAATCCCAGGCAGACTCCAGGCCCAGCATAGAGCCCAGCACAGTGTGAGTCTCACAACGCTGAGATCATGACCTGAGCCAAAATAGAGTCAGATGCTTCACCAGCTGAGCCACCCAGGTGCCATTCTTTGTGGGAAGGTTTTACACTTAAATTCAATTTATTTCATAGGTAAGAGATCTCTAGTTTTTCTTTTTTTTTTTTTTTTTTTTTTTTTTTTTTTTTTAAGATTTCATTTATTTATTTGAAAGAGAGAGCCTGAGCAGAAGGGGTAGAAGGAGAGGGAGAAGCAGACTTCTCCTTCAGGGGGGAGCCTGATGCAGGGGCAATCCCAGGACTCTGAGATGGTGACCTAAGCTGAAGGCAGACACTTAACTGACTGGGCCACCCAGGTGCCCCTAGACATCTAGTTTTTAAATTTACTTTTTAGTGAGCTTTGGCAGTTTGTGTCTTCCAAGAAATATGTCTCTTTCATCTGAGTTGTCTAACATATTGGCATAATATTCATAGTATTACCTTATTTTTCAACATCTATAGAGTTGGTAGTAATACCACCTCTCTCATTCCAGATTTTGTTTTTCTCTCTCTCTTTGTTTTCTTCCTGACATGTCAGACTAAATGTTTTCAGTTTTATTGATCTCAACCAGATTTTGGCATTCCTTGATTTTCTAGTTTCTATATTAATTTCTCTTCTAATCTATGCCTTTTTTTTCATTTTGGCTTAATGTGCTTTTTCTCTTTGCCTAATAAGCAAATTAATGTCCTTGGTTTGAAAGTTTTCTTCTTTTCTAATATAATTATTTAATGCCACGATATCTTCCCTTCTTAAGTTCAGCTGTAGCAGCATCCTACACATTTTTATACATTTTAGTTTTGTTTTCATTTATTGTAAAATAATTCCTTTTTGTCTTCTTTGATCCATGGGTTATTTAGAAGTATATTATTTTATATTAAGTATCTGGTTATATTTTCAGATATTTCTGTAATTTATTTATAATTAATATCATTGTCAAAAGTAAGAACATACTATGTATGACTCAAACCCATTTGAATTTATTGAAATTTGTCATATGGTCTTCTCTATAAAATTTTCAAGTAATTGCTCATTTTTGTAATAAGGTGTTTGTATTTTTATTGAATTGTTAGAGCAAATTATATATAAAGTATCTATGGTGATCATATATTTTATTATATATTGATATTTAGTAAAATTCTTGATTCATATATATTGACTTACTAAAGTGATTTCATTGAACTTTCAGAATGTTAATATATTATTGATTTTATCAGGTTTTCCTTATTCTAAATTAGGTTTTTAATCACAGTATATGCATAGAGAGATAATTTTATTTCTGCTTTTTCAATAGTTATATTTCTTTTTCCCTATTTTCTTCATATTACATTGGCTAGATCTTCCCAAACAATGTTAAATTATAGTAGTGACTATATGATGAATATCTTGTCTATTATCAGCCTGTAATGGGATTAGCTCACATTTCGATATCAACTGGACAATTTCATTTTGCTTTCAGATTGGCGTTTATTTTCACTAAGTAACTAATTTTTTTCCCTAGTAGTAGTAGTTCTTAGTAGTAGTACTGGGTTATGAAGAGTGGATGTTGGATTTTATAAAGTGATTTTTTTTGAGCATCTACTAGGATTTATTTTGAATTATGAACATGACAAATTATAATGTTTACTAATAAATCTTTACATTTTGTGAGTAAGATCAAGTTAGTGATGGTTGATTGTTATTTTCTTATATTGTTAAATGAAATGTTTAGTTAAGGAAATTTACATATGAAATAAGTGGTATTTTATTATTTTTATTTTAATTTTCAACTTTTTTTGTCATGCTTTAATATCTGAATCATGTACAGAGGTTTCATAGAACAATTTAGTCTATTTCTTTATCATATTCTGAAAAGGTTTATATAACTATGTAAATCTCTTCATTTGAAGTTTGAAAGAACTTATCTATAAAAAGAATTTGGGTACAAGACTATATGTGGGTTAATTTTTTTCTTAAGTGGTATTCATTTTCTTCTGCAGTAATAGCTTCATTCAAATTTCCACCACTTATTGCATACTTTTAATATTCCTGTGTTTTAGCAAAACACATTCCTTGAAGTGGGAGTGCCATTTGCTGAGTAAGTCTGAAAGTGGAAAACATTCAGAAATGTTATTTTTCTCTGTTTTTTGTCTTAAGTAGATTTTTGTTAGTTCCATTTGTTTTGAATTTCTTTATTCCTCTACATATGATAGCAGGATTTCCACATTACATTCCTCTTCTTTTTTTTTTTTTTTTAAGTTTTCATTACATCTGTGTGCCAGATCTTGGTTCATCCTTTAATGTTTCACCTTTCAGTGTAATTTTGTTTCAGATGTGTCTTTTCAAATTAGCATCAAGTTATGTATTTTTTAAACTTTTTATTGAAGTTAAAAACATACAAAAATACATATAGTGTAAGTGTTAGAGCTCAATTATCACAAAATGAGTTCACCCATATAATCATCTTCCAGGTCAAGAAATAGAGTATTACCACCACCCTAGAAGTTTTTGTTCCCCCCTAATCTCTACCTCCCCAAGTGTATTAGCTAGACTTTTAAGAGCATATGACTTTGTTTTGTACTTTCATATGCAAAATTATGAAGTATTTTTGTGCATATTATTCTTTTCATTCAATATTTTGTATATGAGATTCATCCATACAGTTGCATGGTGCTAGACTTTCTGTTAGTTTTTTATCATTGTTTGCTATTTTGTTGAATGAATGTATCATGAGTTATTTATATATTCTGCTATTAATTGACAGTTAATTCTAGTTTGCAGCTATTAAGAATAATGTTCCCCTGAACATCCTAGTGCCGGTATTTGGTGAAAATATTCATTCATGACATGCCTATTGGATAATACCTAAGAGTGAAATGTGTGTGTGTGTGTGTGTGTGTGTGTGTATAACATACTAATTAATTTACATAGTCACCAAATCTTGGCTTTGTCTGTTTTTATTTCATTTTATTTTATTTTGTTTTAAGTCATATTCTGATAATGTGTTGTAATATCTCTTTTTTTAAATATGAATTTCGAATGATGCTGAGCTTTTTTCATATATATGTTAGCATTTGGCTATCCTCATTTGTCAAGTGCTTGTCCATGTATTTTGCCATCATTCCAATTGCACTTTTTTTCTAAGCAATATGCAGTGGTTATCATTTATGTAATATTTCCATGATAATATCCATATTTTTTCAGATACCATGTATTATAAATATGTTTTCATATTTTTTAATTTACCTTTACTCTTTCTAAGTATGGTATATTTTGATGATTGGGAGTTCATGAATCTAAGTTACCAATTTTTAGTGATTATTGCTTTTTACTTTCTGTTTAAGAAATCTTTGCATACCTCGAGGTCATGAGGTTATTCTGTATTACTATCCAGAAGCTTGTTAGGGTGCCAGACAGTACACAGTGGGGTGTATACAATTTTCTCCCTCTTTAAAAAATTGGGTGTCAGATCACACTACACAAAATCCAGTAATCACAGATAACTTCAGGGCTTACTACTTTTTCAGACATAAGCAAAGTGAGGGAAGTCCTTGGGTGAGCTGCAGCTGTGTCTCACCAGCAAGAGTTTGCTCTTGAATGTCTGGAAGAGGAGATGGAAGTGAGGTGATGAGGGAAAGATATATAGAAGTTAATTTAATAACATATTTGTCTACATGAGATATGCCTATAGTATAAACTGAAATTAATGGCATTGGATAGCAAAAGGTAAATTAAGATGTGGAAGAGGTAAAATCTGCCAGTATTGAGACGCCTGGGGGTCTCAGTGGTTGAGCATCTGCCTTTGGCTCATGACATGACCCCGGGGTCCTGGAATTGAGTCCCTCATCAGGCTCCCTGCAGGGAGCCTGCTTCTCCCTCTGCCTGTGTCTCTGCATCTTTCTGTGTTTCTCATGAATAAATAAATAAAATCTTAAAAAAAAATCATCCAGTATTGGTATCTAAATGGTTTTGGAGGGTGAATCTGTTCAAGAATAACTGCAAAGATTCTGAATTAGATAAATAAGCTTTAGGCATTTAGATAGAAGATATAGAAAAGGATTTCTCTAGAAGGAGAAATAACTTTATTGAGTTTATGTGCTTTGTATTTGAATTGTCTTTGGGACTTTGGGGTAGAGAAGTCTGATGATTAGTGGGAAATTAATTTTGAATCTAAAGAGAAAACCAGTACCAGACACAAAAGATTATGAAGTCATTGGTGTGTAACTAATATTGTTGATACTTGGAGAATTCCACGAAGAATGACCCAGGAGTTCAAAACAAGTAAATTAAGATATAAATAAGATAAATTTTAAAATAGATATACATAAGATTAGAATAAGTATGTGAAAAGACACCTTGAAGACCTTCTAGTTGTAATAAAATTGGTGGTTAAGTAATTGGATAAGTTGGCATATATGAAGAATAAATTTGTCCATCAGAAATTGTGTTGGTAAGTCATGGGAGTATAAGAAGAATCATGAAACCAAATTTTGATAGCTCCCATCTTAAAGGACCTTAGGACCAATGGATTATTTGGCTGATCTCAAGATCTGTTGCAATAACTTGCAGTTTTTTTTGGTCATATCATATGTCTTAGCTTTAAAACCAGAAGAAAAAGACCTAAATCATGAAAATGCACTAAAATAGTATCATGTTATATTATATGTTGTCTTTTAAAAAGCAGCACATCCATCTTTTCTGAGTTTGTTTCACTTTTGGCCAGCTATATGTCTGGTTGTTTTGTTTTTTGGTGAGGTTTCTTTCTGTAGCTCATTTTTAAAATCCCAAACATAACTAGTATGATTATTTAGGAATAAAATAAAAAGAGAAGAGAACTAGTGATATAACACTGAGGACTACATTGAGGTGAGAGGAAAATAAAAACAATTTAGTGAAGGCCTGAAGAGATATGAGAGAATGAGTGGAGAGAACCAGAAGAGAAAGACAGAAAGAATATGAACGAAGACAGATTAAGTTGTAGAGAAGAAGATTTAGTTGTAAAATGTAGTAGTCACAGTCTCAAAAGCTACCATGGTGACAAATAAGAACAAGACTAGAAGAATGCAATAGACTTTCAACTGGAATAATGGACTTTTGGAGATAAGCTAAAGGGTGATACTGATAGGTAATTAAATCTAAACTGAAAACCAACATTTTAGAACTTCCATTTCACTCTTTTCTAAGATTCTCCTATTTAATGCAATAAGCTTACCATAGATTTTTTTTGTTCTTTTGCTGGTTTTACTAAAGTTGCGATTAAAAGAGTACCAGAAATGGCTATTACCATTTATTATATTCTGGGCAATGTTATACATTTTGTATCTTATTTAGTCTATAGCTCAATAAATATTAATCTATTTTATGGATAGATAATGGATTTTAGAAAGTTTAGTTCAAAAGTTACACACAGAGTAAGTGACTTGGATTTAACATAAAGCCCATGCTCTAGTCACTGCAACAAATCGTTTGAGAAAATTAATATCCCTATTAGGATCTCTTCTGAACTCTTTTTGCTATTTTATTAACAGGCATTATTTCCTCAAGAGAAAAAAAACACTCTAGGAAATGAGAGAGAAGATAGTGGAGAATTTCAAACGGTGATAATTTTTTCAACCTAATCTATATCTGAATTTTGAGATACTCTATAATATATGGGAATTAACAGTGAGGAAACAAGATAGAAGTTAGAAACTACCAAAGACTATTTATTTTAAAATATTCATTGTCCATGGAATCCAGCTAAAAGACTCAGTTACCATAATATCCCAAAAGCCAGCTGCTTTCAAATAAACTGTACCACTAGCACAAGATGGTGCCATTAGCATACTATGATCAACACTTTGTGTCATTAGAACACTCTTACCAACTGGCCACAACCAATTCATTAACATATCAATACACAAGTGAAAAACTAAATCAACCTGATATCCAGCCTGTGGCCAGAGCACAGGCCCATAGTAATCAACTTGCAGCACCTCAAGTGAACTCTAAGCAGATGGTGCAGAGCTGCTCAATATTGCCCTCAGCCAAGTCGCAGGACACAATTTCACAGGGCTTTTATAACAGGGCTCTGAAAGCACCAGTATCACAATCCAAACATCAGGCCACACCTTCACTAGACCTCCATCAGAGAACTTCATTGTGGCCTAATCAGAGAGCCCTGAGCTCACCTGTGATACACCATAAACTTCAGACAACATCTTCGCTTGATCTGAATAAGACATCTTCATCAATGGAGTCCAGTCAGATGAACTTGAAGTCACCATTACCTCTCCCTAAACCTCAGACTACACCTTCACCAAACTTTTGCTGGACATCACCTTCACAGAAGTCTAACCCAAAAGTCTCAGGTTCATCATCATTCCCCACCAAATATCAAGAAACACGTTCCCTAGACATTCTCTGGACTTCATCCTCTTTGGGATCTAATCGAAGAATACTTAGCTCAACATTATCACAACCCAAGTCTCAGAAAGCATCTTCATTGGATAGCCTTTGGACATCTTTATTAGAGCGCAATCAAAGGTCTTTGAGCTCACCATCACTCAACTCTACATCTCAAATAAATGACTTGCTTCAGTCATCACGTTCATTGGAATCCAATCAAATGGATCTGAACTCACTGTTATCTGACTCAAGAACTCAGACAGCACCTGCATTGAATTCTAGTTCCTGTGTTCTGAGTTTGCCATTGTCCCACTCAAAACCAAGGAAGTCACCTGTAGCACATTCAGTCCACCAGACTCAGAGTTTGCCCTTGTTCTCATCCAAATCTCAGACAGTGTCACTTAACCATGACTTCAGGACCTTGAGCTCACCGGTTTGTCCCTCCAAGTTTCAGAACACCTCCTCACCAAATGACAAACAGAGAACCATAGATGTATCTCCACCCCATTCTAAACCAAATATCTCAAGTCAGACATTCTCAAGCTCCAAACACTTTATCAGAAATATAGCTGCTTCAAAACTGGGCTCCAGATTCCAGAGTAAAAACAACTTTGATCTTTGCGCAAAGACAGAACCAAATAAAGAAATTCCATGGAGTTTAGATTATATTTATCCCTGCATTGTGAAAGGTGGCACCATCCCTGATGATATTGTAAATAAAATTGTCAATTCTGTCTCCAAGACCAGAATCCAGAGGGACCTCTGTAGGCAGATTCTCTTTCGAAGGATGAGGGGAAGGCCAAATCCTCATCCTGGTCCCCGCCTTTCATCAAATTATATGGTTTGTTTAGCTTGTGCTTCCTGCATAAAATCTCAGTGTAGCCACCTTACAGGAAGGAAGGACCCTCGCAGTGCAACACTGTTTGTCATACCAACGCCTGAACTTGGTTCTGAGGGAGAAGTGGAAGTGAAGTTAGTTTTTCTCCTTTCCCTGCCAGAGACTTCTCTCTCATCTTGTCTCCCATCCCCTGTGAAAGAAAATCAGCCTGTTGCAGCCCCTGAAGACAACCTTGAAGGGACGGAGGAGATGCAGGTTTCCCCTCCATCTGAATCTGACATCACGCAGGAGCTAAATATGGAGAACAAATGGCTAACAGCAGCCCCTGAAAACAAAGCTGTAAGCCAACAACCCCAGGCTATCGACTGGCTGCTTTATGTCAAGAAAAGTAGTAATATTCAGCCACAGTCCTTGCCTCCATCCTCTTCCTCCTCCACATCCTCCTCCTCTTCCTCCTCTTCATCATCTTCTTCCTCTCTTCCTCTTCCACTGTACCCTCCTTACCCCCTCCCGCCAAAGAGTCTACCACATCTTCTCTCTCAGGTTGTGTGTTCACTAAGGTGCTTGGTTACCACCGGTTGCCTCCAGGGGTCTCCTGGCTTGAGTTTATATGTAGTAAAAGTCACCAGCCACTTCCTGGGAATCCACAACCAAGTCAATCACGACCTCCCAAAACGAGGCCTATGAGGAATAGCACCACAGTAAAAGGGCCAAAGGGGCCAAAGATACTGTTCAAATTTTTCCAGACAAAGTTTCAAAATGAGAAATATTGATTAAATTAACTTTTTGTTTCTTGGAAAGCAATTGACCTCTTAGTTCTTTGAAACTAGAGATTGATTTCCTATCATGCTTATTAAAATTCTTAGTAATAACTAAGTGTGACTGTATATTTTAGCTGAAGAAGCACCTAGGTAAGGGGAACTAGTACTCTTAAGTCTATTTTCTTGTTAAATAATAGACTATGATCTCCTAGAAAGCAAAACTGAATCCTAGGTTTTTAACCAAATGCCTGGCTTATAGTAGCCACTGTATAATCATTGTTACATGAAATAATCCTAATTGGCCGTAAACCAGAAATACTTCACCTACCTTATCTTGAACAGTATCTAGCTCATTGTTAGTCTCCTTCCTCATAAAACATTATAATGACAGTACCCTTAAGCCAATTCATGCTAGTCTATTTCCCTGTCTCTAAAGAAAATTCAGATCATGTTCAACAGGTAAGACTATATAGAGGGAGGAATCTTTTTTTTCTAGGTATGTGAATCTCTTCCTAGTATGCGTTCCTAGGAAAATTCTTCTGTGCTAAGATCCCACACTCTAAAATCCAGTGATTTATTCAGCCTTGGATAACAAATCTTAGGCCAGAGTAATTAACTGGTACAAATAACCCTACCTATTGTCTGTGCCAATATAAGTTATAGGCTCTGTGCCAGTATTTAAATTATAGGCTCTAAAGTTATGTGTTCATCACTTCTATCTATACATCCAAAATGGGTAAATAAAAATGTTTAAAAAATGTTTTTGTTCCACTGGGTCTACTGGTAGTGGGAAGAGAAGGAGTTGTCTTAGCTACTCGCCTTACATGATCATCTCGGTCCCCAAGGGCTAGCGTTAGTATCTCCAGTACACACTGATGACTCACAGTTCTGCTCCACTAAGATCTTTCTGTTTACTGGACATTTCTGATTGGAACATTTCACAGGCATCTGAAATTCAACATACTGAACCAGAATGTATTATCTTTACATTGATAATGTGGACCACTACATTTACAGTCCTTTGCCCCTAGTGTCCTATTTCAGTGGATGTACCACCAGTCATCATGGAGTCATGTTAGACTGTTTTCCTCATTGCCTGTACCTCTCTAAGTCCATAAGTTCTATGGCCTTATTATCCCTAGATTCTGCTTTTTTATTTCTCCAACCCCATGACTACTGGCCTAGCTGTGATCAGCCATTTGTCCCCCGGATTACTGCAATAATTCCTAAACATGCACTTCTAACTCTTGAATACATTTCTAAGACACAAATTTGATAATGCCATTCCATAGCTTAGAATGTTTTCATCATTTCCCAGTGTTTTCTTGGGAAAGTATAAATTTATTTTATAATTGAACTATGATAGCATCTCAAAACTTATTTTCTTGTTCTTCTCCAGCTTCAACCATACCGATTGCTTTAAAATATACACAGAATATGCCATGGTCTCTGTTACATCCTATACTTTTTAAAAAATCATTTTACCTTCTTTTAAGTGTACTCTTTAATTCTTATCTCCTACTTCCTCTGCCCCCTTACTCCCTCCTCTGGTAACCATCACTTTGTTTTCTATAGTTAAGAGTCTGTTTCATGGTTTGTCTTTGTCTTTCTCTCTTTTTTTCCTTTGCTCATTTGTTATATCTTAAATTCCACATATGAGTGAGATCATATAGTATTTATTTGCCTTTCTCTGACTTATTTTGCTTAGCATTATTCTTTCTAGCTCCATCCTTGTTGTTGCAAATATCAAGATTTCAATCTTTTTATGGCTGAATAATATTCTATTTTGTATATATATATCATCTTTTTTATCCATTCATCTATTGATGGACACTTTGGCTGCTTCCATATTTTTCCTATTATAATAGTGCTGCAGTAAACATAAGCATGTGTATCTTCCCTTGAAACATTGTTTTTGTATTTTCGGAGTAAATACCCAGTAGCGTGATTACTGGATCATAGCGTAGTTCAAGTTTTAATTTTTCTGAGGAGCCTCCATAACTGTTTTCTACTATAGTTGCACCAGTTTGCTTTCCCACCAGCAGTGCACAAGGCTCCCCTTTCTCCACAGCCTCATCAGCACTTGTTGTTTATGTTTTCTATTTTAGCCATGTGACAGTGATAGCTCATTGCAGTTTTAACTGCATTTCTCTGATGATAAGGTTTCACATCATTTCATGTGACTGTTGGCCATTTCCATGTATTATTTTATGTCTGTTGATGTCTTCTGCCCATTTTTCAATTGGATTGTTTGTTTTTTGGATTTTGGGCTGTATCAGTTCTTTTATATTTTGGATACTAACCCTTTATCAGAAATGCCATTTGCAAATATCCTTTCCTACCCAGTAGGATGCCTTTTAATTTTGTTGATTGTTTCATTCACTGTGCAGAAACTTTATTTTGATGTAGTCCTAGTAGCTTATTTTTGTCTTTGTTTTGTTAGCCTCACATCCTACACTTTTTTAAAATTTATTTTTAAAGATTTTATTTATTTATTCATGAGACACACACACACACACACACACACACACACACACACACACACAGAGGCAGAGGGAGAGGCAGGCTCCATGCAGGGACGTGGGACTCGATCCCAGATCTCCAGGATCAGGCCCTAGGCTGAAGGTAGTGCTAAACCACCGAGCCACCTGGGCTGCCCACATCCTACATTTTTAAATAGAAAATTCTGTGTCCAGAAAGCTCTTTCCATCTATATATTTTTATCCTTCAGGGCTGTTTTGTCTTGAAATCTCTGAAAACCCTTTTCCTGGTGCATTTATGAAGGGGTTATTTGGCTTTTCAATGATCATAAAACTGTGTTAGCTCTTTGTACTGCTCTTAACCCATTATAAAGTAATCATTTCTAGTCTGTTTTCACTTACTATACTGAAAATTCCTGCTCGCTATGTTTTTTTTTTTTTTTTTAAACCTAGTCCTTGGCATGGAGTGAATACCTTAAAACATTTTCAATGTTGAATAATGCTATTGAAGCTCTTCATCTTCTTTTAATTCTCTGAAATAAGTAACATTTCATCAGTTTGCTTCCCTCCCATAAGATTGAATTGTCCTTTGTACCTCTTGTCTTGGTGAGAACATGTATAAAACTGTTATTGATGACAGCAGTCATCCTTGTCTTATTTCTCATGTTAACAGTACTTCCTTTTAGTATTTCAATATTAAATGTGATGTTGGCCGATGTATAGCTGATCAGTGATGATGAGGAAAAACTTAGGTATATGATAATGTGCTCATGACTTTCTCCAACCCATTTAGAAAATCCTTGATGTGTGCTTTATTCATCCTGCACTTCTCTTTTGGTGGCACACATCACTTTCGTATTTACTTGTTTAATGCGCTCTCCACTAGACTAAACTTCAGGAGTGGAGGTCCTGTGTCAATGTTGTTTACCACTGACTCCTCAGAACTTAGTGGTACCTGACACATATTAAGTATTCAATAAATATTTATGGAATTAAGTTAACTAAGGAGTACAACTGACTTTTATTTATTGGTATAATTTACACGTTTAATTTTCTATCTCTTAGCTTGTTTCCTAAACTTTATACCTCTTGTAGTTTCTTTTCATTTCTTCCCTCTTTTTCTTTTTTGATCTATGATTTTGTTGCTTTTAAATTTTCTAATGCATTGACAGTTTTTTATCTTGTTCTTATTATAAGTGTCTACTTTTAAGATTTCTTCAAAATAATTCTTTAACCAGTATTTTCTAATTTGAAAATAAAGCTGCATCAAACTTATGAGGAAAATACATAAGCAGTGGTTATCCAACCTTGTTTCTCCCCAGCTTCTATTAAGACACTAATAAAATTTTAAAATAAGGAACACCATGTGTCATGCAAGAAGGGCCAAGAAATTTCTGCCAAATCTTCTATAGATGAGATCAGATTTCAAAAAGATAGGACTCAAAATTCACTACATTTGAAAGGAGAAATCATCTGAAAAGTAATAGAAAAAGATAATAATTGCATCTCATTGCTGCCTTTCTCCTCAAATTAAAGGGCTAGACATGAGAACAGATCACAGTACAGTTGAGAGGTAGAAAGTGGATCCTATGAGTTGTCTCATTTTGATCCAACCAACTGATATAAAATGGAATCACACATGAATAAAAACTTGACAATAATATCAAAGCCTGAATGATATACATAACTGTTGGGGGGGAAATGATATACATAACTGTTTGCCCTATGACCATCTTTCTTAAAAATTGTTTTAAGGAAATTATCATGACTACATAGAGTTATACAAACAAAGTAAGTTTTGTGTTTATAATAGAGAGGGATTGTGAAAAAAAAAAAACCCTAGATGTTCATTTATGGAAGTGTTTAAATACATTATGATACATACATTGATATTTTCTTAGTGAAAATTTTGTTATTTCTAATATTGTACCTCCGTTTGCTTCAGGAATAGAACTACTTTCCTTAGGAAAATATTTCGTTGAGAACCCTTAGGCATGGATAGTGATCCTGAGCATGGGTTGGAAGAACAAAGTTGAACAAAGAGGAGATAGTTAAACTGTATTAAGTTTCTTTCTTTTTTTTTAACTGTATTAAGTTTCAAACTGGACCTCTTCAATGAGATATCAATGAAAAGAGAGAATGTAACATTTTTATTTGTCTTAAGTGAAAATATACTTAGATTATAAGACATTACATGCACTTTATATATGATTACACCTTATAAAAGATTGAAATTATGCATATATGTTTATGTGTGTCTTTGCATTTGTGCAAAATCTATTTCATATATATAAGAAAGATGGAGTAACTTGAAAGTAAACACCAAAATGAAAAAAAAAAGTGATTATTACTGGAATTTAATTATGATGGAATGTTTAGGAAATTAGGAGATTTTTAATCTTTTCCAAATCTTTAGTGAGTGTGAATTCCTTTTGTAACCAACAACTTAAAACAAATATTTTAAAAATGAAAAATGATACTTGCTTTGTCTTCTCTATTTTAGGTGAAATATATAGGACACAATTTTGCTGTTCTACTCCTGTCCACTTACTGGTGTCATTTGTGGCTAAGCAAGTTCACAAGACATACATATTTCTATGGGATACATAGTTTTTTAAGTAACAATAAATTTCCATTAAGTTTTAAAATCCATTAAACTATTTTTAAATAATTCCATATTTTCTATTTCAGTATTCATTGCCAGACTTCTTACACCATTCTTTTATTTACTTGTGTGTTTATTTAGTTATTTAGTTTTAATTATGAAATATTTTAAAACTATAGAGAAAGATAGGCAATATGCTGGTGAAAGCTTTTAACCACTATTCAGCTTTATCAAATCTTCCTCTTTGGTTATATTTACTTTGTATGTTAAAGAAGCAAAACATATATACCTGTGTATATAACCATCCAGGATCTCAATCCTATCTTGTACCTTCCAGGAGTAATCACTGTCATAAACTTACTATAAGTCATTTGTCTACTTTTTAGAAATTTCCTAAATATTTATAGAACCATAAAAATCTATTTTTCTGGCTGTCTTACAGCTTTGTATATATTTTGTTACAATATATTTAACATTTTGAAATATGTAATTTTTGATCTGGAGTATGTTTTTAAGATTTATCCTTGTTATACAATGCTTTATCTATAGGTCATATCACTTGCAGTGTTTTGTGTGTGTACATAATGTGTATTATGTACATATTCATAGGTAGGTATTGTATAATTGCATACTGTGAATTAATTACAATTTGTTATTTGTATTTTAGTTGAATATTAATTTACATTTTTATTATCACAAACACAATGCACATATATGCATTGCCATTGTTTAAAAAATTTAATAGGGATCCCTGGGTGGCGCAGCGGTTTGGCGCCTGCCTTTGGCCCAGGGTGCGATCCTGGAGACCTGGGATCAAATCCCACATCAGGCTCCCGGTGCATGGAGCCTGCTTCTCCCTCTGCCTGTGTCTCTGCCTCTCTCTCTCTCTGTGACTATCATAAATAAATAAAAAAAAAATTAAAAAATTTAATAGAGGTATGATTGATAATATTAGTTTAAGACATACAACTTAATGATCCAATATTTGTATATATTGTAAGATGACCACTGTATAAGTCTAGGTAATATCTGTTCCTATTTATAGTTGCAAAATTTTTGTTTCTTGTGATGAAGACTTTTAAGATCTACTCTTTTAGCAACTTTCAGATATGCCATCCAGTATTATTGTGTGAGGAGATGGAGAGAAGGAGAAGGAAGGAGGAGAGAGTCTCAAGCAGACTTTGTGCTGAGCTCAGAGCCCCATGCTAATCTCCATTTCACAACCTGGAAAATAGGACCCGAGCTGAAACCAAGTCAGATGCTTAACTGAAGAGGCCACCAGGCACCTCCAAAGGCAGTTTTGTCATAACCATTTTTATATGGAGGGATACAAAAAATATTTCAGTTCCAGAAACTCTGTTATAAAATTTAAGGAAAAAATAAAAATGACAAAATACTAAACTGAAATATCTTCAGTGAAGCCACCTAATAACAACTCTTACAATATAATACCTAACCATGTCAAAGAGCGTTTACTCAAAAACTGAAAAATTGCAAACTTTTGAGACACACTGTGCAATGTTTACTTGAGTTAGCTTTTTCCTCAGAGGACAGTCAAATGGACAAAGAAGTGTCATTTTGTGGTGTAGAATAGAATTTGTAGCTTATTTTTGAAACTTTTCCATCTGCTAAACACAGAATTCAACTAGATTATGGAAAATTTCATTTCTATCCTGATGTATGGTGCTCCAGCTATTATGTTAGGTCAAAATTTCATGTTGATTGGAATTAAAACTATTTCGTTTGTTTCATTCCACTGTGTAATATATATTAAACCTGTGCTAGGTTTTTGAGACAATTATATTAAAAATATAATGTACACAGTTGTTAAAATCATTTAATATATGTAAGCAAATGCTATAAATTACAGCCAGTTTTTGAGTTATTGAGAGAGGAGAGAATAAATTTAATGATCTTGTGTCCTTTGCCAGTTCCCCTTGTTGAGTTGTAGATGAGTGCTCTAAAGATTTACTGTACTATTAATTCAAATTTTTTTGAAACTAAAGGGATGCTTCCCAAATATTTGATAAGACAAAAAATGATAGTGTGATTTACATATTTCATTGATATAACATTCCATATAAGCAAGCAAAATATGTAGTATCAAAGAAAGGAAAGGCTTATTTGTTAGCTAAACAGGTACATGAATTTATGTTGAAATGAAAGCTCTTCATAATACAAGTCAATAATAATTATGTACATTTTCCAACATGAATCAACATGCAGATTTTAATTGTAATTGGCAGCATTATGTAAATTGCCCTCAAAATTAAAAAAAAGTTGAAGAACACTAAGACTGGGTTGACATAAGAGTTAATAAATGTATTTAACTTGAACAGACACAGTTTTGAAACCAGTGTGCTTTTGCTACAAGTAAAAAAATAAAAATAAAAAACTACAAACAATGAACTAGTTTTATTAATTTAGACACAAGTAATAAAGTAAAATAAGTTTTGGAATTTGATTCAGTAATTTGAAACCATTGAAATTTGATTCAGTAATTTGAAACCATTGAAATATGTTTAGGATAACTTACATATATAAACATATTTTTTTAACTCTATGTTTAGCAACTCTAAATACAGATCAAATATATTTGATGAAAATTTAGTATACAGGAGTGCCTAGGTGGCTCAGTCAGTGTTTGCCTTGACTCAGCTCATGACCGGTGAGTCCTAGGATGGAGCTTCGAGTTCTGCATCAGGCTTCCTGCTCAGCAGGGAGTCTGCTTCTTTCTCTCTCTCTCTCTCTCTCTCTCTCTCAAATATATATATATATATTTAAAAAAAAGAAAATTTAGCATCCAAATGGAAATGTGCTATAAGGGTAACATATAAGGGAAACACCAAATTTCAGAGGATGGCACAATACTGTAAAATAACTCATTGATAATATTTATATTGGTTGCATGTTGAAAAGATAATATTTTGGTTATATGATGCTAAATAAAATATAAGATTAATGTTAATTAGTTTCTTTTTATTTCTTAGTATTCTACTAGAAAATATAAAATTAACTCTGTGACGCACTTACATCTCTATTGGATAATAATAGTTTAGAGTGTAAGTAAGGGAGGGATGTTGAGTATCTTGAAAACTACCATTTCCTGATGCATAGGAGGAATATATTTGGTGTGCATTTGATAGTTAACAAACATGTTTGAGTGAAAACCGTTTGTTTAAATTTCTGTTGTTTTCTTTTTAAGATTTTATTTATTTATTTATGAGAGACACAGAGACAAAGAGAGGCAGAGACACCGGCAGAGGGAGAAGAGGGTCCATGCAGGGAACCCCACATGGGACTTGATCCCAGGGCTCCAGGGTCATGACCTGAGCTCAGGCAGATGCTCAACCACTGAGCCACCCAGGCGTCCTTGTTTGTTTAAATGTCTGATAGAAATTTTATGAGATGTGTAAGCAGAACTGTTTTTTTTCTCTCCCTGTTTCTATCTCTCTACTTTTTTTCTCATTAAAAATGATTGTCATAGAAAATTCAAATATTAGCAAGTTTAATATTTGTCTTGTGATACCAGTCTGGAGAGATAGTTGCTATTAATTTGGTATATCACTCCAAATGAATCACTGCTACCATTATATTCTCCTACATTTTTAAATACATAATGGCATCACGATGTACATATTTTGATGCTATGTGGTCCTATTATAGTTTTATAAATTTTGATTGTGGAAGTAGTGAATCCTTATAAAAATTCAGCCAATGACCAAACATATACTATAGAAATCCAATATTATGTCTCCCTCTTAAAAATAATTCTTAGAAGATTGCAATATAATGTTCCATATTTTATGTATGCAAATGCAGGCATGTTTCATTTGTTTATGAAAATATTTGAGGGACATGTGTGCTGCACAGTGTGTTAAGCATCCAACTCTTGGTTTAGGCTCAGGTTGTGATCTCAGATTGTGAGATGGAGCCTCTCATGGGGCTCTATGGAGTCTGCTTAAGGCTCCCTCTCCTCCGTCCTCACCCCATCCCACTTGTACACACTCTTTCATAAATAAATAAATAAATAAATAAATAAATAAATAATCAATCTTTTAAAAAGTGGGGTTATATTGTACATATAACAAGCATATTGTCTCATTGCTATTGCCTTGATACTGTAAGGATTCATCTCATTTGTTTTTTCAGTCAATCATTGAGAAAAACCCATAACTCTGGTCATCATCACCCTTGGCCAACATTCGCCTCCTGTGTGCCTCTTCCTTACTCCTATTCAAATATCGAAACCCTTCCTCAGAGTCCTATGGTATTGTCAATCTTCAGAACAATTTCCTATACTGCATACTCAGTTCTTCTCTGATCATTCTCTTTCCCAGTAATCTAAGTGGTTGAAATCTAGGTCTCTTCTGAGGACACTTCATCCATCAAGTTACTTCTTTAGAATGTCTTGCATTACTCTTTTTGAAATAGGATAATTTCACTTTTGATTCTCATTGGGGTTTCCAAGTCATTTTCTCTTTAATTCCTAAGCACTATCCAAGGTTTCAATGTCATATCATCCAGTTATATCCTCAACTAACTCTCTCTCTCTCTCTTTTTCCCAGTCATTTTTTGAATGTTCTCTCATTTGGATCCTGGCTTACTTTCATCTTCTTTGATACTCCTGCTAAAACTCATGATATTCTGAAGTTCTCATTTTTGTGATTTCTTCATTCTGCCTGCTACTTTCCCTCTCAAAAGCATGGCCAGAATCTAGATCGTTTCATCATTAAACACTCTAAAATCTCAATTTCCAACATTCTACTCATTTTCTTTAGTGCTTTTACTCCAACAGTATTTTGGGGCCACCATCTACTGTTCTTAAGCATTTCAGTGTCCTCTGCCTCTTTGATGCCTTTCTAAACTGGCTTAAATTTCATAATCTATCATTATAAAGATGATTACATAGACCCTCATCTCTTACCACATCTTTTTTTTTTTGTAATTTTCTGACAAAATCCCAATCCTTATTAAATTCAATTCTCTACCTACTCCAAAGTTACATCTCTGCAGGGGAGTGGGGCTTGAGAAAAACTACTGTACTTACATGTCTCACTTTAAACCTCAGTGAGCCTTTAATGCTGTCCAACATCCATCATCTTTTCTCCTCTCCTAAATAACTATTTGATAACTTTTCCTTGGCCATCTCACTTTCAACAAAGGCACTGCCTTCTGTCTGAGTGTTTTGTGCCATGACCTAAGGCCTCTTTTCTTCCCCACTTTTTTTTAGATTTTATCCATTTATTCATGAAAGACACAGAGAAAGAGGCAGAGATACAGGCAGACAGAGAAGCAGGCTCTCATGCAGGGAACCCAATGTGGGACTTGATCCTAGGACCCTGGGATCACATTCTGGGCCTCTTCCCTTTTTTCTTCCCTATTTACACTTAATTCTATTTTCTCTTAGCTACAAAAGGACAATTATCAATTATCTACCAATCGTCTCCTACATGACCATTTTCCCCCTTTCCCAATTTTTGTCCTACTAGCAAACAAAAGAATATATTTTCTGTAGGTATCCTAAAAGAGGAAACTAATTTTTCTCCATTTCCAGATACTGCCCATTTTACTTATCCATTTACCCATTCAGAAGTTATGATTCCTCTTAGTACTTCTTTTAATTTCTTTTGTGAACCAGTTGTAATCATTGTTTCACTTGTACGCTATACCAAAGTCACTATAGTCAGGTCATGGTAGCCCTTTGTATTGCTAAATACAATTCTTTTTGCAAGATCTATTTTATTTATTTATTTATTTATTTATTTATTTATTTATTTATTTATTATTTATTATTTATTTTTATTTATTCTTTTCTTCATCCAGACCCTGGGTCTGAATAGTATAGTGTACCAAGATTCCGTTCTTGGATCTTTTTACTTCCTCCACTCATTTTCACAGAGTGACTTTCAGTACTACATTTAGGATGGTAATTCTTGAACTTATCTTCCAGCCCAGATATTGTAACTCCAAACTACTTACTCAGTGTCTAAAATGGTAATAGTAATTTCAAACTTAACAGATTGCATACCAAACTCTTTATCTCAGTTCTTACATCTCTGTTCTAATCCCAAACTTGTTCCTTCAGAAGTCTTGCCCATCTCAAAAAGAAAGCAACCCTCTGCTTCTAGATTAATTTATGGAGCACTAGAAACCTTAAAATTTTATATTTAAATCATGAGGCATAAGGTTATTTTAAAAAATTATTTAAAAAATTTAAGACTAATTTTGTTTGCTAACAATTTAGAAGCACTTCCATTGAATAAATTACGTGATTCAGGTTTCTTAGAAAAACTATCCAATCAAGGGACCTACTCTCTCATTTGTCCTTAAATATATCTTTCTTAAAGAAAAAGTAAAAAATTTAAATTATCCTGTAGCTTTCTAGGTTGCTCCAAGAGATTAAAGAAGATTAAGATTAAACATTTTCTTCCCCTTAATTGTCTCAGTATAAGATTAATTAGAGGCCACCAGATAATACTAAGGGACTTCTATTAATACATTTCCAACTCACATAGATGCCTATAAAATGATTTCCAGGTCATTTGGGAATTTAAAAAAGAAGCTTGAAAATATATCTCCCAGAATTGCTATAACAGGCATAAAATAGTTTTGAGGAAAAAGATTACTGCATCTTATGTTTAGACATGAAAAGAATTAGAATGCAATAGCTTATTAAGACACATCCTAAATCATGGTTTGCAAACTGTTTGAAAGGGAAGTAAGGGAAGGGGCATTCTATCAATTGGTTATTTTTTAAAAAAAGTCTGCACTGATCACCAGAGACTACAATAAGGAATTGAGTAAGCATATCTATTTTGAAAAAGTTCTCAAAATAATTCTGAAATGATTGTCAATAATTTTGAGAATAAATAAGAATATTTTAGAGAAAGGCACATTCTCAGCTCAAAATATGTCAGCAATAGGAGATGTAGAGTTGGACTTGGATAGAGCTTAGATTTTGAGTCAAAGGCAATAAAAAAGATAATATTTTAGAAGGAGGCTCAGATGCTATCAATGATAGTGATATAAGCAAGAAAGACCCAGCAATTTCAAAAGTAGTAAAGTGCCCAAAATCTATGGGTTTTGGCACAAATCATTTTACTTACCTGAAAATGCTAGTTTTGTTCAAGGTTAAATGTTTGGCCGACTTGACGACTTAGTGAGTAAATATAAAAACATTAAGAGGATAAAGGAAGGTGAAGAGTTAATCTTTTGAGGCATAGGTATCAGACAATATTAAGGACTTTATGTTTGTTATCTCATTTAATTTGCAAAAGTCTAGAGGCAGGCACTATCAGGAATCCATCTTTACAGTTCAGGAAACTGAAAGAGATTACATAACTTACTCAAGGCCATAAAGCCAGTGAATAGCAGATCAAAGTCCAAACTCATTGTATATCTCTACACATTTGTTGATATTGCTAAAACTAAAAGCAACAACAAAATGGAAAACTGGTAATACCCATTGCTGGCTAGGATATGAAGCACCTAGAACTCCCGTATAAATAAATCTTAAATGCGTTTTATCCAAACCCACAGACTACATATTTTATGATTTCATTTAGCTGACACTCTGGTAGAGGCAAAACTATAGACATGGGAAACAAAAGGTTGCCAGGGGATGAGGGTTGGGACAGTGGTTTCCTACAAAGGGAAGGAGTTTGGGAAGCATTAGAACTGTCCTGTATGATATTGTGGTTTTACATACTTAGTTCTATGCATTTGCCAAAGCTCTACAGAATTTCACATCATAGAGAGTGGATTATGCTGAATAAATTTCAAAAGAAACAAACAAACCACCATGATACAGGGGTAGTGGTGGAAAACCAATTGCCGCAAATGCATCTAACTGTATTAAAATGAATTACATAATCACACTGAAGGTAAAAGGGAAGAAAGAAGTTCACTTAAGTAACTTTGGAATTGTTTTGAGTAAATACTCTAAGGCCACTGGACATTGTACAGAAGTACTCTGATAAATTTATTTCTCACAAGGATATGTGTTGGCAAATCTAAAGCTACTTTAACTATATACTAAGATTAAACCAACAAGTAGATAATGAAAGCCAGATTTTTCATGATCTGAGAAAAAAGTTGCAAATAAGGGAAAAGGCTATAATAAACTTTATAGTGTTGGATTGTAGTCAGAACAATTAATACAGACTTTAAAAAATTGTACATACAAATAGATGCAGAGATAACTACAGGTGTGTGCATGTGTGTGTGTGTGTGTGTGCATGTCCATGGATTAACCTACAGAAATATATTTTCTAGCTGTATCCACTAGGGAAGAGAAGCAGTGACAGCCAAGTAAAAATTGGCATATTTAGCACTATAACCTGGTTTCTAAATACCTTTCTCCGGTGAAAGTACACAAGGATTCTTAGAGACCTAGAAGGACTCCAAGACTGAGGCAGGAGAAGTACAAGTTGAAACTGCAGCCTTTTGTGGTTCCAGAAAATAAGGAAGTGCTAGAGAGAAAGAAAGAGAAGATCTATATCTATATCTATATCTATATCTATACACATAGATAATAGATAGATGATAGATAGATAGATAGATAGATAGATAGATAGATAGATAGATGATAGATAGAAGGGGGTACAGGACCCCATATGGAAGAGCTCTCAATGGCTAAAATGTAAACAACTTGTGCAACAAAATAACTATTGTTTTGAATTAAACTTCAAATTTAAAAAAATCACTTCAGATATAAATAACTGAACAAACAAATGGAGAGCAAGGACAGCTCTTCCTGATAGAGAATTTCAATTAATAAATGTAGATAGAATAAGGAAAATGGAAATTAACCCCTAGAACAGCATAATTACTGCAGACAAGATCCACTGATAGCTGTTAAAATTGGGGGCAGAAGCTAAACAGAAAAAATGATATTTGTGTAATTTAGATGTATCTCTCCCTAAATATCCAGTTATTGGTAAGAGGAAAATAGTAACCTTATAGGGAATAATTCTGGCATTTTAACTGTGTGATTAAGGTTACTGTGATCACTGATAACACTAATGCCCATTGACATTGTTTGTCTAGAAATGGTGCACCAGAGAGAGCACATCACTTCTGTATTATTTTCCCTAAAAATGCATGACTTCAGTTTAAAAATGAGAAAATACCAGACAAGCCCAATCTGAGAACCATTCTACAAAATAACTGACAAGTATCCTTGTCTAAGACAAGGAAAGACTGAAGATCTGTTTAAGTTTAAGGAGGTTAAAAAGATACAACAAGCCAATGTGAAATCTTGGAGCTGAATCCTGGGAAAAAGGACATCAATAAGGAAAAGTTGAAATTCAAAGAAATTTTGTAGTTTGGGGTGCCTGGGTGGTTCAGTATTTTAGCTGTGCTTAGTATTAGTGTTTAATTTAGTGTTTAGTGTTTCTTAATTTAGTAATATTATTTAGTTTAGTATGATTGCAATGATATGCTCAAGAACAGATCAATATATTTATGAAAACTTAGCAAATGATTGAGATGCCAGATTAGTTGTTAGGTAGACCTTGTTAATAAATTATATATATATATATAATAAATGCTATATATCTGGCTCTCCATATGGGAAAAAGTAAAGTTAGATTCCTGTCTTACATCATAAATGTGCAAAATAATTCAAGTATCACTAAACACTAAAATATAAAAAGCAATATGTTACCATTGCATTTTAAAGAAATTACCACCTAATATTTTTTTTTTACCACCTAATAATTTTATAGGTTCAGAATAATGGATTTATTTCTTGAAAATTAACCAAAACAAAACCATAAGTGTGTCAATATCTTAGGTCTTGTTGGTTGATCAGAAGGCAAAAATCAGGCTTTGGTAAAGGAATTGATAAGGTTGTCTTCAACTGCTACAGACCAAACCTGAGACAGAAATAATCAGATCAAAGTCACAAAAATGTGTGTAAGTTTGTTTAATAAATTTAAACATTTAGACAGTTCTTATTTAGTCTGTCTTATTTAGTCTATCAGAAGGACTATGTGGACACTAGACTGGGTGGAAACCAAAAATCTTACATCCTTGGTTTTTACATATAGGCATACCCTCTTTTTTCCTTTACTGTTCTTTATTGTGCTTCACAGTTAATAAAGACAATAATATAGGGGAAATAAAAGTAAGGAAACAAAAAGGAAAGTACAAAATGTGGAAGCATGTCTAATTTTCACAAATCCATTCTAGTTTTTAAAATAATTTAACACAATTTTTGAAAACAGAAATAATCAAAACAGTCTATGTATAGAATAGGAGAATAATTAGATAAAAACTTCTGCATTCGTACACTGAGTCAGGTATTAATTGAATTAATCCATTAACTCTAGTGGTATTCAGTAGGGATTTTGTTAAATACAGGCATACCTCATTTTATTGTGCTTCTCAAATATGTTTGTGGGGTTGTTTTTGTTGTTGTTTACAAATGGAAAGATTTATGGCAACCTTGTGCCAAGTAACTCAATTGGTGCCATTTTTCCAACATTTGCTCATCTCATGTCTCAGTGTCACATTTTGGTAACTCTCACAATGTCTCAAACATTTCATTATTATGTTTGTTATGGTGATCTGTGATCAGTGCTTTTTGATATTACTATTGTGGTTCTGGGGCACCATGAGCTACCCCCAGACAAGACCGTGAACTTAACTGATAAATGATTGCTCCACAAACTGGCCATTTCCCCATCTCTCTCTTTTACCTTATTTGGGCCTCTTTTTTCTCTGAGACACAATAATATTGAAATTAAACAAGTTAATGACACTACGATGGCCTCTGAGTGTTCAAGTCATGGGGAAAGTCTCATGTCTCTCACTTTAAATCAAAAGCTAAAAATGAGTAAGATAAAGGAGGGAGGTATGTTGAAAGCTGAGACAGGCTGAAAGCTATGCTTTTGTGTCAGCCAACTTATGAATACAAAGGACAAGTTCTTGAAGGAACTTAAAAGTGCTATTCCAGTAAACACATAAATGATAAAGTGAAATAGCCTGGGTGGCTCAGCGGTTTAGCACCTGCCTTCGGCCTAGGGCATGATCCTGGAGCCCCGGGATCGAGTCCCACACCGGGCTCCCTGCATGGAGCCTGCTTCTCCCTCTCCCTCTGCCTGTGTCTCTGCCTCTCTCTCTCTCTCTCTCTCTCTCTGTGTGTGTCTCTCATGAATAAATAAATAAAATCTTAAAATAAAGTGAGATAGTCTTATAGCTGAGATGGATAAAATGTTAGTCTGGATAGAAGATCACACCAATCATAATATTTTCTTAAACTAAAGACTAACTTAGAGCAAGACCCTAACCTCTTTAGTTCTGTGAAGGCTGAGAGAAGTGAGAAAGCTGCAGAAGAAAAGTTTGAAGCTATGAGAGGTTGACTCTTGAAGTTTAAGGAGAGAAGGCCTCTCCATAACATAAAAGTACAGGTGAGGCAGCAAGTGCTGGTGTAGAAGCTGCAGCAGGTTGTCCTGAAGGTCTAAAGATCATTAAAGAAGGTGGCTCACTAAACAACAGTTTTTAGTGTACACAGAACAGAGTTCTATTGGAAGAAGTTGCCATCCACGACTTTCACAGCTGGAGGAGAAAGAAGTCAATGCCTGGCTTCAAGCTTCAAAGGACAGGCTGACTGTTTTGTTGGTCTAGTGCAGCTGCTGACTTGCAGATGAAGCCAGTGTTCATTTAGCATTTTGAAAATCCTAGTCTTTAAGAATTATGCTAAATCTCGTCTGCCTCTGTTCTGTAAGTAGGACAACAATTCTAGATGATGGTATATCTGGTTACAGCATGGTTTGCTGAACATTTTAAGCCCACTCTTGAGACCTAATGCTCAGAAAAAAGATACCTTTAAAGATTGTTGTTTACTGATAATGCATCCGATCACTCAAAAACTCTGATGGAAATGTACAAGATCAATGTTGTTTTTATGCTTACTAATACAATATCCGTTCTGCAGCTCATAGATCAAGGGGTAATTTCAACTGTCAAGTCTTATTATGTTAAGAAATACATTTTTTAAAAAGATTTTATTTATTTATTCATGAGAGACAGAGAGAGAGAGAGAGAGAGAGAGAGAGAGAGGCAGAGACACAGGCAGAGGGAGAAGCAGGCTCCATGCAGGGAGCCCGACGTGGGACTCGATCCTGGGTCTCCAGAATCACAACCCGGGCTGAAAGTGGCACTAAACCGCTGAGCCACCTGGGATGCCCTTAAGAAATACATTTTTTTGTATGGATGGCTCAGTAGTAGAGCGTCTGCCTTGGGTTCAGTTCGTGACCTCAGGATCCTGGGGTCGAGTTCCACATAGGGCTCCCCAGAGGGAGCCTGCTTCTCCCTCTGCCTGTGTCTCTGCCTCACTCTCTGTGTCTCTTATGAAGCCATAAAATAAATAATGGAAAACATATGATAATTTTTTATGGTTTTGAAGTGGAATAGCCTCTAAACACAAAAGTAACTAGGACAGTCATAAAAGAAAAAAGTGACCAATATGAATGTGCAAAAATTAAAATTGTGGGTGTATAGAAAAATATTGTAATTTAGTCAAATAAAGCACATGAGTTGTTTTATTCACTTTCATAATAGTATCCATAAATCAATAAGCTCCTGAAAAAATAATGTGAAAAGGACAATTTAGCATTGATTTTTGTATGTGTAAAAATATGCTCAAACTCAGTCATGATAAGAAAAAAATTAATTAATTTTATCCACACTATATTGATGACAATCTTTGAAAACATTCATACATTGTTGTAGAGAATTTAAATTGGAACAATCTCTTGAAAGTGTAATTTGGCAAAATATATCAACATAAAAATACATGTGCTCTTCAATTCTGCAAGTCTACTCTAGAAAATTATCCACCAGTTATACTCACACATATGAACAACAACTACGCCAACTTGTATAGAATGTCAGTATATTCACTGCAGCATTGTCTGTCTTATCAAGATAATGTGAACAATCTAGATGTCCATTATTAGGCAGCTAGTCAAATAAACTGGTATGCTTGTATAATGAAATGGCATGTGGTCAAGTAAAAGTATTTTCTATGGACTGAATGATTTTTGAGATGTTTTTCAGTGAGGGGAAACAAGGTGGAAAAGGATCAGGTGTGTACTGTTGTAGGTGCTGGGGAGATAAATAGTAAAAAGAAAGAGTTCCCGGCCTCAAAAGTAGCTTTTATTCTAATAGTAGAAGTAACAAAAACATAAATAAATCAATTAGTTTAAACAGATTATCTCCAATAATGATAATTTCTGTAGAAAAGATAAAACAGGATAATGCAGAAAAAAGTGACCAGAAGTGGGTAGGGGGTGCTGCTTTGGGTGGGCAGGTGGTGGAAATGTGGAATGAAGGGAGTTGTGGACAGACATGTTTTATCTAAGGCTTTGGAAAAACATTTTGATTAAGTACAATAAGATGACTATTAGACATGTATTCTTAGAAATTTGCATAGACATATACTACTTCTTGCATTTATCACAAAACAGGTTCTATATCCATATTGATTAATTTATATTTTTCCAAATTATCTTTAGAAAGATAATCAACCAGCTGCAGTGGTTGTCTCTGAGAAAATAAAAGACTGAGGTGTGAGAAACACTTTTTCCTATATTCTCATTTGTATTTTCTTGAAATCTTATTACATATATTATCTATTGAAATAAAAGTATCTATTTAGAAATCTGATGTGATCAGTTCTTACATGTTGGTGATAATTGGGTGTAACTTTAGGATAGTAATCACTTTAACAAAGTAAAAAAAAAGAAATCTTTACTTTCATGTAATAGTTTTTAGGCAAATACGCCTTTTGGAAAAATCCATGACACAAAATTTCACATAAAGTATTTCTTCATACGGAAACATTATTTCTGGAGTGATCTTATTTGAAAGTGGAAATGTATGTGGATTTCAGAAAAATTGAAATTATATCTCAATTTGGAAACCACTGTCAATGTATCCTTTGTCCATTTTAGTCTTGTGTAGTCAGTGTAAAGAGCTAGGCCGTAACAGACAGGAGACCTGATGACCCGGTCCATGCCCTCGAGTGCCTGGGTGATAACATGGTGTTAGGGGAAACTCCAGCAACTTTAGTGAAGGGATTGTTGATCGAAAGTTGGTAGAATCAGTGATAAGGAAAAGGAATTTCTCTCCTTCAAAACTATTTCACACTTCAAAGCATTTCAGTCATAATGTTTACGTCTGGAAAATCATGTTCCTGTATATTATTGCCTTCTGGATGCACCCGTTAGGGCCTTAATGTTTAATGGCTAATGTATTTTTCACATAATTTCAAAATACAAATATATACACTTAATTCTGCAGAGAGCTTAATGAGTAGATTGCCTGTCTATCCTCAATAAGGGTTTTATACTTTTCCACAGCCTTAGGTATAAAGATGTTCTGAGAAGCATATGGTATAAATTGTGGGCTTTTAAAAATATATATAATTACTGTTTTGAGAGGGAGCAGAACATGAGATAAATTCATTCCTTATACTATTTTTCTTGGATGAAACTTTAGCAGGCTGGTGAAAATGTCTATTACAGAATTTATTGGCACATAAACAATTTGCCATAGAAATCTTCCTGAAATCTTCCTTCTCAAATTCACCATGAAGGTCTCAGTTTCAATTTCAGATATTTCACTACTAAAATATTCTCTTAGGATAACTCTCATTTCAAAGCTGGAAGCCAAGTGAAACTTTAAAGTGAGTGTAATCATGAACTAGATATATTTATTATTAAAAATATTTTGATATAATTAGCAATAATTATCAAGAGTCTATAAAGTAAGCCTTTGCAGGTGTAAATTTATTTTATAATCTGTGCTATAAGGTGTGGCACTTGTCTTTTTAATTTTTGTTTATTTCATTTAAAAGATCCTTAAATTGATTTTTTTTATTGGAGTATAATTGACACAAAATTTCCCATTAGTTTCAGGTGTACTTTGTAGTGGTTTGATATTTTTATACATTCCGAAATGATCCCTATGATACATCTAGTTGCCATCTGTTACCATACAATGTTATTACAATATTATTAATTATATTCTCTGTGCTGCACATTAAATCCCCATGACATATTTATTTTATAACTGCCTTAAATTAATTCACTTTATTCAGAAATTTCACTTATGGCATCACACATAAGTAAAAATTCACACCATTTAAAAATGCTTCTCTTTCTGGGTAGATAGATGGATAGATAGATACATAGATAGATGATAGAATTCCCCATGCCAAAGAAAATACTCAGGATTTTATTGCAGAAAGCAAGTTAAGCATGTTCTATTTTTTTCCCTCATTAGAAAACAAAACCAACAAATTAAAAAAAAATCTATATATGTGAGTGCTAGACTCCCTCCATTTGCTATTCTTATTCAGAGAAAAGCTTCTACTCTATTATGTACTTAAATTGTCTCCAATTTCTCCTTTTCTATTTCTTCTCAGTTTGCTATTTTCTTTACTTTAAACTCCATCGGTTGTGAAACTTCTTGTGTTAAGTTCATCAGTGGCCTATTCCACTTAATCAATAAGCATGTTTCAGTTATCAACTTGCTTTAGCTCTAAGAAAGTACCTAGCATTTCCCTCGCTTTTTTTTTTTGCCCAGCTTCTGGACACCATGCTCTCTTAGATGATATTCAACTGCATTTAACAGAAAAACACTAAAATAATGACTAAAATAAGAAGTACATTTTTGTTCGCTTCTAAAATAGTTCTAGAGTTAGGGAGTGCAGGGCAGTCCGGCAGCTCTGGGATGTCATTACAGATCCAGGGTCCTATGTTTCCATGTCATTCCTCAGGGCCACCTTCTGGTCCAACGCGGACACTGGACTTCTAGCCAGTGTGTCTACATTGAAGGCCAGAAGGAGCAGCCAGATGGGAAGATAAAAGTGCTCCTCCTTCCAACTGATTCAACTTCCAACTCTAAGCCAACTTTTTACTCCACATTCTACTCCTTGAGAAACATAATCATATGGTCATGCCTAAGAAAAAGAAGCCTGGGAAATAAAATCACCTACTGGAATATAATTGAAATCCTTTTTAAAAAGAAGGGGAAAGGAGGTACTGGTTGCAAGTATGCATCTCGCCCTACTATATATGACTTCTTGCTTCTGCCTCTACAACCTCACCTTTTATACTAACTTCTTATGGCCGACATTTAAATATATTAAATTCTCTTCTGTCTTAAAATATCTATAACCATATTGCTGGCTTTTAAATCCCAGTGAGACCACCTACTAGCTCTGGGATCCCAGGAAAGTGACTTAATTTCTTCATTCCCCAGTTTCATCACATAAGAATGTAATGGTGATAGGTATGACCTTCTTGAACTGTTAAGAAGGTTAAGTTAATATTTATGATACACTGGGAACATCACCATGGTACATAATATTTGCTATCTTACTCATTTACTTATATTTAATTTTTTTGTCTGGGTACAGTTGGCACACAGTGTCATGTTAATTCTAGGTGTATGGCATAAAGAATCACCATCTCTATGCCTTATGCTAGCCTCGCCACATGTGTCACTCCCACCTGTCACCAAGTAACACTATTATAATATCATTGACTATATTTCTATGCTGTGCGTGTTATTCCATTACTGGAAATCTGTGCCTCCCACTCTCCTTCAAACATTTTGTCCATTCTGCCTCCCTCCTCCCCTCTGGCAACCATCCGTTCATTCTCTGCATTTATAGGTCTGATTCTACTTTTGGTTTGTTTATTCATTTACTTTTTTTTTTTGATTCCACATATGCATTAAATCATATGGTATTTGTCTTTCTCAGTCTGACTTATTTCACTTGCTGTAATGCCCCCCAGGTCCCTCCATGTTGTTGTTAATGGCAAGACCTCACCCTTTATTGTGGCTGCTATGTTATGGATACTGATGCTGCTGATAGCATTTGGATTCACCATTAACCATCCAGTCCACTCAGAATGTGATCTGAATTCTGGGTCTAACAGGGAGCATGCCAGCAGAAGGAGTGTGGCTCCTGTGTTCCTCTTCACCTCAGGAGACATGTTTACCTGCTCCTAGGTTTAGCATCTACTCTCCTTCAAGCTACTTTAAGACTAAATTCATACATTTTTCTCTATCTCTGTTTTTGTCAGTCAGCAAAAACATGGAGTCCTCTTATCCTGGGTTCTCTAAAACACCATAACCAAAAATCTTCATCGTATCTGACCCAGCTCCATACCCAACCTATTGCCCACTGTACAAATCCTTATATGGCACCACTGGAATCAAGTTTCATCATTAGCAAACTCCCTTCAATTTGCAAGCTCTTCTATGAGTATTTTCTTAATATCCCTGTTTTAAGTGAGATTCCCTCTGTTGTGAGAACATTTATCTGGCAGAAGATTTTCAAGAAGTGACTATTTTTTCAAACCTCAGGTACACGACATGAGATTGAGGTTATTCCTACTCCGTATTGTTCCACCCACCCACACCATTATCATTAAATATTTTGTAAAGCTATGGTGAAGTCTTTCATATAATCACTTAATAGCTTTCTGTTGTCACCATTTGATGGCGTCTAGACAATTATTTCTAATCTTTCAAAGAATTTGACAAATATTTAACAGACCTCTTTAAGAATAGAAGTTCGCCATTTTCCCAGGTGACTTCAGCACTCAAGTGATTTACCCATTTTCTCGTGTAGCTCTTACTTCCAGAGTCATCCACGTTTATTTCCTTTCAATCTCTTACTCCATCTATCTCTCAAAGTATCTTTAGCATTTCATTCTGGCCACAAACTTCTCCCAGAATGTGTTTATCAAAATATATGTGTTTAATTTTTATTGCAGACAACTTCTATTCCATTGATTTTTTTCTCTTTATCCTAATACATTGGCCTTATCCTTTTTATTTTCTTGTGATTCAGCTTAGATTAATTAGTTATTATTCAAAGAATTCTTTTTCCAGCATCACCAACTTTCTTGACTGTTTTAATTACATTCACTTGGCAAAATCTGAGCCCTGGAAGAACCAACCACCCAATTTCTCTGCACCTGAACCCAAGTGGTTAAGCAACACAGCAAGATATAACCAAATTAGGTCTTTTGGTTTCACTATCAATTCTTGGTCACTTCCCTTAAGTGAGTCCTTCAACACTGCTCAGAAATATTACTGTATGTCTTTGAAAAACATACATCCTCCTTTTTAATTTAATCCCTTTTCAAACCTTTTCCATTATACCAAAACTTCTGATCTCCCCATCTTCCGTGCTCAGTGTTGATAATTCGCCTATGAATCACCGAAAAAGAGAATCTCTTAGAGGGGATCTCCTTCAACTTCATGATAAGAAACATAAAAAAAAAAAAAGACTTATTTGTGTCCATATTTTGTGCTTCTTCCTGCTATTGACAAGACAATGCCCTCCTCTTATCTAAGAGTGATGCTTCCACTGTATTTGGCATCTCAACTTTGTTGCAGGAAATTCACACAAAAAATTACACTTTCTTTCTTCAAATATTCTAATGTTTAGAATATATTGGATCCTTCATTTCTACTCTTTCTTGCTAATCTAAATATTTAAATTTTTTTCCTAAAAAATATTTGTTTCTATGCACTATCTCCATTTCCTCACTTTCAAACTACTTGGCCTGTTCTAATCTGATACCTCATTATTGCTCTGTGCTCAATTAGCTGTTGATTAGGTCTTGTATCTTCTTTTAACACAACTAGCCCTTTTTTTGTCTATTTAACTTTCTGGCAGGTCCTTCATCATTTCTTGTCTAGTCTCAGTGACTATCCAACTTTATTTTTTTTAAAGATTTTATTTCTTCATTCATCACACACACACACACACACACACACACACACACACACAGAGGCAGAGGGAGAAGCAGGCTCCATGAAGGAAGCCCGATGTGGGACTCGATCCCAGGACTCCGGGATCACACCCTGAGCCAAAGGCAGACGCTCAACCGCTGAGCCACCCAGGCGTCCCAGCCTCTATCCAACTTTAAATGTTGGCATTTCTTGAGGCTGTTTTCTTAGGAAATTTCTCACTTTACATTATTTCCCTTGTCATCTTATTTAAACCCATCATTTAAACCACATTGTCAAAGTTAACTCACAAATATATGTTTTAAATAGATTTGCAGACATCAACATCTCTGAGTTCTAGAGCTGTTCCTTTAACAACTGGACAACTACTAGAGAACTTGTCTTAGTTTAAAGCCAGCCTATATTTCATATGTGCAATATCAAACCCCTGATCACCTTCTGTCTTAGTCAGATTTGTCCACTAAAATGAAATACCAGAGATTGGGTGGCTTAAACAACAGAATTTCTTTTCACAGTTTTAGAGGCTGTAAAGACCAAGAACAAGGTGCCACCAAAGGTGATTTCAACCTGAGGTCTTTTCTCTTGGCTTATAGGCAGCTGCCATCTCAGTTTGCGTTGAAATGGCCTTTCTTCACTGTGTGCTTGTAGAATGAGAGAGAAAAAGAGAGGGAGAGAAATTTCTCTCTTTTCCTCTTTTTATAATACCACTAATCCTATTGGATTAGGGCCCTACCCTTATGACCTCATTTAACCTTAATTATGTTATTATAGGCCCTCTCCAAATATAGTCCCATTGGGTTTAGGGTTTCAACATATGAATTGAGAAGGGGCACCGTTTAGTCCATAGCACTTCCCTATTTGCAAACTTGCGTATTGAACAATGCATGAAGCAGAGGGCAATTTGACATAATATGCTATACGAAATATATCCATAAAACCAAAACCCTGCCAAAAATTTGAATATTACCAGCATCTCAGATACCCCATTGGCCTCTTCTCAATCCAATCACCATCCTCCCAAAGGAAACTACCACCTATTACTCTTGCTATAGGTAGTTTTCCCTATGTTCAGATTTTTTTCTATCTGGCTTTATTTTTCTCAAAATTGTGTTCATTAGATTGATCCATGTTGTTGATGTAATTATTTTATTTAATGGTGATGTTTAGTAATTCACCATTAAAAGAAATAAAATGGCCTAGGTATAAATTTGCCTTTATTGTATGCCTTGGTCAGTATTTTCCATCCACTCACCTATACATTATTGATTTTATGATAGTAGCCATGTCTAATTTTACTTATTTTTGCCCCAAGATCCTGTTATTTTTATTGACCCATGGTTGACCCTTGATGAGTTATTTGGCAAATGAAGAATCAATTAGCTATCTTGGACAGATACAATCCATGTCTGTAGCTTCTATTATCAGACCCATATTTGTTCCCATCTACTTAGAATCTTCCTCTTGCCAAATTAGAAGGAAACTCCATGAAAAGGGGTGAAGATGTCTTTCAAAACTATAGAGTTGCATCCATTCTCTAGTTGGGTATCTGCTTAGGCAAAGGCCTAAAGATCAGACTATTCTATGTGAGCAGGAGAGAACAGAATTAGAGAGGTGTCACAGGGCCCAGAGACAGACATCCTGTGTAGCAGCCCACATTCTCACCATTCGCTGAGGCTAGCATGTGAGACTTTCTTCAGGATCAAGGAATACAACCAAGATATCCAACTTGACTCCCCATAACTGTACTCCACAATACAGTGCTACTTAGTGTGTAAAGGAAACCTAGCAGATAATACACAACTGAGTGTAGCAAAAAAGGTTGAGTCCCATTTGGGGTTGCCTAAGGGTCCAGATAACTCACAAATGAAATAACCACTTCTTTTGGTTGCCTGACCTTCATAGATGGTATTGATGGGCAGGTCAGAGTTCAAGAAGCAATAATGACCAGCACGGAAGGTAAAAAATAATACTGCAGTTCTGGAAAGTATAGTCTTTTTTTTTTTTTAATTTAAAGATTTTATTTATTTATTTGAGAGAGAGAATGACAGAGAGAGTGAGTGCTTGCCCAACAGTGGTGGGGGGGGGGGGACATAGGGGGAGGGAAGAGGAGATGGAGAGAGAATCTCTAGCAGACTGTGCTGAGTTGAAATTTTTCAATAAACCAGTTATGTTGCCATGTACTTTAGATTTTGAAAAATACTATTATATGCCTTCTCATTTGATCTTCGAAACAATCTAGTAAAGTGGGTTGGTACATAGAATAAAATAGTCGGTTAGTATTGATGTCATTGGGCCAGTTATGTGGGCTAGGTAGAGTTTTGTTCTGTTGAGGCCATTGTGAGATGTCAAAATCTTCCAAAGAAAACATGTTTTTATCATAGACTGCTATCATAGCCTTTTGAAATATATTTGAGATATATTGAGCATTTGGTGAATATATACTACTCTTTGATTTCTGCTATTTAGAATCAAAATTGTTTACTTAGTAGCAACTTTATGTCAGTAGCAAGAGCTATTTACCTAGAAACAGATTACCTACAAAATGTTAAAAGACACAAATAATGAAATCAGCCTAGTGCACATATATATGATAAGCAATTTAGCTTTAAATTGTTCCTACAAATGGTCTATGGCCATACCACCCTGAATGTGCCCAATCTCATCTAAATTGTTCCTACAAATGGAGAACTAGAAAACAGTCATTTCTTATTAAAAGAAGGTATGATTAACAGAAAATAAGGTGTTGTATTTATTTCTAGTATCTAGGTCTATAGAGATTATTGTTTCTCCAATCAAGGCAATTCTAAGAATGTTAATCTGATTAAGATGGAATAGAATATAAGTTACAAGTTATTATTTAAAATAAGTTATTATTTTATTCTTATTTATTATTCCATTTATGATTATATTACCAGAGGACCTTATATTTTGAAATTACTTCTCTCTAGATTTTTTAAAACTTTAATTTTCTCTTTTTCCATTAATCGAAACATCAGAACTAATTTTGCAAAAGGTCCAGAAAAAGAAAGCCAGAAATTCAATGTTGGAGTTAGTCTATGAAGTCTTATTATTAAAACATGCATCAGGGTTGTTTTTTTGTTTTTGTTTTTGTTTTCAATACTAAACAAACAAACTAGTATTCCCATGAGTACAGACATGGACCTTATTTTTTATTTTATTTTATTTTATTTTATTTTATTTTATTTTATTTTATTTATTTTATTTTATTTTATTTTTTCAGACATGGACCTTAAAAGTCAGATTCCATTTGGAGAAAAAGTGATTTGATTATTTAATAATGTAGTTTCTTCATTCAACTTTGGCTGATTCCACTGCTTTATCTCTTTACATTAATTCATTTCATGAGGAAACAATTATTTTAATGTATAAAGCTAAAGGGAAAAATAGAAACAGAGAGTTTTCTACTTAGTAAATTCTCAGATCATCAGACTTCATAATCAAAGCACAAGCTTTGCCCAGGCAGGCCAGAGACTGCATCAAGTTTAGAAATATATCAAGAAAAGCAACATAGCTCCTTATGCAAAGATCATCTGTTCATAAACTTCCTTATTTTTTATTGTCTCTGACCTCCCAACTCTGTGTAAGGAGCTCTTTCTGTATGTATATCTTAGAAACAGTACTTCCTCCATTATAGGATTTATCAAACTATATTATAATTTTAAGTTTAGTCTATTATAACTTTCTTACTATATTTTAATTTCCTTACAGGAACAGACTGCTCTACATTGTATTTACAACAAATGTGCACAGATTTTGGCCCAAGCTAAGTTCTCATTTACACATAAAGAGCTGAATGAATAAAGAAATGAAAAGTATTCTAAGAAAATAAGGGAAAATGTTATATGAAAAATAAATTTACTTTTAAGGAAATATTTTTAAAACTCCTCCTCATTTATATTCAAATCCTTGTCCTCGTTATAAACATGAGTAAATATAGAAATTAATTGGAAAACTAAGTTAGGGTGACTGCACATGACAGAAGGAAGAATTTGTACCATAGTAATTTAAATAAAACCAGCAATAGATTTTGGCAAGATTATAGACTTGAGAACAGATGTACGTATTTGAACTCTGGGTTTCTCATATTTTTCTTATTTAATTAATGTCATTAAATCATCATGCTTGTCTTCGCAAGTATTACATTAAATGCCTTAAAATATTGTTAATATTTTTGAAATAAAACAATAAAGTTGAAATTTACTTTATTCACTATTTTGAAATACTAACATTTTAAAAGCCAAAATTTCATTAAATTACAGATACTCTAATGTTGATACAATTTGAACTTTAAAACTCAAATGTAAAAGAGCAGTCAGAAAATTAATGATTAAGACAATAAGGGACATTAATAATTCAATAAATTGAGTTTACTAAGACATTATACTTCCTAATAAAATGAAATTAGATACTATTCAAATAAAAATAATAAAATAAAATGATAAACATGACTTTAAATGGAAGGAATAAAGCATTTTAATTTGATTTTTGTCTTCTAAAACTCATAGAAAACAACAGAAAACAAACAAAAGTAACAGAGAAAAAAAGTGTGGTCTTCAATGAAACAAAGAAATATCTATAACCTCAGATCCTAAACTATGAAGGATATGTGCCAAATGCATGGAACTTAAGCCAAAATGAGAAAAAAAATATCCAGAATGAGCAGTCTTCTCTTTGGATCTTAAGCTAAAACTTTTTTGTAAGTCTGAAAACTTGAAGGTTTTCCGTTTCTATTTTTCCATTCTTATCCATGAATATTCCTTGAAGTGAGCATGTGTTGGGTTAGAAGAATTTTTGTTAACTTAATCATACCTCCCTCCTACCTTTCATATTATGAGCATCTTGGTCCACTGCATGTGATTATGATTTAAGATTTAAATGTACTTACTTTTTATACAGCATGGCCTTCAAATATAAGCCAATATTTCATCTTGTACTCAAAGAAACAGAGATGTCTTCCAAAGCTTGAGGAAAATTTGGCTCTCTTGGATTTATTGAGAAATGATATATTGGGCTTCCAACCTTCTAAAAGATTTTTCCAGGGCAAAATTTCCTATTCCAGATTTTTACCTTATGGAATCACAAATGATGAGATTCTTCTATAGATAAACTGCTTCCTAATCTAATAAAAATAACAAGAATGCCAAAATATATAAAATTATAGTTTACAATGGGTAGATTTATTAAAACAGAGATTAGAAGAGTTTTGCCCATTCCTATAAAGATCTTAATAGACTTTTTAGTGTTTATATTTTATCTTTATAAAAATCAGTCCAGTGCAAGTTAAAAAAAAAAAGAGTCAATAGAGAAATAACTCTGGAAAGAAACAAGAAATTTTTGACAGTTAAGTATGTAAAAAATACTAGGCAAGCCCAGATGGGTTCACAGATGATCTTTTTCACAATTCCCAGGGATAATCAGAATGTAAATTCTTTGAGATTAGAGGGGTAAAAAAGGAAGCCTTCCAATATACTTTGCACAAAGCTTGAATAACAGTGCTACCAAAACTTGAGAATCATCACATATATCCACTGTACAACTACAGAGCAAGTGATATCGTGTTCAATTACTGATGTAGAAATCTTAAATAAAGGATTTTAAAATCCATAATGCACCAAAGAATTTTATTTATTAATCATAAGACTTGTACTCCAGAAATGCAAGGATGGTTCAGATTAAGGGCATCCATTTATAAATTTGCCATACTAATACATCAAAAGAGAAAAGATATTGTTATCTTAATAGATATTAAGATCATGTAAAATATGTGATAACTCTTTGCAAATAACTCTTAACATGACTAAAAAGGAATAAAAATCTCTTAACCTCAAAACAAAGAAAGCATCCTGCTAATGCTGAAATGCAAAAATTTCAACTGTAATGAGAAATAAAGCAGAGATACGTTCTTTGTTGAATTAAAGATGGCCACACATTTTTTCACTCCACCACTAAGAGATAAAGCTTATTTCTGTTTTTCTGGGTTAGCTCTGTGACTGTTTAGTTAATAGAAGACTGAAGTGACAATATGAGGCTTAAAAATGGCCTCAACGACTTCTGCTTTTGGGGCTTCTGTACTTTGGGGGATGCAGTGGGCAGCCATGTGAGAATACGACTACCCTGCTGAGGAAATCACATGAAGAGATTAAGTGGAGAAATGTGGAGGAAAGGCTTTGCGACTGCATGGGGCAACCATCCCAGCCTGCGAGTGGAGCGCCCAAATGACTCCAGTCCTCACTGTTGTCATCTGACTGCAGCTGCAGGAGAGACCCGAGGTAAGACCAGCAATGAACTGCCCAGTGTATTCATGGCAACTCACAGATATGAAAGATACAGAAATGATCTTTATTTCAAGCCTTTATGATTTGAAATAGACTGTTACAACCTACTTCTACCATTTTCAGCAAAAATCAGCTGAAAAAGAAGTGGTATTTAGAAATTGTTCTTGTAACAAAAAACACATGTTGTATTGGCTTTGGGCCCTAGTTATAGAGTGGAAGTCAGAGGGTCTCAAGAAGACTGTTAGTAGAGGATGGAAGGGACAAAGAAACAATTGTTACTGGAAACTGGGAAAAGGCAACTTGTGATATGAGTTCTAGGAAGTTTGGCATTGAGATCTCCCAATGTAATGTGAAAAACTAGGCATATATTTTAATACATTGCATATAAAACAGCTTGACACTTTTGCAGTCATTTATGAACCTGCCCAGAGTAGTGAAAATTTTGAGTCCCCCGGACAAGCATGGTTGTAGCTGAAGTTGAACAAGGCAACATTCTGCCTTCTTGTTCCAGCTTTCATGTTGTAAGCAGGTGTCCCCTTGGCCTTCTATTTAGTACCACAATTTTCACATTTCTTGCTCTTTTTTGGTGACTTTACTATTTTTTATATGGTCTGAAGCATAGTCTTCCCGTACTGTGTAGTGTTCCCAAGTGCAAGAAATATTTAATATGCCTTATGGAGCAAATGTATATGAGATCAACTTAGTTCAGAAATGAGTTCTAGAACTATCGGCTGTGAGGTCAAGGCTAATACATTACAAAGTACATGGGAGTGTATGTAATAGAAACAGACATGCATCAAAGTTAGGGACTGATTCACTGATGGAGATGTGACTGGAGGCTCAGAGGAACCTGACCCTAAGTGATTCAGTATTTGCTAATTCAGGTTTCATGGGTATTTTATTGAACATAACTACTGTAAATAATGAGAATTGATTTGGATGTGCACACCCATCTGTGGATTGGGGTAAAGAGATTGCCGGGTAGACTGCTGGTAGTGACAATTTACTTCATTTGTTTAGGTATGGGAAAGAAAAGGCAATTTTCAAGCAGACCTAAAAGAAGAATTGAAAACTAAGGTTTGCTTTTTGGAAAATATAAACTGTTTCTTATTCTCATATTCTCTGAACACCAAAAGACTCTTGATATAAGAGACAGTCTCGGGGTAAAAAATCAAATCTATGACACTGAAAATATATTACATATATATGACTTCAGGATCAAAAAAATGAAACTTACAGCTATAAGATTCTCTGGTAACATTTCAGAAGGAATTGAAAAGACATGTGGGTGTCACTTTGATCTCCTGGAGTAGCTTTTAACTGACACACAGGAAATCTGCATAGTTTTTAAGGGAATTATAATTGTATGCTCTGAAGGGGACAAAAGCAAAAGAGGCATTTGAACCAAAAAGTTCTGGAAGCAGGGAGCAGACTGAAAAACTAAGCTACCCAGTTGCTTATATGGGCCATTTCTTGTAAAAATAAATGATAACCCATAGTATAAAGCCAAGAGTCCAGAGTTTAGAACCATTAGTAACAGAGAAACCCTCCCGAGGAGTAAGATTTGGCTCTAATCAAGGGATTGGTTACATAGCTACTTAAATCTCAGAATTACCATGGACCAGCTACTTGTTGTCCCCCAAATTAATTTCTGACTGAAAGTGTATGTTTAGGTTATCATATCTTATCACTGAATGCTGAGTATTTGCAAATAAAACTTTCTTAATTCTAGGATTTTTGGTTAACGAGTATTACTCCCAAGGAGATGGAATTACATTTGGGCCTGATTTAGAGGATTTCTTGAACTTAGCACTTAGGATGAAATCTGTTTGAGTACTGGAAATGTGTTAGTGAACTTTACATGGAAGAGGACTATAAATAACTTGTGAGCCAAGGACTACTGCAAGAAATTAAAGATGACTGTATCTTCTTCACTTCTCCGTTGAGAGGTAAGGTTTACTTCTTTATCCCTGGAATCTGGGTTGTCTCTATGAGTGCTTTACTAATAGAAGAGGGCAGAAGTAATTCTGACCTAGTTCCAGGTGTAAGACTTAAGAAGATCTTGGTTTCTTTCACTTTAGTTCTTTTGGAGAGCTCTGAACTTCCACTTAAGAAGTCTAATTATAGTGCAGAAGAGAATATATATCGAAAGATTATGAGCGGTAGAAAGACCCTGAGAATACATGAAAATAAGAGAAGTTTTGCTGTTACCTACCACGTCCCAACCAGGTTTCCAGATTACTCTTGCTCCACCTGCCATCTGAGAACCACTGCATGGGCAACCTCAAATACGACCTGCCGAAACTTTCCAGGGAAGTCCTGAAAACCCACAGGACTGTGAGAGAAGATAAGTGGTGCTTGTTTTAAGTCACTGAAGTTTGCGGTGGTTTGTTAAATAGCAACAAATAACTGGAACACTATCATCATTATTATTTAATATTGTTTAGAAAATTCTTGCCAATAATAATTGTCAACAGAAAGATAGAACACATATGAGAATGGGAGGAGAATGCAAAATCATTATTCTTATTGCATATGGTATAATTCATGATTGGAAATTCAAGAGAAATGATGTTTGCTAAGCTACTTGTTCTCAAAATTAATATACAAAAATTGTTAGCTTTGCAATTTTATTTTTCTCTCCAACTTTTAATTTAAATTCCAGTTAGTTAACATACAGTGTAATATTAATCTCAGGTGTAGAATTTAGTAATTCATCGCATATACACAACACCCGGTGTTCATCGCAAGTGCCCTCCTTAATCGCCATCACCTATCTAACCCATCCTCCCTCCCACCTCCCCTCTAGTAACCGTGTTGGTTCTCTGTAGTTGAATCTGTTTCTTGGTTTGACTTTCCTTTTTTCTCCCCGTGTTCATTTGTTTTGTTTCTTAAATTCCACATATGAGTGAGACCATATGGTATTTGTCTTTCTCTGATGGACTTATTTCACTTGGCATAACACCATCTAGCTCCATCTATGTTGTTGCAAAAGACAAGATTTCTTCTTTATGGTTGAGTAATATCCCACTGTATGTATACACCACATCTTCTTTATCCATTCATCCAGCTATGGGCACTTGGGCTCTGCTCTCTCCATGATTTGGCTGCTGTTGCTAATGCTGCTGTAAACATCAGGGAACATGTATTCCTTCAAACTAGTGTTTTTGTCTCTTTTTTTGTTAAATACCCAGCAGTGCAATTGCTGCATCATAGGGTAGTTCTTATTCTTAACTTTTTATTTTATTTTATTTTATTATTTTTTTATTATTCTTAGCTTCTTGAGGAACCTCCATACTGTTTTCCAGAGTGGCTGTATCAGCTTGCATTCCCACCCACAGTGCAGGAGGGTTCCCCTTTCTCCACATCCTTGACAAAATCTGTTGTGTCCTGCGTTGTTGATGTCAACATTCTGACTGGTGATATCTCCTTGTAGTTTTGAATTGGTATTTCCCTGACAATCAATGATAATGAGCTTTTTTTCATGTGTCTGTTAGCCATGTATGCCTTCTTTGGAAAAATGTCTGTTCGTATCTTCTGCCCGTTTTTTAACTGGATTATTTGTTTTTTGGGTGTTGAGTTTTATAAGTTCTTTATGTTTTGGATATCAACCCCTTATTGGATATGTCATTTGCAAATATCTTCTCTCGTTTCATTGGTTGCTTCTTAGTTTTATTGCTTGTTTCCTTAGCTGTGCAGAAGCTTTTTATTTTGATAAAGTCTCAATGGTTTGTTTTTGCTTTTGTTTCCCTTGCCTCAGGAGACATTCTCTAGTAAGAAGTTGCTATAGCTGGTTATGTTTTGTGATTTAAACTACAGTTCAGTAATATTTTAGAAGAATGTCATATACTGAAGTAATTTATATATAAAATACATAACAATAAATGATAAATTCAAAATGTTTATATGAAGAAATTTTATAACTTTCTAGATATAAAAGAAGATAATATATTTAACATATGTCTTATTCTTATATAAAAATACTCAATATTTTTAAAGTTTCAATTTTTTATATAGTAATTAGTGGAATGTGATCCACATAAAAATACTAAAAATTTTTCTCAAGTGTGATAAAATTACATTATATTCGTCTGGAAAAACAATTATGAGAAAATATCAAGGAAAATTACTCAAAATAATATTTATGAGAGGCAATTAGGACAACCACATTTTAAAGTACAGCATAAAGCTATAGTAAGTTTTGTGTTGTCAAGGGAAAGGATAATCAATAAGAGACTGAAATACAAGAAAGATATGCCTTATAGTAAATAGTAAAGATATGCCTTATAGTAAATAGTAAATTATAGAAAACATTGATTTCTTTAGTACCTAGTATTGGGACAACTGGCTAACCCAGTAAAACTCTTTCCCTACTTTTCTTTTTAAGCTAAGATAAATTCCAGATGGTTCAGAGATTTAAATATAAAAATGAAATCATAAATGTGTTAAAAAATAGTGCTTTGTTTAAAAATTTCAAATGGAAAGGTCTTTCCGAGTTTAATGTAAAACCTAAGGAAGAGCTTGGTGATATCTTCCAAAATTAAAAATTCACATAACCTTCAACTCAGTGATTCAGTGTTTAGACACTTCTTTCACTGTTAAAATCATGTAAGTAAGCAAAGTATAGCTATGTTTTATAATTTTGAAAAAATATTTTAAAATATTCATATATAATTGTTTTAAATAAGAAGAAATTCAAAATAATATATATGTTTACCATTAGAGGATTAAATGAAGTTTGATTCATCTATATAACTGATTACTAAAAAAAAAAAATGCCATGATTCCCTATGTTCAGATAGAGAAAGTTATCCATAATATGTTTTTTTTAAAGTCACATGACATTATGTGAAATATCATCCCACATGATCATGGTCCTAGAACATGAGCAATATATTTCTAGAGGGATTAATGAGAAACTGTTTATGACACATTGTTAACAATACATTACTCCTTTTGTGTTTTTATTTTGTTTTACTTTTGAACTCATATTTCTCTCTCTCTAATCATATTACCCTCCTATATATTTCCAACTCCTAAGTATTTAATATACATAAATGCTAAATATTCCTTGTCTTCTTTATTCACACTTAGGTTTTTCATATTCCTACAGATTGATGAATGGACATACTTTATTCTTATTTTATTGTCTCATAGATTTTCATATATGAAAGTTCCACATTTATCTCATCACTTGTCCATCCAACTTCTAATTCTTCACTATTAAAATAATTCAACAAAACTCATCCTCTCTAGCTCTGTGTAATCAAGGCAGGAAAAAAATTAAAGTCAAACATGGGGGCAGAATTACTGGGCTGTAGTGTTTATTCATATCCAATTCAGTTGTTTTCAAACTACTCTAGAACACCTGACTAGTTTCCATTATCTTTGGGGTGTGTAAGGGGGTATTCTCACCAGCTGCTGGTAATAATTCACTTTAAAAGTTTGCCCATCTGATGGTAAAAATAAGCATTTGAAAATTTTTCCTTTTTTGCTTAGACATGATGTTGAGAATCTTCTCATAACTGCTTTTTAGGTTTCCCTTTCTGTGTGTGAATTCCCTAGTAATTTTTTTATTAGATTTCTGTCTTTTTTTGATATCCCAAATATTTGCCTTATATGAATGTTTATGAATATTAAATATATTTACCTTTTCTTTTTTTTAAAGATTTTATTTATTTATTCATGAGAGACACAGAGAAAGAGGCAGAGACACAGGCAGAAGGAGAAACAGGCTCCATGCAGGGAACCCGATGTGGGACTCGATCCCAGGACTCCAGGATCATGCCCTAGACTGAAGGCAGGTGCTAAACTTCTGAGCCACCCAGGGATCCCCATATTTACCTTTTCTATATTGTATTTTGTTGAACAAGAATCTTTCATACTGCAGTAGTAAAATCCATTAATATTTTTATTTGTGGCTTTGAGATTGTTTTGTTATTCTTCTGTCTTTTTAAATTATTAATGGTAGTCACCATCCTAGACATTAGATCTTCAGAACATATTCATCTTATAATGGAAAGTTTATACCCTTTGGTAAAAATCTCCTCATTTTCCCCCACCTCCCAGCCCCTGGCAATCACTACTCTATTCTGTTTGTATGAGTTCACCTTTTTTTTTTTTTTTTTTTAAGATTTTACATATAAATAAAACCATACAGTATTTGTCTTTCTCTGTCTGGTGTATTTGACTTACCATAATGTCCTTCAATTTGATCCATGTTGTTATAAATGGTATTGAATATATAAAATATTCCTCTATATTTCTCAAAATTTTAATGGAGATTACATTGAATCTATAGATTACTTTGGGTAGTATGAATACTTTAACGTAGAAATTCTTTCAACCTGTGGGGACAATATTTTTTCATTCATTTGTGTTTTCTTCAATTTCTCTCATCAATGTCTTACAGTTTTCAGTATACATGTATTTCACTTCCATGGTTAAATTTATTCCTAGGTATTTATTCTTTTTGATAATATTGAAAATGAGATTGTTTTCTTAATTTCTCATTCCAATAGTTCATTGTTAGGGTATAGAAATGCAACTGATATATGTATTGATTTTGTATCTTGAAACTTTACTTAATTTGTTTATTAGGTCTGAGAGTTTTTTGGTGCTGTCTTTAGGATTTTATGTATACAAGATCATGTCCTCAGCAAACAGAGATGATTTTACTTCATTTTCAGTCTGAATGCCTTTTATTTCTTTCTCTTGACTAATTGTTCTGACTAGGACTTCCAATATGATGTTGAATACAAACGGTGAGAGTGGACATCTCTGTTTTGTTTTCAATCTTAGGGGAAAAACTTTCAGCTTATCATCATTGAATGTGATGTCAGTGGTGGGTTGTCATGTATAGCCTTTTTGTTTATATCCAGTTTGTTGAGAGTTTTTACCAGGGAATAATTGTAAATTTCGTTACATGATTGTTAGCATCTATTGATATAATACGATTTTTATGCTTCATTTACCCACCACTAATGTAGCATATTATGTATATTGATGCACATATGTTGAAGCATCCTTGCATTCCAGTGATAAATCCTACTTAATCATGCATATGACTTTTAAGTGTGCATTTGAATTTGTTTTGTTGGTATTTTATTAAATATTTTTGCATCTCTGTTCGTCAAAGATATTGGCCTGTGATTTTCTTTTCTTGTAGTTTCCTTATCTGGCTTTGGTATCAAAATAATGCTGGCCTTATCAAATTAGTTTGGATGTATTCCTTCCTCTTCAAGTTTTGGAAGCATTTGAGAAGGATTGGTATTAATTCTTTTTTTTTTTTTTTTATTTATTAATTCTTTAAATGTTTGGAAGACTCCACTAGTGAAGCCATCTGGTCTGAGACTTCTTTGTTGAGAGATTTTTCATTACTGAGTCAATATCCTTACTAGTTATTGATCTGTTCAGATTTTCTAGTTCTGTGATTCCGTTTTTGTAATTTGTGTGTTTCTAGGAATTTATCTGTTTTTTCTAGGTTAGTGAATTTGTTAACATTTAATTGCTCATAGCATTTTCATCTGATTCTTTGTATTTCTGTGATATCTGTTGTAATGTCTCCTAGTTTATTTCTGATTTTACTTGAGTCTTTCTTCCTTAGTCCAGCTAAAGCTTTGTGAATTTTGTCTATCTTCTCAAAAAAGTCAGCTCTTAGTTTTGTTGTTCTTTTCTACTGTCTTCTACTCTTTATTTCATTTATTTCTGCTCTGATCTTTGTTATTTACTTTTACCTTCTGCTAACTTTGGGCTTAGTTTGTTCTTCTTCCATCCTTCTTTCCTCCTCTTCTGTTTCCCTCCTCTTCCCCTCCCCTTTCTTCCTCCTCCTTGTTTTAAAAGATTTATTTATTGATTTTGACAGAAAAAGAGAGAGAGAGAGAAAGAGAGAGAGAGAGAGAGAGAGAAAACATGGGGGAGGGGCAGAGGGAGAGCAGACTCCCTGTTGAGTGGGAAATACAATGCTTAATTCCATGACCCATGAGAGCTTGACCTGGGCTGAAACCAATAGTTAGACACTCAAACAACTCAGTTACCCAGGAGTCACTCTCAAATAATTCTTTAAAATTGCCTTTTGTGATTAACTCTTTAACCCACCTACAGTTTGTTTTTGTATTGATATACTTTTATTTTACCCAGAAAAATAAGTCAGTTTTCTACAACTTCATATCATATGTTCAATCTTTTCTATTCTGATTTAAGTTTTTATTTTAATTCCAATGCAGTTAACATACAGTGTTATATTAGTTTCAGGTGTACTATATAGTGATTCAACAATTCTGTACATTACTCAGTGCTTATTATGATAAGTGTACTCTTTAATCCTCATCACCTATTTAACTCCCACCTACCCTCTGTCTCTATAGTTAAGAGTCAGTTTTTTGGTTTGTCTCTCTTTCTCTGTCTCTTCTTTCTTTTTTCCCTTTCTTCATTTGTTTTGTTTCTTAAATTTCACATATGAGTGAAATCATGATACTTGTTTTCTTTGGCTGAATTATTTTGCTTAGCATTATACTTCAGCTTCATTTATGTTGTTCAAAATGGCAAGAATTCATTTTTTTATGTCTGAATAATATTCCATTTTCTTTATCCATTCATCCATTGATGGATAGTTTGGCTACTTCATGATTTGGCTATTGTAAGTATGCTGCAATAAACATAAAGGTGCACGTATCCCTTTGAATAAATGCTTTTGTATTTTTTAAAGTAAATACCCAGCAATGTAATTACTGGATCATAGGGTAGCTCTATTTTTAATTTTTTGAGGAACTTCCATACTGTTTTTCTGCAGTGGCTGCACCAGCTGCATTCCCACCAACAGTGTGTGAGAGTTCCTTTATTTCTATATCCTAGCCAACACTTGTTTTTTGTGTTTTTGATTTTAGCCATTCTGATGGGTGCAAGATTATATACATTGTGATTTCGATATGCATATCCCTGATGATAGTGATGTTGAGCATCTTGTCATATATCTGTTGACCATCTGCATGTTTCCTTTGGAAAAATATCTTTTCATATCTTCTGCCCATTTTTAAATTGGATTGTTTGGTTTTTTTGTGTTGAACTGTAGAAGTTCTTTATATATTTTGCATATGTCATTTGCAAATATCTTCTCTCATTCAGTAGATTTCATTCTGATTTTTGATACTATTTCTATTGTATACCATCCCCATGTATCCTATTATCACAGGCTCTACTGTCTGTTCCAAGAGTTTATCTATTCTTCTGCCTATACCTACTATTGTAACAACTTTGATTTTTTTATATTGATAAAGTGACACACAGATCTGCTTTTATTTTAATATTCCAAAAATTATCTTAGCTATTAGAAGATCTTTCTTTCTTTCTTTTTCTGTCTTCTTGGGTCTTGAGGGGGGGGGGAGGCGGGGGGAGTGGGGTATGGGTAGGGCGTTTGGGTTGCTTTGAGGGAGTGGTTTTCTGTCTTCTTTTTTTCTTTTTCTTGCTTTATTTCTGAGGGTTTTTTATTTCTTCTTTCTTGCTTTCGTTATTGGTCTTTCTTCTTTCTTTCTTTCTGTGATTCTCTTTCTTTCCTCTTCTCTTTCTTTCTTTTTGAAAGAGAGAGAATGAGCAAGGCAGTGGAGGGAGAAGCAGAAGGAGAAAGAGAGAGAGAATTTTAAGCAGGCTCTATGCTCAGTGTGGAACCTGATGAAGACTTGATCTCATGACCCTGAGATCATGACCTGAGTCAAAATCAAGAGTCAGATGTTTAACCAACTGAGCCACCCAGGTGCCCTAAAGGATTTCATATATATTTTATAACTGTCATCCAAAATTTTCAAAACATTGCAGGACTTCTTATTAGAATCAATACAACTTATTAATTGTCCCACAAATTATATATTTATAATCTTTTAATTTTAAATAAACTAATAATGTTCATATGTCATTTATATATTTTTATGCCCTATAAGAATATTTTTGCAAGTTCTGCATAAGTTTCATGCTTATGTGGTTATGTTAATCCTATGTTTATTTTTTTGTGGTGACTATAAATTATACCCAATGATATCTTATGTCTATTACATCTTCTAATTGACTATTTCTATTAAACAGAAAAATTATAGTTTTTCTGGATCTTATATCTGGCTACCTTTCTGAAATTTATATTAATTTAAATATTTCTCTGTGTGTTCTATATAAAATATTTTGTATCAAATGATAATGAAGGTTTTGCTTCTCTCTTCTAGTATTTTTGTTAGCTATTTCTTTGGGGTTATTGCCTTGGCCAGGCCTTTAGTTCTAAGTTAAATACTAATACATATGTTAGTTATCTTTGTTTTAGTCCTGATCTTAAAGAAATGCTTCTCAAGTTTAGAATTATATTAAGTGCATATTGCTGTAGATATTTGTGGAATAGAATTTATAGGCTAAGAGAATTCTTATATCATTTTGATATCTTAAAACATTTTATCAAAACATAGGTGTGAATAGTCAGAAGAGCTACTGATGTTTCTTTTTTTAAATTTTCATTATTCATTCATGAGAGACAGAGAGAGAGAGAGAGAGAGAGAGAGAGAGGCAGAGACACAGGCGGAGGGAGAAGCAGGCTCCATGCAGGGAGCCCGACATGGGACTCGATCCCGGGTCTCCAGGATCTGGCCCTGGGCTGAATACAGCACTAAACCACTGAGCCACCCGGGCTGCCCACTACTGATGTTTCTATATTTAATTTCTATGTACAGACTCTCCTTTTTTAAAAAATAAGATAAATTTTATTAATTTGTTTTACTCATCTTAAACCAATATTCCATTTCTGGAATAAATTCTGTTTGATATGATTAATAATGTTTTAATACATTGAAATATTGGCTAACTAAACTTAAAATTTTTGCAACATCATTCATGAATCAAATTATTTTTCATTTTTTAAATTCCTTTATCAAACTTCAATATCAAGCTTATAACAGTCTGTGATAAATCAACTCTATTGTCTGAGAAATTATTATGTAAAAGAATAATTTTAAAAATTAAATAAATAAAAGAAGAATTATTTTTTTTTGAAAGTCTGGTAAAACTTTCTGATAAAATTGTGTTATTCTTATTTCATTTGCCAAGAAGTGGGTATGATATAGCATTATATATAGTATTATTCACCATTTCAGTGTCTTTTAAATATTAATATACTACTTGTGTCAATATATTGAAATACTCATCCCAACTTTCAATTTTTAAAGTATTTTTAAATTGTATTTCTTAAGCATTGATTCTCCAGGTATTTCTACCGGTCTTCCTGTTCATCTATCCACCCATCCACATACACCCCTTTTATTTTCTTTAATTAACATTTTTTGTTTGTTTTTCGAAAACTCAAATGTAATTTGAGTCAAGTGAAATTATATTTTCACTATAAATTTTTACTTTACTTAAAATATATATTCTGTTTCATATAAAAGGTACATTACATATATAGTTCAAAATGTTTGAGACATTGATTATTTTCTAATGGTTTCTTCATATGTTTGAAACTACATTTTCATGGGAAAAGTTGTGACTCAAGACTTTTAACATGTGTTACAATGAACATTGTTCCTTTATCCATAAGCATTTGGTGCATAGTTTTCCACACCTGTATAAGATAAATTAGTCAAATTGATAATTCAAATGACTTTGAACATTCAAGTAAAAATATGCATATGACAAAATTCACCACACTCTTAATCTCTATGTCATCGTTTGATTCTTATTGGCTTCATCAGCCCAACAACATGAATGATTCACATGGATAATCTTTAGACAGAGCTCAGGCACTATGAGCAATGGGCATTTTAATATGGGGAGTGTCACTTTTTAAAAGATACTTTGAAAGTCTTTGTAATGCAAGCTACTAATAAGTTCTTGATAAACTTAAAAAACAAAATAACTATATTCAGTTTTAAGAGAAAAATACATACCAATTAATCTGAACAAACTGGACTGCTCATTGATCCAAAAGATATTAAAGCTATCCAAATATGTTAATCAAATCACTGCCTTAAATAGTCACATGCAAAAATATAATTATGTGCTAAATAATTGAGCCAAAGAAAAATTTACCTAAAAAGGAGTCTTGATACAAGAAGACAAGTATGCAAACACATATGTAGTTTGAAAATCAGTTTAAAATACCCATGAGATTAAGCAATAAAACATGAAAACAACTTTTATTTGAAATTCACTTGGTTAGTATTAATATTTTACAGTATGCTGAGTTTTAATATTACTTTCACAGACAGCAGTTATTTTTTCTTTGGCTTTGAAAAAACAAAGGACATTTTCACCTAGCCAATCTCTTCTCTTATTTTTGAATATTCAGCCTTTGGATATTGATTGATTGAATTATGATTGATTGATTAATTGAAAAGAATAAAAGGATGAAAGAATATCACAAACCACAAGAAAAGTAATATTTCTCAAGTGAAGTATAATTTTTATTCCTTTTGGATATAACTGAGTGAACTAAATTGGATAAGTATATATTTCTTTTTTTTCTGTATCTTCTCAGACCACAAAATATGAAGATCTGAATTGATAACTTGACTAGGATAATTTTTCCATAATCATTCTAACATGGACTAGATAGATACAAAAGGAACTCAGTTTTAATTTAATTGGAAATCTAATTTTAAAAAACTAGAGGGAAAGTTTATTATTATATTAAAGAGAGCAGCTTTTCTTTAAAAAGATCGTATTTTGGAAACTCAAACCTTGTATTAGCCTGCTCTCAAAGATTTTTATGTGATGCTCATAAATCTATAATATCCTATAAAATTGCTCACAGCAAGACAACTTTAAAAGGAGGCAAACATATGGAAAAATATATTAGAAAATAGTTGAGTGATTTATTTTCTTGATATCCTTTTATGTGAATACATCCATACAAAATAGCAATTGGCATTAGAAGCTTCTTTTTCTTTCTTTCTCTCATTTTTTTTTTTAAAGAGTGCTGCTGATAATTATACATTACATCCTGGTGGGCGTATTAAATAACCCTTTAAAGTACTTTTGGAAACCCTCTCTGCACTAGCCTGATGTAAAATTTACTCATTTAATATCTTTTCTTTACTGAATAATTTTTTAGAATGTGGTTTTACTATCCACAAAGTTGGCAGAATATGCCATAAGATCTAATGCATGAAAATCTTTGAGAAATCTCAGTCATTTCTAAAAATGAAAAGAGTGAGAGCATCCTTTTTTTCAGTAATATTGCCATTCTAAGTAATATTGATGTTTTGAAGCATTTCATACTGTATCCCAAAGTATCTGGACACAAACTCACAAACTTTTGCAGCACTTCTCAAACTTCTGAAAATTGGAACCAAGTATTGCACTAGATCCAAGTAATATTGAATCTCTATAAAAAAGTAACAGTTTTGCTCAAGTGGCATAAAGTTATCACAACTAATGATTGCCATGCAGCATACTTTTGTAAGAGAGATATTTGTAAACATGATTAAGCTCTAACACACAACAGCCATGGTGAAAATGCTGACACCTCCAAAACAAAAATACACATTAAAGGTGGTCTGGTTTCTACAAATGTTCATTTCAAACCACTGGAAAATCTTTCATGTTGGTAATTTGGCTACGGAAACATAATACAACTATTGTTGTAATTAGATATGCAGGTACAGTTTATAACTAATTCTCTTGGGCATTTGCAGAAGATAAATATTACTGGCAATAACACATTAATAAGTTGATGTTATTTTGAATGTTTTATAGCTCACTAAGCACTTAACACTGCAAATCAGAGTCAGCTAAATAAATGAACAAATGTCTATATTTCTTCAAGTTTTCAGGGGAGGTCCAAATTAACTATTTCTGAATGTTGACAATTTTCTATGTTGAATGTTTTTCTTCACATTATCCTGTAAAAACAAAAGGGGTGGGGCGGTGCCTGGGTGGTTCTGTTGTTAGGGTCCAACTCTTGATTTCAGCTCAGATCATGATCTCAGTGTTGTGAGACTGAGCCCTATGTCGAGCTCTGTGCTGGGCATGGAGTCCGCTTAAGATTCTCTCTCTCTCTCCCTCTGTCCTTCCCCCTACCCCTTGCTGCTCACAGTATGAGTTCTAAAAAAAAAAAAAGGAAATAAAAGAAAAATTAAATTAAATTAAATTATTAAATTCTACATAAAGAAAATGCATGAATTTTTAAAAAGATGTTATTTATTCATTCATGAGAGACCCAGAGAGAGAGGCAGAGACACAGGTAGAGAGAGAAGCAGACTCCCTGCGGGGAGCCCGATGTGGGACTGGATCCCAGGACCCCGAGGTCATGCCCTGAACTGAAGGCAGATGCTCAACCATTGAGCCACCCAGGCATCCTAGAAAATGCATGAATTTTTATTAGAGCATAACTATTGGCTGATACAGAATTCGCTAAGATGAGATATGTGATGGCTGCATTTATGTGTCAACTGGGCTGGACCATGGTGCCCAGATATGTGGTCAAACATTATTCTAGATTTTTTTGTGAAGGTTTATTGGGATGAGATTATCATTTAAATTAGTGGACTTTGGACATTTAAAGCAGATTGCTCTTCATAATGTGAATGGGTCACATCCAATTAGTTGAGTCCTAACTAGAGCAAACATTTACCTGCCCTAAGCAAAAGGAAGTTCTCCCAGCAGCCAGCCTTCGGATATGAATTACAACATCAGCTCTTCCTGCATTTCTAGCCTGCTGGCTCACTCTGCAGATTTTGGACTTGCCAGCCTCCATAATCTTATGAGCCAGTTCCTTAAAATACACTCTTTCTGTATATAAATACACATCCCATTTCTTCTGTTTCTCCAGAGGACCATGACTAATGCAAGATGCCAACTGAGTACTCGAGTCTTCAGCACTTGAAGGTAGTTTTGATTCTGGATATACCAAGAGCTTTAGGCTCTGTAAGAAGTGGCTAGGTTACCCTGCTCTCTGGAACCTTACTTGGTAGCCCTGTGTAATCCTAGGTCACAGTTGACTTGTTTTGTATATTTTGGCTATGATGATGGTTTAAAGGCCAGAGATCTGCACCTCCTTTTGAATTCTTGATACCTCTCACCCTCATCCATTAATATCTAGCTACATGGTGTTCTTCTAGCTGTTTCTATCTCTTGCCTAGAAAGGGTATAGACAATTTCAAATGTCTGTGGGAACCAAGTAGGCCATACAAGTGAGTGAATATGCTTCAGCACATGTCTATTAAACTAAAAATTATGCTGAGCTTATTTGTCTTGAATTTTATGACCCTCTACTTCCATCTTGTTTCTCCCTTTTTGATAGAAATCTAACTTTTGATAAGAGTCCACTATTTTAAGAGAAACAATAATGTAAGCAGTAGGATAAAAGGCATCAGACATGGCCTCAAGAGAAACAAAAGATTTGGTGAAAAGAATGGGGAACTGGAAATATGCCATTTGAAAACTTGAGCTAGGAAACTCTACTGAAGTGTTAGCTTAAATTCATCAGTAAATTATGTAAAAATTCAGTCTTTTCATCGAGTATTCACAAGCTTTTGCACTTTATATTTTAACAAATTACTTACATTATACCTTAAAATTAATAGTAATGCATCATATCGTGCCAACACTTTGAATAATGCAGCTATATTAGTTGGAATTTAAGAACCTTAATTACCCATTAGATTTTTCAGTAAATTGAAGCAGGCTGAGATTATTTTCTCCAGCCATTTCCTGCAGAAATGAAATAGACTTTGGCGCTTTTATGAACAGAATTCTTCCTTCTCTCTGGCATTTAATTTTCATCTATCATGGCTTCCTTTTAAAAACCTTATATCTGCCCTTAATCTGAAAATATTTTCAGATAGTTTCCAAAGATTTGGTGTGCCAAATTTTATAAAAATAAAAATTTGGGGGGATCCCTGGGTGGCTCAGCGGTTTAGCGCCTGCCTTTGGCCCAGGGCTTGATCTTGGAGTCCTGGGATCGGGTCCCACATCAGGCTCCTGCATGAAGACTGCTTCTCCCTCTGCCTGTGTCTTTGCCTCTCTCTCTCCCTCTCTAATAAATAAATAAATAAATAAAATCTTAAATAAAATAAAATAAAATAGAATAAAATAAAAATTTTATAAAAGTATTATTATTTTAATAAATAATGTCTCTTGAATGAATACATAAAGGATTTCCAGTCCACACAGTTTTACATTTTTAAAAAATGACCTATTATTTTGAGCCTTTACATAATTTCATTTGGGAAATTGAATTTTCATATCTCTACATTGAAACATATCTAAGAACTGTACTCATCCAAATGTTTTATTGCATTCGTGGTAGAGATGTTATGGACAGTATTTATAAAGACCCATTGGAGAATTATCTAAATGTTGTACGTTAGGAAAAACTTTTTTTCTTCTTTTCCCCTTATTTCTTAGGTTATATTTTCTTTATTAGTTTTTCTATAGCAATTCATTTGTTTTTATCCTGTGATCACTATTGTGAATCATTTACTCCCTTCCTAAAGTGGTAACAGGGAGACTCAAAGCCATATAGAGTCTATTTGTATTGTGTCATATAGAAACTGTTCTCAGAATGAAACCGTGAGTGTGTGTGTGTGTGTGTGTGTGTGTGTCTGTAACTTTCTAAGATGTCCTAATCCTTGGGTAAAGGCAGAGTGTAACTTGGGGTCAAAAACTCAATGCTCAGGGCACCAGGGTGGCTCAATCAGTTAAGTGTCTGCCTTTGGCTCAGGTCACGATCTCAGGGTCCTGGGATTGAGCCCCACATTGGGCTCCCTGCTCAGTGGGGCATCTACTTCTCCCTCTCACTCTGCCCAGCTTGTGCTCTCTCTCGCTTACCCCCTACCTCTCAAATAAATAAAATCTTAAAAATAAATAAAACAAGGGGATCCCTGGGTGGCTCAGTGGTTTAGTGCCTGCCTTCAGCCCAGGTCGTGGTCCCGGGTCTCTGGAATTGAGCCCAACATCGGGCTCCCCGCAAGGAGCCTGTTTCTCCCTCTGCCTGTGTCTCTGCCTGTCTCTCTGTGTCTCTCATGAATAAATAAATAAAATCTAAAAAATAAACAAAACAAAACTCAATGTTCACAAAAGGAGAGGACAGCCATGTACAAAAACTAGCTGTATAAGAAAATGAAAAAAGAAAGGCCCTGGGAACTCAAGGGTCCTTCCTTATCCAAAGACATTCAAATTAAGTTACTTCAAAATACTATATGACATAGAACTCCAAGTAATCCAACAAACAACATCTCTGACACAAATTCAAAGTATGGAAGCATATAATACTTTCCTCAAAATATGTGACAAGAAAACAAAAACTACAGTAAATAAATATATAAGTGGATACTTGAAACGATTCTATAATATCTTGAAATGTATTTTCTTTCATTCATTTCTTTCCATTGCAACTTCCGCCACTCTAGTTAAAGGTCAAGAAATATGAATTATTGAATAAAATAACCTTCAGTTTTTCTATGTTTAGGCTTTATTTCATCTAATTCTTTCTACACACTGATGCCATCTTTTCATTTTTTATTTATTTATTTTTATTTTTATTTTATTTTTTTTTATTAAAAATCCCATGCCTGGGTTATATTTTTTTTTATTTTATTTTATTATTTTATTATTTTATATATTTATTTTTTATCGGTGTTCAATTTGCCAACATATAGAATAACACCCAGTGCTCATCCTATCAAGTGCTCCCTCAGTGCCTGTCACCCAGTCACCCCCACCCCCGGCCCACCTCCCCTTCCATACCCCTAGTTCATTTCCCAGAGTTAGGAGTCTCTCATGTTCTGTCTCCCTCCCTGATATTTCCCACTCATTTTTTCTCCTTTCCCCTTTATTCCTTTTCACTATTTTTTATATTCCCCAAATGAATGAGACCATATAATGTTTGTCCTTCTCCGATTGACTTATTTCACGCAACATAATACCCTCCAGTTCCATCCACATCGAAGCAAATGGTGGGTATTTGTCGTTTCTAATGGCTGAGTAATATTCCATAGTATACATAAACCACATCTTTTCATTTTTTAAAATTTAAATTCAATTAATTAACTTATAGTGTATTAGTTTCAAAGATAGAGATCAGTGATTGATCAGTCTTCTATAACACCCAGTGCTCATGACATCACATGGCCTCCTTAATGCCCATCATCCGGTTACTCCATCCCCTATCCCTGCCCCTCCAGCGACCCTCAATTTGTTTCCTATGATTAAGAGTTTCTTATGGTTTGTCTCCCTCTCTGATTTCATCTTGTTATATTTTTTTCCTCTCTTCCCCCATGATCCTCTGTTTTGTTTCTTAAATTCCATCTATGAGTAAAAATCATATGATAATTGCTATTCTCTTATTTATTTACTTTGCTTAGGCTAAAACCCTTTGGTTCCATTTGCATCATTGAAAATGGCAAGATTTTTTTTTTTTGATTGCTAAGTAGTATCCCATTGTATACATATAAACCACATCTCCTTTATCTCTTTTAGCCGTTCATCTGTTGATGGACATCTGGGCTTTTTCCATAATTTGGCTATTGTGGACATTTCTACTATAGACATTGGGATGCAAGTGCCCCTTCAGATCCCTACATTTGTATCTTTGGGATAAATATCTAGTCCATCTTTTCATTTTTAAAATATTCTTAGCATTACATATAGAAAAAACAAACTTCTTTATTACAATTTTGTTTCTCCAGTGGTATTCTGTGATATCATTAATTTTGTCTTACTTATTTCTCTCTTTTTAAAAAAATTTAAATTCATAGTTAACGTATAGTGTAGTATTGGCTTCAGAAGTAGAATTTAATGATTCATCACTTACCTATAATACTCAGAGCTCATTTCAACAAGTTCCCTCAATACCCATGACTCATTTCCCCATCCTCCCACCCACCTCCCCTCCAGAAACCCTCAATTTATTCTCTTAACTATGGAGTCTCTTTTGGTTTACCTCCCCCTCTGTTTTTATCTTATTTTTCTTCCTCTACCATATGTTAATCTATTTTGGTTTTTAAATTCCATATATATGAGTGAAATCATATATTTGTCTTTCTCTGACTTATTTTGCTTAGCATAATACATTCTGGTTCTATCTATGTTGTGTCCAATAGCAAGATTGCATTCTTCTTGATGACTGAGTAATATTCCATTGGTGTGTGTGTGTGTGTGTGTGTGTGTGTGTGTGTGTGTGTGTACTGCCTCTTTATCCATTCATCAGTTGATAGGAACTTTGGCTCTTTCCATAATTTGGTGATTGTTGATAGTGCTGCTCTAAACATTGGGGTGCATGTTTTCCTTCAAATTAATATTTGAACCGCTCCTGCAACTTAGAAATAATTACCACTTGATCATGGTGAATAATCATTTTTGAGGTACTGTTGGATTGGACTAGCTGGTATCTTGCTGAGAATTTTCACATCTATGTTCATTAAGGATATTGTTCATTAGGGTCTATTGGTAAATAGACCCTTTTGGTGTGTATTTACATAGAATTACAAAAAGTAATTCTACTTTTTAATGGGGTCTTTGGTTTTGGGATCAAGGTAGTGTTGGCCTCATAGAGTGGGTTTGGAAGTTTTGCTACCATTTCTATTTTCTGGAACAGTTTCAGAAGAATATGTATTAATTGTTTAAATGTTTGGTAGAATTCCCCTGGGAGGCCATCAGCCCTGGACTCTTGTTTATTCAGAGGTTTTTGATCACTGATTCAATTTCTTTGCTGGTTATGGGTCTGTTCAAATTTTCTATTTCTTCCTGTTTCAGTTTTGATAGTTTATATGTTTCTAGGAATTTATCCATTTCTTCCAGAGTGCCCGATTTGTTGGCACATAATTTTTCAAAATGTTTCCTTGTAATTGTTTGTATTACCCTGGTGTTGGTTGTGATCTCTCCTCCTTCATTTGTGATTTTATTTATTTGGATCCTTTCTCTTTTCTTTTTTGGTAAGTTTGTCAGGGTTTATCAATTTTGTTAATTCTTTCAAAGAACTAGATCCTAGTTTCATTGATCTGTTCTCCTTTTTTTTAAAATTTCTATATCATTTATTTCTTATTTTCCTCCTGCTGGTTTTAGGCTTTGTTGGCCATTCTTTTTCTAGCTCCTTTAGGTTTAAGGTTAGTTTGTATATTTGAGATTTTTCTTGCTTCTTGAGGAAGACATGTTTTGCTATATACTTCCCCCTTATGACCACCTTTGCTGTGTCCCAAAGATTTTGGGCTGTTGTGTTTTTATTTTCATTTGATTCCATGTATTTTTTTATTTATTCTTTAATTTCCTGGCTAACACATTCATTCTTCAGTAGGATGCTCTTTAATGTCCATGTATTTGTGGCCTTTTCAAATTTTTTCTCTGGTTGACTTCTAGTTTCATAGCATTGTGGTCTGAAAATATGCGTGGTATGATCACAATCTTTTTGTGCTTGGTTGAGGCCTGATTTGTGACCCAGTATGTGATTTATTTTGGATAATGTTCCATGTACACTTGAAAAAATGTGTATTCTGCTGCTTTAGGATGAAATTCTCAGAATATATCTGTTAAGCCTATATCATCCAGTGTGTCATTCACAGCCATTTTTTCCTTGTTCTTTAGCTCTCTGTCATTGCTGTACGTGGGGTGTTAAAGTCCCCTACCATTATTGTATTATTATCAATGAGTTTATGTTTCTTATTAATTGATTTATAATTTTGGCTGCTCCCAAGTTGGAGGCATAAGTATTTACAATTGTTAGATCTTGTTGGATAGGTCCTTTTTTATAATATGGTGCTCATCTTCATCTCATTACAATCTTTGGTAAAACCTAGTTTGTGTGATATAAGTATGATTATTCCAACTTTCTTTTGGTGTCTATTTACATGATGGATGGTTCTCTACCTTCTCTGTTTCAATCTGGAGGTGACTTTGTGTCTAAAGTAAGTCTCCTGTAAGTCACATGTTGATGGATTTTTTAAAAATCCATTCTGATACCCTGTGTCTTTTGATTGGAACATTGAGTCTATTTACATTCAGAATAATTATTGATAGGTACGAACTTAGTGCCAGTGTATTACCTGCAAAGTGACTGTCCAGGAAATAGTCTCTTTCCCTCCTAGTCTTTTTTGTTCTTGGTCTCTCTTTCCTGCTCAAGCGGTCCTCCTTAATATTTCTTGCAGATGTGGTTTAGTGTTCACAAAATCCTTTAGGTTTTGCTTGTCTTGGAAACTATCTCTGCTTCTATTCTGCATGGCAGCCTTGCTGGATAGTACTCTTGGTTGTGTGTTTTTCCCACTTAAAATGTTGAATATTTCATGCTACTGTCTTCTGGCCTGTCAAGTTTCTGTGGACAGGTCTGCTACTAACTTTATGTGTCCGCCCTTGTAGATAAGGACATTTTGTCTGCCTCTATTTTCAGAATCCTCTCTTCACCTTTGTATTTTTCAAGTTTCACTATGATATGTCTTGGTGTTGACCTGTTTTTGTTGATTTTGAGGGGAGTTCTCAGAGCCTCTTGGAGTTGAATAATATATTGAATAATAGTTGAATTAATAAGTTGAATAATATATTCAAATAAATCTTCTGCCTATTTTCCCCCCCCCACTCTTCTTCTTCTGGGACTCCTATGATATGGAGCACTTTGCGGAATTGCTGAGCTCCCTAAATCTATATTCATGAGGTAATAGTTTTCTTTCTCCTTTTCAGCTTCATGATTTTTCCATAATTTTATCTTCTGCATCACCTATTCATTCTTCTCTTTATCCCATCCCCATTGTGATTACATTTAGTTGTTTTTCATCTCAATTTTAGCATTTTTTATTTTGGCCTGACTAGTGTTTAAGTCTTTTATCTTTTCAGAGTTTCCCTGGTGTCTTTTATTCTTTCAAGCCTAGCTAATATTCTTATGGCTTGTTCTAAATTCTTGTTCAGGTATATTGCTTATATCTGTTTTTGAGTAAATCTCTGGCTGTGATTTCTTCTTGATCTTTCTTTTGGGGAGAATTCCTCTGTCTTGTCATTATGTCTCAGTTTCTGTCTTTTGCAAGCTATGCTCCTGAGAGTAATAGTATATTAAGGAGGGATCCTACACTGTCCAGAGCCTAGACCTTCAGGAAGTATTTCAGGAGTATGCTGTGTACACTCTGCTGTTGTGTTTTGACTGTTCTTTCCCACAGATCTGCAGATCAGTCTGCAGAGTTCTTCCTTGCTTCAAGTGGATCGTGTTTGGACCTTTAACTAAGTGTGCTTTGATTTGTTTATTTAGGTAAGCCTTATTAGAAAAAAAAATCGAGATCCAAGAAAAGAAAGAAAAGGAACAAAAAGGAAAACAGACAAACTAAAAACTATAAGCATAATTCCAAGCATAAACAAAAAAAAATCAAAATTAAATCATAATAAAAAAAAGAAAAAAAGGAAAGGATGGTCCTATTTCCATCAGACCTGAAACTGACACTTTGGAGCACTCTATGATCAGTAGACTTGGTACATGTAGGGGGCCTGTGTTCTTCTGAGGAGAGGCCCATTGTGCTGACTCATGGTTAGACCTGTTCTGTAAAGATGCTCCTGTGGCTCAGGGGGGTGTGGTTTGGTGTAAATGACTCAAGCCTTCACTGGAGGTGTTGTATTTCTCTCTGAAGGCCTACCATGCTGGTAGGTGGGGGTAGGGAGAGTGACAGAGTGGGGGTGGAGGTGGTGGTGGAAGATGGTGTCATCCTGCTCTCTCATCTCAGGGGACAGGAATTCAGGGCCACTTCTTTCCAGAAGGTTCTCACAGAAAAGTGAACAATCCCCCCTCCAGTATAGCCTCTTGTAAATGTGCTCCAGGAAGGGTAACAGTTGTCTCCCAGTGCAGTCCTGGAGATCCCCACACCACATGTCTTGTGTGAACTCTAAGCACTCCTCTCTCTTCTGCTCTCTCCCTCCCTCACTGATTTCTCTCTGCCCAAAGGGCTCCCTCCCCTCCATAGCACTATGGCCTTTCTCTCTCCCAGTTAATGGCTCTGAACCCCACATCCACCATGTTCTCTCCCTCCAATTGTGGATTGTTTTCTTAAACCTCAGTTGATATCCTAGTTGTTTAAATGATTTGACATTGATCTAGGTGTGTTCAAGGGACGAGGCAAGCCCAGGGTCTCCTTACTACTCTGACATATTAACTTAACCCTCTCTCTCTTCTCTTTTTTTAAATGCACATCTAATAATCACCAAATCCTTTCTGCATTTTCTCTGAAATATATCCAGAATCAACTCTACCATGTGTTATTTAGACCATTGCAATAGCATCCTAACTGGTCTCTCTGCTTGCTACTTTGTTCTCTTACAGTTTTTTTTTTCCCCCAGTAGTAGCCAGGAGAAGCCAGAGCAGTCACTTTTCAGAATTATTTTGAAAAGGTAAAATATTCACCCTGTTGCAAATACAGAGAATATAAAAATGGCATACAGTGAAAAGCTGACCTTTCATTGATCTAATTCCTACTCCCCTTCCCATCTGATATCATTCTTCTTACACCTTATGTATTATTCAAAAAATTTTTTTAATTTATTGCAAATTTAAATGTGGACTTTCGTGTATTTTTATTTATTTTCACAAGATCACACTAGTTAGCAATGAATACATTTGTTAGAGAGATTTTTCTATTACTACACACAATGTACCTTTCTTTCATTCTTTTTTTTTTTACAGATGCCTTATAGTCAATTATATGGTTGTAATATAATTTACGTATCATCCCCTTTCTGAAGTATATTTAGTATGCTCCATGTCTACTATTACAAATAATGTTACTATCCTGCTATATCTGTACCATAAAAATAAATCCTGATTGCCCTTTCAAAAGGTAGTTTCATTTAAAATTTCCATGAATATAGTTAAATTGGCCTCCATGGGGTTGTATTTATTTATCCTCAGTAATGAATGAGGAAGGTCTATTTCCCACATACTCACTAACAGAGTGTGTTATCAAATTTTTGGAATGTTGCTATGTGACACCTCACAGGTAGGTAGGTAGTTAAGTGCTCAACAGTGTTTTTTGTACTAAATTGACAAATCCACCTATTATGATTTGCTTCATACAAGACAAGTTCCTACTTGAATTGTTAACTCTAAGTCTCATCTATATATTTTGATAAGTGGAGAGTACACAGAGATTCTATATAACAAAAAATATGTGATTAATGAAGAAGAAAGATTATTTAAATTCCAAATGGTTCTTATAATGGAAATACCCTAATTAGACTTAGGGTGATTCTTTATTATCTGATTTTAAAGAAAACAAAGTCAGATATATCTTTAATATCTTTTTATTCTGAATAATAGTAGCCATAAAAAAATCATGGATGTGAGGACAGAAAAACCTATTTTTTTTTCTGAGCAAACCAATTTATTAAACAATTAACATTTATGAATGTGTATTAAGTTCCACTAACTAAACTAAGTTTTTTATAATTTTTATTTTACATATCTTTACAAAAATCCGATGAGGTAGGTGATATTAATAAATCCATCTTATAGATATAGAAACTGACTCTTAGAGTGATTAAGTCACATAGCTTGCCACAAAGACTAAACCTATATATATATAAACCTGTGTGTATATATATATATATATATATTTCCTTCCTATTTCAGGAAAGCTAAAACATTCCAAGTCTCATAATTCATTATGTAGCTCTTACAGTTGGTGCATTATGGTTTTTTTCTATGACACGTGATATTTTATAAGATTTTGACTGAATGTCAGGTTTATTTGATAGCATATATACCCAACAGTTGCCTAGTTTCCATTTGGTAAATCTAAAGAGGAATGCAGTTATCATAGGGCTAAACCTACCTTCATTTACATTACTTCAACAGGTAGAATAAATTGTGTGTTTTAAATTTCCTGTTTCATAAAAAGGAAAAATGATCTGGCAGGTGATATGGATTTATATTTCTTTTGTGTATGTGTGTGTTCACTGGGAGATAATTATATTTTCATCTGAGCCTTCTCAATATAACTGTTCTTATCCTATAATATACTATGCTTTTCTATTATTTATTTTGTGGTAATCTAATATAAATTGTTACTAGGTTTTAGTCTGAGGAGATTCCCAAAACTTCAGATTTCATAGCTAGCAAAGGCACTGGCTTAATATGTAACTCATTCATTTTTTTTATGATCTTAAGTTTTTCTATTCAAAGTACAACATTTGACCAAACAGGAATTATGAGAACCAATACTTCCATCGAACTTTTTGAAGCATATGTACATATTTTCAAAATTCAAAATATGTCCTTTTGTGGTAAATTGTTACATGTTTTGGAGGCATATACAAGAAAATACAGGAGTTTTTTTCTCTACTGATTGTTTTGATCTTTTCATATCATTCATTGATTTAAAAATTAACTTTCATAAACATGTCTCTCAATCTTTCAAGATTTTTCCACTCATTTGACTTATGGGATACAATCCATGCTTTTTAAAAATGGGAACATTGCCTGCTATTTGTATGATATTATAGTTGTAATTAAAGCCATTTCTGAAAAGCTATAGGCTCTAGTGTGAATCACATTCTTTCCCTCTGATTTCAATTATTATTATTATTATTATTATTATTATTATTTTGAATATAGTCAATACACAATGTTACATTTGTTTTAGCTGTATGACATACTGATCTCACAAATCTATACGTTATGCTATTCTTTCTATACATGTAGCTACCATCAGCCATTATACCACACTATTACAATACCATTGAATACATTCCCTATGCTGGGCTTTTTTTTTGCCCATCTCCTCTCCATGGCCATCTTGCAAAAAATTAAAAATAGAAATACTATATGATTCAGTAATTTCACTTCTGGGTATTTACCCAAAGAAAATAAAAACACTAATTCAAAAATATGTGTATGTGTTTATTATTATTATTATTATTATTATTATTATTATTACTATTATTAAACTAGTACAATTAGTTAAAAAAATCTAGTGCTGTCTAGAAGAAAAAAGTAAAAAGGAGATCACAAAGCCAGCCTGCAGCCTGAGAAGTCTACGTGAATTAAGGGAAGAGCCAGTACTCTTCTGTGTTCTAGACTTCATCAACATGGAGGAACCTTCCTCCAAAGGAACATGTTTTCACTTGCAATCCCCAAAGGGTAGTTCTGACTGCATTGGCACTTCCAAATAAGCTTCATGTTACCTGCTGTAAATAACAAGAAGCCACTGATATTTTGGCAAACTCAGGAGATATTTTTATGAATATTTATAAGAGAGTGTGATCAAACATTTTATAAAATTGTATGCTAGTGTTAAAATTATTTTATAATATTAGTAGTACCTGACATTCCATAAGACTTTCAGATTCTGTAGGCATTTAGAATGGCAAGATTGATTTTCCATGGTATTCATAAACTCATTTGTTGTAAATTAATTCTGTTTTTATGGATGTAGTTAATGTCATTCTTCAGCAGAAGTCAAAACATCCTTATGCTCTCATCATATGTGCCTCCATGAATAGTGATGATGTTAACATTCTGGATTTTTAGAGAAATCCTATACCTATTTCCTCATAAAAGAATGAGTCTTCATATAAATTCAGGATATCTGGTTATTTCTTATATATTGATTTAAAAAAATGATCCATATAGGATCATACTCAGTGAATTTTAAGAAAGGGATCACATGAATCAAAGAATGAATGCTCATATGGTAAAAGTAATATAAAAAAGATAAGATAAATAAAAGAAAACTACATGTAATATTTCCAAGGGTACCTGGGTGGCTCAGTCAGGTAAGCATCTGCCCTCAGCTCAGGTCATGATCTCCACACCCTGGGATCAAGCCCCGGGTCAAGCTCTCTGCTCGGTGAGTCTTTCTCCCTCTGCCCCTCCCTCTCCCCATACCCTTGTACTCACTAGATCTCTCTCTCAGATAAATAAATAAAATCTTAAAAAAAAATATTTCAGAAAGCCCTACAACCTTCTCAAATGTGCATTAAAATGATCTACTAAACATAATTGCATTGAGAAATTTCTGATTGAATCTTTTCTTTTCTTTTTCTTTTAGTTATTTATTTCTTTAGAGAGACAGCGGGCAAAAGAGAGAGAGAGAAAAAAAATCTTAAGCATGCTCCACACCAAGAGCATAGCCTAACACAGGACTTTATCTCAGAACCTTGAGATCATGATCTGAGCTGAAATCAAGAGTGGGAGGCTTAACTGACTGAGCCACCCAGGAGCTCCTCTTCCTTCTTTCCTTCCTTCCTTCCTTCCTTCCTTCCTTCCTTCCTTCCTTCCTTCCTTCCTTCCTTCCTTCCTTATCTAATTCTTTTTCTTTTAATAAGAATATGCTTTTAGGTAAGATCCAGTTTTGTGAGGCCTTAGCTGATACAGTTTTGTGTGGTGTGCACTTTTAATGGAATGAATAAAAATATAAAATATCTCTTTCTCAAATTTTCAAAACAATTTGACATGTTAATAGCTTGCTAGGACCCTCTCAATCTTGGAAGGGGTTCAGGACAGTGTGAGACTGTGTGAGACTGTGGAGTTTCAATATCATTAGTTTCACAGCAAATCTGCCTCTGTATGTTCTTAAAAAGAAGATCCTTAAAAAAGGAGGCCCTTTCCCTAATTGACCACCAGAAGATTATACCCCCCCACCCCCCTACATAGCCACTGGAAGAAAGTATCAGAACTTAGTTCTCTAGATTTGCCAACCTGCTTATTTTCACAGCTTTAAATCTTTACCAGCTTGGTACTTACAAAGGAATATCTAATTGCTTCACTGATGCCATGCTGGGGTTTAATTGGTCTCTCCTGTAGAGATTAGGCAGTGGGCATTAGTATTAGCCAGGTCAGTACTGGTAATGGTCTCATAAGTCTATGTTGTTGAGCCCATGTCCCGAAAGTCACTTTCCTTCCTATGTTCACTAAGTGGTCCAGCTGGGACAGCTGGAGAAAGAGCTGATGGACACCTATGGAGCCTGTCACTTTCCTATCTGATTACTAAGTGCTCCCTCTGAGGTAGATGCCCTTCAGAAGGCATTTAAAACACAGGCACACCTATCTTCATAGATTATGTCCAGTCTGAGATTCCTATCCACATATGTTTTCTTGATTTCCTTGTTACCAATATCCTAATCCTGTTTCTTCTAAGTCTTAGATCATCCAGTCAGCCAGTTAATAACCACCTGTGAATCAATGTAGAACTCTATTTCTAACCATCTCTAATTGTAGACAAAAAGCACAACAAAATGTTGTCAGTAAAACAAAACATTTTTTTGGGACCAGGAACCAAGGGCAGGAACTGGTAAAAATTTTGCTGGAAGGTGATAACCGCTGGGTCCCTGGCACACTTCCTGCTGGCATCTATGACACAGGAGCAAGAAAAGAGGAAGCACATCAGAAGAGAGACAGAGAAGACTCTTTCTCCTCTATGGTCCCTCTCCTCCTTTCTACACTTAGCACTGTATCAGCTTGCAAAGGAGAAATGTTTGAGGAGTCTGGCTCAAGTTTCACAAAGCAGAACAATGAAGTGTGTATGTAAAGCTAAACAAATCAAATACCTGATATGTTACACAGTCTCACTTATTCCTTATAATACAATTGAATATTCATCAATATTATTTTTTCAAGCCTAAATTGACTTTCTATGATAACTCAGAAACGATAGAATTATTCACGAAGATACGAGTTGATTCTATAAAATTGTAAAAGCTTCTATATCCATAAAAGAATCAAAACAAATACAATTAATGAATGGGAACATAGATCAGTAGCAAGTACCACAAAAAAGAGGTTAAATTTATGCATTGAATACAATATTTTATTCACTTAGATAAGAAAATTATTAATGCCTTATATGTAAATGAGCAAAATTCATGACCAGAAAATTCACAATTGGAAATTAAATTAGTAAGAACATCTAGTTAAAAATATTAATTTAAACAATAGGAAGAGCCATACTTTGCCTATGTAATTACATAATTAGTCATTCTGTGCCTTCACTGTCCCATATCTCTACCACACATCAAGAAACTGGAGACTATAACCAACAAAAGTTGCTTAAAGTTCTTACAAGGATTGCAAACCAGTCTTTCTTGTATAAAAAGAGCAAACATTGAGGGGCATTTGGCTGGCTCAGTTGGAAAAGCATGCAACTCTTGGTCTCAGGGTCATGAGTTCAAGCCCCGTGTTGCATATAGAGATTACTTAAATAAATAAAACTTAAAAAAAAGCAAACATTGAAAGGTTATAGAATGCTTTTCTTTTTTCTCACAGGCCTCCCTGAAACAGCAGAAATCCAAAACCATTTGGCATAAGAATAGGACTCACTGATGCCACTAGAAGGAAGTTCATCTTGCTAACTACAAAGCAGTTAGGAGATGCAATATTATTACTCAATATGGAAGTAGCCTTTCTATTTACCTGGATTGATATCTATATTTATATGCATATACATTCAATCCAATAGGTACAATAATTACAGAAATAGTCCTGCATGCAGTTCTCAAAAGCAGGAGTATTGCAGAAGAAATCAATCTGACATAGAATATCCCACCACTCCTCTTAAGATTTGAAGACTCGGGGTGCCAGAATGTCTCCATCTCCCCCACTCCCCTTCCAGAGCACATACTTCAGCTGGTTTGATGGAGTTTATGTCAGTGTTTAGTTTCAATAGTTTCATTCTTTACTGGCTCTCTCATACCTGAAAACAATATTAGGTGGTGGGGGTAAACATATATGTTTGGAGATTAAGGTGGGGACAAAAAGATGAAAGGGTTGAGAAGCCCCAGAGCAGATGAAACACCAAAGAGGAATGGTGAGCCCAGAGGCTGAGTACTGGGGGAGAAAGAGAAAGCAGAAGCTTGCTGGCTGGAGGCTGAGAACATCTAGACACTAATGGAATTTTTTAAAAGCAAAAATTATGTGTGTGTATGTTTTTAAAGATTTTATTTATTCATTTATTCATGAAAGACACAGAGGGAGAGACACAGGCAGAGGGAGAAGCAGGTTCCCTGTGGGAAGCCCGATGCAGGGCTCGATCCCAGGACTCCAGGATCACGACCTGACCCAAAGGCAAATGCTCAACCACTGAGCCATCCAAGGATCCCCCAAAAATTTTGTGTTTTGTCAGTCAACTCCCTCTTCAAGCTCTCTAAGAGAATTAGTAAATATCTATCAATTGTCACTGTTCTTAAGAAGTGAAGCTTTGTTTGGGAGAAGCCAGAACATAGGGCAACAACCTGCATAAGGGCTATAACAAATAAAAAGGGTCTTAATTTGTGTATAGAGAAAATCAATTGTTGCCAAGTCCCACCCAGAAGTGTTGGGAAAATACACACAGTTCATCTGTTCACAGAAGCTGTAAAATTATGAGTCTGCTTGGGTGTCCTCCTGTCTTGGTCTAATCCTGCCCTCTGCCCTGAGACCTAGGAGAAAGTGAAAGAGAAGGAAAGGGAAAAGAAAAAGAAGTGGCAAGGGACAGGGAGGAGAGAGGAGGCAAGGAAATGAATGAATGAGATCAAAATCCAACATTTATGTGGAGGAATAAAGTATATAAAAGGGAAAAGTAACACCCCAAACCATTCATTATTTATCATGTCAGTATGAGGCATTTGCTGAGAATGTGGAGTAAGCTTTCAAGTCAGTTGTCTCTCCCGGCATGTACCCACGGGTACGCACGCCCATTATCAAGAGGACGTGGTCCTGATAACTTGCAAAAGGTAAGTCTGAAGCTCTGGTGTGTGTCTGGCAGCTGCAGATTGACTTGTCCCCAGTAACACCATCCCAGCATCCAGGACGTTGGGTGGCTGCACCTGCCCAGTCTGGCAGGCAATGACACAGGCTTCCCCAGGATTGATCTCCTCTTATCTTGTGTGTGTGAACACATTCTTATTTCTATTACAACCGGTCATGTTTCCTTTTGTTGTTTTTCCCTGGTGTTGCCTCCCCCTCAAAATTCTCAGAAAGCTTTGGTAATTAAATCACTAGTAAGGAATTCAGTTATATATTACTGGATTTAACTAAATATCAAGAGCTTTCCTAATAGTGTCCCAACAAAGAAAACATCCATTTAGTTCCCCATGGCCTACTTTCATTAAACTTTAAACTAGTTAAGGTGTGTACAAACTGCTTTATTAATAATTTGAAATATCTTTATCATCAAATTATTTTAAAAATATTTTATCCTATAATCTTACTCATATGTGGAATTTAAGAAACAAATAGAGGATCCTAGAGGAAGAGAGGAAAAAATTAAACAAGACGAAATCAGAGAGGGAGACTCTTAATCGTAGGAAACAAACTGAGGGTCGCTGGAGGGACGGAGTAACTGGACATTGAGGAAGGCACGTGATGGAATGGGCACTGGGTGTTATAGAAGACTGATCAATCACCGACCTCTATCTCTGAAAACAATAGTACATTATATGTTAATTAATTGAATTTAAATAAAATTTAAAAATACAAAAAGATCTTTTATAAGAAACAGAAAGTAATTGTTATCTTTTAGAAAAAGCATCAATGAACTAATTGTAGAGTATTGAAGTATATACTGTTTAACTAGTGTAAGTTAAATATCAATTAAATTCTGTAAGATACAAAATGTTAATTCATACATTGCACTTAAAGAAAGTTTCACTTTTCCTAGGAGAAATTCTATTATTTTTTTACATTATTTGCTAGAATTCTTGAGTGATTTTTACTTATGGGGCAACATAACATACATTAAAAAAAGAAGCCTGCATGAATTCTGTAGACATGAATGTTGTGCTGCCAATGATTTATAACATGTCATCTCTGTACTCATTTTGGTCTTTTCAGCTTTATCTGCAAACTAGTGATAACACTATATATCTCACTTGGTTATTAAGAGAACTAAGAGGGGGGAATCCCTGGGTGGCTCAAGCGGTTTGGTGCCTGCCTTTGGCCCAGGGCGATCCTGGAGTCCCGGGATCGAGTCCCGGGTCCGGCTCCCGGCATGGAGCCTGCTTCTCCTCCTCCTGTGTCTCTGCCTCTCTCTCTCTCTCTCTCTCTGTCTGTCTATGTCTATCATAAATAAATAAATCTTTAAAAAAAGAGAGAGAGAACTAAGAGGGAAAAAAAGCCCTAGCACAATACTAGGCCCATATTAGGTACTAATAAAACAGGGTGGAATATGATTGTTTTTTAGTTAATGATAAAAGAAACCTTTAGCACAGTGTAATTTCCACTCATAAGGAGAATCTAAAAATATTTTAGCCATTGAGATGCTACAGTTAATAGAGTGATGTTAAATAAGTCACTTGACCACTCCATATCTTAATTTTCTCACTGGTAAAGTGAGTCTATATATAGTGCCTACCTCATAGGGTTATTAGAAGGAAGAAGAGTTTATGACCACAAAGTATATGGAATAGGGCCTGACCTAAGCATAAATAATTATATAAGGTTTATATAAGGACTATATTATGTAAGCATTATATGATTATATACACACTATATAAAACTTTATGCAATAAGTGAATTAGTTAAATAGGGTGGAATTTTCACTACTCTTTTCATAAATCTGTGATATAATGAAACTGTTCATCAATCTAAGATTTTACATTTTGTAGCAGACGTCTCAATTATATATATTTATTTTTAAAATTTTATTTGCTTATTTTATTTTGTATTTAAATTTAATTAGCCAACATATAGTACATTATTAGTTTCAGATGTAGCATTCAATAATTTATCAGTTGTATATAATACCCAGTGCTCGTCACATCACGTCACATATATTTATGATCTGACAAATACTGTTTGTCTGGAGCAAGTACAATTTCTATAGTCTTAACTAGAACTTCACTACTTACAATATGATCCCTGGACCAAGAATGTGACATCACGCAAATTATCAGGCCTCACACCAGAACATTTCAACAGGTTCCTAGGAGATTTGAATTACTACTTTACAATAGACTATGTCACCAATATCCTCCTTTTGTCAAAACAAAGGAACAAGAGATCAGAAAAACTCACAAGAGAGTGCCATTTAGTTTTATGTGGAAGGACATTTCTCTTTAAACAACAGATAAAAAATAAACAACAGATAAACCATATACAAATTAAAATCTTCTTAATTTCTTTTCACTCTAGACATGATTTTTAAAAGTTCTTTTCTTCTTTTTTTTCCTGATTAGTATAACAAAATCAACATTGCTTGTAATTACTGGTAGTAATTTATTATTGTTTCATGTTCTGTTTTATTTTTAACGAAGAAGCATACCTAGGGAAGATATCTTTGGGACAGATAAATTTCCTTTCATATTTCTGAGGTCACATATAATTGTAGGAATTATAAGATTGAAGACCACTGGGAGAAAGAGCCGTCCAAAGGTGAAAGAGCGTTCTTTATAACCGAGCCTCTTGAAAGGAAAAAATGATGGTAATATGTTAATAGGTTTGACAGCATTGTTGCCAATTGTGACCCAGAGGTCACTGGTTCTCTGAGTGATGGAGTCTACTTGCTAAAGATTTGAAAGGAAGAAAGGTTTATGTTATTTGTCCGTGGGAATCACATTATCCACTGGAATGCTTGGATTCTGAGCCTGTCGAACTCTAGATATGTGGAGTCATTCTAGCACTTGACCACTCAAAAACATGTGGTGTAATATTATGACAAATACTGCTCCTGGCCCACATGGAACATGGCTCTTTAGCAGCTATTATCACGCGGGTCCTGCACATCACAACATGTGTGAGCCTGTGCAAACTTGCACTGTGCTGCTGAGGATTCGGTGAAGACATTTGTACAAGTCCTGCTGATAACCTGACAGCTCCATCGAATCTGAACAGATATCAGGCATGTTATTCTTTTTTAAAAATTTTCTCTTTTAAGAATTTGGTTTTAGGAAAAATTCATATTTCAGGAGAAATTTTATTGTCACACACGTTGTATATTTTAAAATAGGCCGGGAGCCTTTAAAAGAATCAATTGTTGATGCTAGGTGTGTGTAGGGTAGTAACACTCTTCCAGGTTAGAGCTTTCAAGCAGAAGCTTTCAAGCATTAACTTGAACTCCTGCATAATGTAATTAGGCTGTGGGGAGAGGGTCAGAGGCACTAAGATTAGCTGTGAGCCACTCTGCGTCAGTCATTCCACATGCTCTGTCCTCTTCCCTGAAGAGTTAGCGTCTCTTCCTTGCTCTCCTCCCCCATATCACCTTGCTTCAAATGAGGACACGCAGCCACAGAAATAGATACACTCTCTCCCTCTCCTCTGTCTCTCTCCAGAGCAGTCAGGAATATCATGGGAGGGGGAGTAGACAATCTCAGAGCTCCCGAAGTTATCTAGTAATAATAATGATACATGCCTAATGTTATGTGTATGCGTGTATGTAACATGTATGAATGGTACATATACTGTTCTAATTTTCTAAAGTAATAAAAATATACACAGGCATTGAATTTACATAGATCTTAGTTTAGAGTCTTAATTTTCATATGATGTAGCTATGAACACATGATTTACAGTTTTCTGAGCTTCAATTTCATTGTTTTTAAAATATTATAGTAGACCTACCAATAAATCTATTATGATCATAAAATTGGAAAAGGCATACTTCAAGAGATTTGAGATACAGACACATTTTGGTATGTTTGCTTAGCTAATGCTCTTCCCTCAAGCTCTCCCCAAACCTCTTAAGCACAGATTAGTTTCTTTCTTTTTCATGATTTATAAGGTGGCTCAGAATATCTTTATGCTTGTAAAGGAAGAAAAAGGGCATTTACTCATAGAGTTGATTCAGATATACATACACATGGTTGTTGGACTGACGTGGGGCTAAGAAGTTGGTAAAGAATTAAGTTTTTATATGATATGGAATGTCCCAGACTTTCACAGGCACAGGAAATATTTCTCTTATAATGAGCTAGACTAAGCTAAAAGGCCAACAGTTCAGAAGGATATAGAGGTCCCAGTTGCAGTTCAAGCTCACACTTGAATCTGGCCTGACCCATCCTGGTGCCACTCTATGTCATCTGGTTTGACAGGACCTACGTGTAAACCAGAAATTTTCCCAGGTTCAAGGCTTCTTGTATAAGAGACTTCTTTTTTATCTTGTGTGCTACAAGGGTCAAGTGCATCAATGGTCAGGGAAGGCTAACGACAGGGCATTCCACCCCATTGGCATTGGCAAATCTGTAGATTAAATTACAGTTGTGGTTGTGGATTTCCACACATACAGAATCTTTGCTTAACAGAATTTTAGCCCAGTAGAGATAGCAATGATTTTTTTCCCATGTTAGGACCAAGGCTAATTTATAAACAATAAAGAAACTCCTAGGATATTTCCAAAATATCTATTGGGAACTCAAAGGAACATTTTTCATGGGGTTTGAGTTGCTGCATAGCAAGGAATTTATGGCATCAGATTTAATGTTTACTATGGCATTAATTTTAGGGTTAAAAGCTAGTAAGAAATGAGGATATATTTCTTTCTTTAAAAGATTTTTATTTACTTGTTTTTAGAGAGAATGAGCACACATGAGCAGGTGGAGAGGGGCAGAGGGAGACAGAGAAACTCAAGCAGACTCCCTTCTAATCATGGAGTCTGCTGTGGGGCTCGATCTCATGACCCATGACATCATGACCTGTGCTAAAACCAAGAATAGGGCACCCAACCGATTGAGCCACCCAGGTACCCCGTGGATATTTATATTTCTTGAATAATACACCATATATAATGCCTAGCATGGTAGATATTTAGTAAACTTGTTTATCCTCCGTCATGTTGATACTTTATAATATAATTAAGAACAAAAACCTTCTTCAATTAAAGCAATTATACTACATAATAATAAACTTAATCACAATAAATTCTAGTATTAAAATTTAACAACTTCTGTGTTATAAATTCTAGTTGCCATGATGGGCAAAATATACTTATGATGTTTATAAAACTGCCAAATAATAATCTTTTCTCCTTGCTTTGTAGTAGATAAATTGCTTTTATGTACATACTTTGTTTTAATATTTTCAACAACTTTGGGTTAAGTATTACATTCTATGTTTTACAGATGAAGCTCAGGATCATAGATTGGGAAAAGAAAAAGATATCTAAAGCCTATTAAAGAAAAAATGTATTTAGTGTATCAGTCATCACACAGCAGAAAATACATGTATTTATGTACTTTCAAGAGAACAGAAGGTAAAAAGTATTACACCCACAATTAGAAGTATAAATCATCTGATTTTTATTTTAACATGGTCAAATTTTGTTTCTAAAAGAATTTTCAGGGACTCCTGGGTGGCTCGGTGGTTGAGCATCTCCCTTCAGCCCAGGGCCTGATCCTGGAGACCCGGGATCGAGTCCCGCATTGGGCTCCCTGCATGGAGCCTGCTTCTCCCTCTGCCTGTGTCTCTGCCTCTCTCTCTCTGTGTCTCTCTTGAAAAAATAAATAAATAATCTTAAAAAAAATAAATAAAATAAAATAATTTTCAGGTGTAAATATGATTTAACAGTGTTTCATACTGTGTCATGGATATTTCAAATTAATTACACAGAAGCTGCTGAATGGATGAACAATTAGTTGAACTGTAGTTAACAGATGAATGTGTATTCATAGTTGTCAAGCATATTTTCATTGGGATCTGGTTAAACCCAATCTTTTTATCTTTATATGTGAGGAAACGAATACAATCAGTATGTATTTATTAGCTGGGAGGTGCTACTATCTCTAGTCAAGTTCTAAAGGAATACAGATAGAGAAGACTTACTATAGGGAAGCAGTAAAATGAAATTCTACTTATATCCGGATATGTGCTAGTGTATCTGAAAAGTAGAATGAAATGAAAGTAAACAAATATTTAATGGAGTAGCATTACGAGTTTTTAAATGTAAAGTAATATCAATATGTGTTTGTAACGTATGAGAACTAGTATGAGAGTTAGCAAGCAGGATTTTGGCATATCTGTAAGCTTTATCCGAGTAAATAGACATGAGTTCATTTTGATGGGTTGTTTTTAGACTAAACCTAAAACATATCCCAGACCTTATCTTAGAGTAAACCTAAAACATATCCTATTCTAATACTGGGGTACAAAAAGAGGGGTATGGTCCAAAGGGAAGTAACTAAAGTAATCCATGTATGTAGGCAACTGACTTTGGATATTTTATTTCTTCTTAAATAAGTTAATATGCATTAGGCTAACCATCCACTTACTTAACTTAGGGTAGAAAATAGTAGTACACGCTTTTGAAAACAACTCTCTTAAAAGAGAAAAACCATGATGATACTAAATATTTACCAAGTGACAGATTTTTAAGTCCCATTGTAGCATGATTTTGATTAACTTTGACACGATTTAATTCTTATTTATTAAATGTATAACTTAAGTATTTTGAAAAAGTTATTCCAGCAAAATCTATTAATAGTCAATCATCCAATAATTTCTTAAACTAAAGTGCGGTTTACTATCAAGCTACTGAATGACTTTGCCTAATGAAAACTTTCCACTCATTATTCACTTAGCTCTCTTCATTTGTTTAAATTGATGAAAGTCTGCTGGGAAGGGACTTTTACCACATTCATGTTTATTTTGTATCTAAACCAGGGATTAGCGAACTTTTCTATAAAAGACAGAATAGTAAATATTTTTAAAGTTTTTGCAGGTCATAGACTGTCACAAGTCTCGACTCTCATCATAGTACAGAGACAACCATAAACAACAAGCAAATGATTGAGGATGGCTGTATTCCAATAAAACTATTTATGGCTAGATTTGGCATGTAGGCCATAGTTTGCCCTTAAATAACAATGACAATTTTAAAAGGTCTTTAAAAATACTTAGATCTCCAATAGTATTGGACAGTAGGTGTAATATATGCTAAAATCTACAATGTAACAAGAAAATAATTGCTAGAATTTCTTCTATCATGATCAGACTAGTCCTAGCTCTTTGGGGCTGGTTTCTTAGAGAGTCCAAGATGGAAAAGGCAAGTCAAATATCAAAGTAATGTCAATTAAGCACTTACTTAATTTTTCTCTCATGATGGTGTTTTGTTAATGCCAGTAATGAAAAGGAAACAGGAGACATTTTGCTTTGGCCTCAAGTGGATTCCAGTGTATTGGAAGCTAGAGTTTCAAAATTGAGTTAGTATGGAAAAGAGTGCTAAAATTCATAATCCTCACTCTCAGAAATATTTTTTTAAGATGCGTTTTGAGTTCTGTGCTAAAAAGCTCTATATCGTTTTTCTCATTATTGGACACACACTTATCCCTCTGACAAGTGAAGCATTATGGTAAAGAAGCTGTAGACATTCTGCTATTTAACATCTCTAGAGCAAGCAAGATAAACTTGACCCTTTCATTTACTGCTGAATAAATACATTGCAAGTTCTGCATTTGTTTTTAACAAATGTACTAAATTCACAAGATGTGTGAATTTAGATTCAGTAATATAGCAAAGGGTTATGTTAGCAGAAAAAAATGAAGGAGAATCCTGAGAGCAATCACTCAATGTATCTAAACCTGCCCATCCTATAAATCAATATCAAATCTTATCTTTGCAAGCAAGTTGATTCCATTAGCCAAGCTTTGAATTAGGAAATAATCTAACACTTCTTCCCATGGAAACACAACCATTAGAACAACTGAATTGAGTATTTTGTTTAGTATGTGATAAATAGATTAAAATGTGGTGCAAACATCCGGATTCTATTTGCTAATTTCTCTTTGCTAATAATTATCAACTACACAACTTTCTCACTTTTCACTTTAATTTCAATATTACCTCTGTAATCATCAGGGGAAAACCCACTCATAAAAATACACAGAATGTGATAGAAAGGAAAAAGAAAACCAACATGCTCAAAGTAAGCATAATGAGCTGAACTCACTTTTTTTATTACACAATATAAGTATTCGCCTAGTTTTTTTTTTAAACATATACTTGTATAACCATTTTTAAAAAGATTTTATTTATTTATGAGAGTGTGCACATGCATCATCAGCTGGCAGGGAGAGGGAGAAGCAGGGTGCTGAGCGGGACCCTGAAGTGAAGCTGACTTTGTCCCAGGACCCTAGGATGGTGACCTGGGATGAAGGCAAACACTTAACTGACTGAGCCACGCAGGCGCCCCTGTATAACCACTATTAGTGACCGTCTATTATTCAGTAAAGTAGCTATTGCATATTTAAGTAATCCCCTGTTGTTGGCCATTTATGTTGTCTGATTTTCAGCTAGAGAAGCCATCTTACTCTGAACAACCCTTATTTTTACAATGACTGTCATTTATTTTAAAACATTTCTCTAATGTATATTTCCTGTTGCTGATGTAACAGATTATTATAATAATAATATAATTAACATAATTTAATGACTTAAATTTATTATCTTGCAGTCCTATAGGTCAGAACTTTGACAAGTCTCAATGAGCTAAAGTCAAGGTGTTGGCAGGGGTGTGTTCTCCTCTGGGGTCTCTAGGAGAGAATCTGTTTTCTTGATTTTTTTTTCAGGTTCTAGAGGCCCTCCAAAGTCCTTGGCTTATGGTACCCTTCTTCTGTCTTCAAAGCCAGCAACATGGCATCTCTGACTATTCTTCATAATCATCTCTCTGCATCTCTTTGACCGCCCTTTTGTAGCTACTTCTCTCTCTCTCTCTGACCACAACTATGATAGGTTTTCCAATGATAAGGATTCATATAATTGGAGTGGGTCCACCTGGATAATCCAGGAGACTCTCCCCATCTCAAGCCTCTTGACTTTTGTCCTTTCTGCAGAGTCCCTTTTGCCATGTAACATGACATATTCATAGGTTCTGGGATTCATAGGTTCTAGATCTTTGGGGATACATTACTCTGCCACCTCATCTATATACCATAAGATAGTTATATATCCCTGTTTCAGTCAACACCCGGTTCTAAACAAGAAAGCTCTGAGTTAGCTAGCATCCAGCAGGAAATCACAATCGACTGAAGCTTTGTTAATCAGCTTACCAGGTATCTAAAGTTTTGTTTTTTTTTTTTCTTTTTGCCAAAACTAGTGACTTGTTAATTACAGTGGTAAATATTAATGTCAAACTCTCATTTATAAATATCTAATATTTAACTAGTAAGAACCAGCGTTACCACAAAATAAAGATCCCACTTCTTTTAATAAAGCATAACGCGCATCACTCACCCAAACAGAAACCTGTGCGTACATATGTCTGCTTGTGTACATGTGAATAAAATGAATGGGTTGAGAGCTACTGTAGGGTCCTTGTGTTGCAGAACAGGAAAAATAAGCGCTGAAGGGGGAAAATAAGCCCCTCATATAATTAGGTCAGTGATGTATAGTTTTTAGCATAAGAATTTGACTAAAACTATTGAGCAAAAGTGAAAACTAGATTTTTAGCCTTAAGAAGAATATAATGTTATTCATTTTATTTTTAATTTTTTTTCTTTAAGATTTAATTTATTTATTCATGAGAGACACAGAGAGAGAGAGAGGCAGAGACACAGGCAGAGGGAGAAGCAGGCCCCATGCAGGGAGCCCAGCGGCGTGGGACTCGATCCCGGGTCTCCAGGATCAGGCCCTGGGCTGAAGGCTGCGCTAAACCGCTGAGCTACCTGGGCTGCCCAATGTTATTCATTTTAAATGGATGATCAATACTTTTAAAAACAAAACTTTGGAGACTTCTGCTTTCGATTAAGATAGAACAAGTCACAAGAGACTTACACATTGATAATAACACCAGACTAGATGAGCCACAAAATTATAATTCTAGTTTTGTTAAAACCTTAAAAAATCTGGGTATACAAAGGGACCAAAATGCAGTAAATTCTTGAAAAAGATGAATCTTTCTAATGGGACAGGAAAGTCATGGTGGTTGTCATCTCCGACAGAATGTCAGAAGGAAAGTGAGTCTAGCAGAACATTTAACAACTTTTAACAGTGGTATGAAGCGTTAAAAGATTAGATTAGAATCCTAAAGGGCTCCAGCCCTAAAACAACTCTACCCCCAACCCTGAACTTTTTCTTTTTTTTTTGTTTTTAAGATTTATTTATTATAGACACACACAGAGAGGCAGAGACACAGGCAGAGGGAGAAGCAGGCTCCATGCACCGGGAGCCCGATGTGGGATTCGATCCCAAGTCTCCAGGATCACGCCCCGGGCCAAAGGCAGGCGCCAAACCGCTGAGCCACCCAGGGATCCCCAACCCTAAACTTTCTTACGGGCCATCTGTAGTGCACAGAGGTCGGAGCAGGACTGGGAAGCTAAGAGGAATACACCCCATATTCCGAGTTACCCAGGGCTATCATCATATGCAACGCACTAGCCCGCTGCAGGCTAGGGTAAGCAGAAGATGAAAAGTCAAAAGAAGTTTCAGCCACATAACCAACAGTGGAAAACAGATATCTTGGGGTCGGGAAAGCTGGAGACTAAGCTTTAGAGCAGGGGTTGACAAATGTTTTCTGTAAAGGACTAGATAGCAAATTAGTTAGGCTCTTCACTAAAATAAATTATAAGAAAAGTTCTTGAGGGTGACAGGGAATGACACCAGATGAATGCCCACATCTCTAGAAAGGAATGCAGCACACCAAAAAGGATACATATAAAATGCATTCATATATATGAGTTAATATCTATTTAATAGGTATATATCACATGTACTACTTTTATAATATGCAATACATGTATATATACATGTATTATGTATCTTATATACGTAATTGTCTAAAATAATAATAAAAATATTGTGGGAACTACAAGTATATGGGAAAGAAAACATATCATGAGGCATAAAATTGATAAATTTTATGCAAAATCCTCTATTTTGGTAGACAGTATGATTATTTACTTAGAAAATCTTTGGAATCCACAAAAATATAGCTACTAATGAATTTAGAAAAGTTGCAAAAATTTTTACTTATAAATAAAATTAAAACAAAGTTTTGAAAGTACCATTTACAATCACAATAATCTATTAAGTCACTAAAAATAATAATTATTGAAGAAAAATTTATAAACTGGACTTTATCAAAATGGCAATTTCTGCTTGTCAAAAGACAGCATTGAGAAAATTAGTAGGTAAGTGACAGATTGGAAAAATATTATGTATATTATATATAAAATCACCCTCTAGAATGACTATAATAAAAATGACAAGTACTAACAAACGTTAGTGAGAATGTGGAAAACTCAGAATCCTCGTACACCGCTGGTGGGAATACATAATGGGGATGCTGCTTTGGAAAAGAGTTTGTTGCTGCCTCAAAATGTTAAATACAGAGTTTCCACGTGAGATAACAATTCTCCTCCTCTGTACACATGTGAAAGAAATGAAAACACACATCCGTATAACATCATGTAGCAAAAAAGTGGAAACCATTTGTGAAATAGAAAATGTATATATTGGTCTCTGTCTCGATCCTGGCATAGGACTAAAACTCATAATTTTCTAAGTGATAAGAGCACTAGGAACATCTTTTGCCCTGATACTGTCTTTGACCCTGGTTCTTGATACAGGTCTCCTAGATCCCTTGGAATTTCCTGGGTGATAGAAATGTCTTTTGTTCTAATAAAGTGACTCTGGGTGGGCTCCTGGATGACTCCTGGAAGGGGACCACTCCCCAGAAAGACCAAGCCATGATTAGAACCTTGGAAATGTCAGCTCTAACCTCCATGCTCTGGGAAGGAGAGAGGGGGTGGAGATTGAGCTAATGATTTATCACATCCATACAATGAAACCTCCATAAAAGTCCCCCAAGTATAGGGTTTGGAGAACTTTGAGGTTAGTGAACATACCTAAGGGATGGGGCAGGGAGGTATACGTTTCCTGCCAACTTCATGGAGACAGAGACTCCTGTGTTTGGAGCACTTTGAACCTCTCCCTATCTATCTATTCATTTGGCTGAACCCCCAATTTATAGCCAAATGAGACACAAGTGAAAACCTGGACTTGTAATTGTTGTCTGAAGTGGTAGTAGGGGGTGGACGGAGAACAAACTGTCTTATAGGACTGAACACTTAACATATGGAATTTACACTAAGTCTGGTTAGTGTCAGAATTGAGTTAAATTGCACAATACCCAGCTGGTGTCACAGAGAATTGCTTGATGTGGGAAAGACTTCCACGCATTTAGTGACCAGAGGTGGAGTGTTCTGAGTATTCAGAATAAAGGAAAAAACAAAAAAACAAAAAAACAAAAAAACAAAAAAAAACAAAAAAACAAAAAAAAAAGAAAAAACAGAATTTTCCTGGACACTACCTGAATGCCCATAACTATAAATGGATAAATGAAACATAGTATATCCATATGATGAAAATATTATTCAACAATAAAAAGGAATGATGTATTAATACATTTTGCAACCTGTATGAACCTTGAAAACATTATGCTAACTGAAAGAAATCAGACACAAAAGAACAGTATTATATAATTCCATTAATATAGAATGTCCTGGATAAGCAAATCCCAAAAGACGGAGAGTAGATGAGTGATTGTTGTGGGCTAGAGGTAGGGAAGATGGGAGTGAGCGCTGAATGGTATGAGTTTTTTCGGGGGTGGTGATGGAAAAGTTTTAAAATTAAGTTGTGACGATGATGCACCACGCTGACTATAGTAAAAACAACAACAACAACAACACTGTACACTTTGAGTGTGCTCTGTGGGACGTGAATTATATTTCAATAAGTCTGTTTAAAAAAACAAGACAGCTTCCTGACCAGTCCACTGCCAGCATAACAAGCCCAACTTCTCATCTTGATCTTTGGGAAACTAGACATCCTGCCACTTGTTTGACATTCCCAGCACAGACACAAAAACCAAACCAGTCTGTTAAAAATTCATTTAATCCATCAGACAGTTCAGGAAGAATTTGGTGCCCGTGGCTGCCTGGTCAAAGTTACTTCCTGTGAAGAATATGCCTGACAATGCAGAGTAAATAATTAAAAATACACCATGCGTTCGTTTCCTTTCAGGAAGGGAATTATGTAGGGTCCCTGTGCTTGAAGCACGACCTTGCAACAGCAAGACAGACCGTGTGGTTTTATGCATCCCGCCAGGCCAGCTCAAGTCTGGGCAGCTCATTACCTATGGGCTGTGAAGCTGGAGGAGTCTTGTCCAAATTATCAAGTCCAAAGAGCAGATTCTGATCAACTGTGCAAGAGGGAAACTGCTATTTTTCTATTCTCTCTATAGAAACAGACATTACAAAATCATTGTCATATGAAAGATAATGAAGGACTATGTAGCCCAGAAATGTAGAAAAAAAGTATTAGGAAATTAATTTTGCAAAATATCATGCTGTGTTTGATTTTGTGTTGTTTGTAGCATTTATCAGCATTTTAAATTTAGCAATTTGTAGTGGATTATTTTATTCTAATCACATATTCATAATTATATACATATTATTATAATTAAATGAACACAAGTTTGGCTTTAAATCTGATCTGTCTTGATTTTGCTTGTTACATATGGCTCCTTGCCTTTTTCTCCCTTGTTAATCCACTTTTAACAAGAGCATTTTATGATCCTTCTCTCTTTTCTTCAGTTGTGATAGTGACAGCTTTGATTTAAAATTAATTAATTGCTTAAACCAAATGCCCCCATCATCTGTTTTATTTTTTAATTTAATATTCCTGTAAATACCAAATACACACTTGGTTTGCCACTCTTTCCTGTAGTAGTAACATTTGGCATTCTATCACTTTTAGCATCTTTCATGAATTTTTCTTTGACCTCTCGGCAGACAGGGACACAATTCTTTTGCTGCTAATCCAGACACAAAGCAGCCTTGTATTATCACCACAGAATTAGAATTCAATTTGTGAAATTGTGACATTACACATTATCACTTTTTCCTATTGATAAATTATGGCCAATACTGTAACAGAGTTACATGCATTTAATCTACTGACCTTACGTACAATCAGGTCATCCACCCCAGGCAATACAGCATAGTAGCATCCTGCAAAGTTTTATCTTCCCTTAGATCAGACATGTCAAAAGGGGTAGATATTTAAAGCGCCACAGAAGTAAAACACTTGCATGGTAATTGGTTTTGGAAAGTTGTATTGAAATGCAGTCATGGTTTCATCTACCCTGCTATAGCTTGCTGTATGAAAAAAAAAAAAAGGGATCAAGATAGGGAAAGTCAAATTTCTGTTTTTCCCTTTCCCTAATCTGTCACAGGCCAATGATTGGGTTAATAGCCTGCAGAAAAAGCTACATTGTCAAGGTAAACTGAACTTTCATCGCAACTAGGTGCCACCATCAATGACTTGTCAAAAAAAGGAAAAAAATTCTCTAATGATCTTTCTTTTTATCTTGTGGAGCACCTGCTGCCCCAAATGATGCCAAACTGAATGACAGCAGGTACTGTCTAAGAAAAACCAGTGACTTTTCTCCCCCAAGGCTCTTCATGCCTTTACTGAGCCCTTGGCCTGGAATTGTTCAGCAGGAAAAGTCAATAGTGCCTGCTGTCAACAAAATGTGCCTGTGTGCATTTTTAAAGGCTCTGCCTTCTTGAAGTTTAGTTGTCAGGAACCTTCCTTTTAAATGGATTTCAGTGTCAATATGTGCTGTTTCCCACTAGTGTTAAGAAATGGCCACAAAGAGCAGGATCTGATGCTGTGTAGGATGTTGCCAGTGCTGCTACTTATTGGCTGTCCACCCATCAGGAAGCATCTTTAGAAACTGAGGCCTTGGATGAAAAGGAAACCATTTCAGCTACTTTCTTGAAGTTTCCTCATTATCACCAGGAGATAGACATACACTCAAAATGTATTCATTGGCCTAGATATTGAGTGTCTATATTATTGAACACATGCGATGGCAAACTAAGGGCTACATACAATAGCTTCAACATTTTAAAACACACGTGAATTATTCCAGAAACCAAAACATCAGGCTGTCAATTCTGCAAATGATAATTTTCTCCTGTTTAAATTAGGCACCGTTCTGTCTATAAACATGTTTCCCCCCAATTCGTGAGTGAATAGAATTTTTTTGGAGGGAAGATACAACTCTGCAGGTTTATCTTTTTATTCTACATAAATTGGCCAGTTGGCCTTGTGTTTTTTTAAATAAATTAAAAAAAAAAACTCTTGAACACCTGCACCCCGATGTTTATAGCACCAATGGCCACAATAGCCAAACTGTGGAAGGAGCCTCGGTGTCCATTGAAAGACAAATGGATAAAAAAGATGTGGTCTATGTATACAATGGAATATTACTCAGCCATTAGAAACAACAAATACCCACCATTTGCTTCGATGTGGATGGAACTGGAGGGTATGATGCTGAGTGAAATAAGTCAATCGGAGAAAGACAAACATATGTTCTCATTCATTTGGGGAATATAAAAAATAGTGAAAGGGAATAAAGGGGAAAGGAGAGAAAATGAGTGGGAAATATCAGAGAGGGAGACAGAACATGAGAGACTCCTAACTCTGGGAAACAAACAAGGGGTGGTGGAAAGGGATGTGGGTGGGGGGTGGGGGTGACTGGGTGATGGGCACTGAGGGAGGCACTTGATGGGATGAGCACTGGGTGTTAATGCTATATATTGGCAAATTGAACTCCAATAAAAATTAAAAAAAGAGAGACCATTGCTAATAGTTAAAGATAATGGAAAAGGCAAGAATGATGGGATTCAAAGAGCAGGTGGAAGCACCATCTTCATAGAGGAGTCAGAAAGTTAACAATTAATTAATAACTAAATTGTTAACATTAAATTAATAGATAAAAGACAGGCACTGAGGGGGGCACTTGACAGGATGAGCACTGGGTGTTATACTATATGTTGGCAAATCGAACTCCAATAAAAAAAAATATACAAAAAAAAAAAGCAAAAAAATAAAGCCCTCTTGCTGTATTTACTTATATGTTATTAGGGCTAAATTACTCAAAGTCATATAATTTATTTTCTTTTTTTGAAAGATTTTATTTATGTATTTATGAGAGACACACACACACAGAGGCAGAGACACAGGCAGAGGGAGAAGCATGCTCCATGTAGGAAGCCTGATGTGGGACTCGATCCCAAAACCCCGGGATCATGTCCTGGGCTAAAAGGCCGCGCTCAACCTCTGAGCCACCCAAGAGTCCCTAGTCATATAATTTCATACACTCACCACTTTGGTTTTATTTCAGTTAACTTTTCACATGTTATTCTTTTATATGAAAAGAAACAAAATGATAGAAATGGTCTCAAGTAGAAAAAAATTAATGACTGCATCCCCATAATTGGCAAAAATATTATACCTTTGTCTAATTTTTACTTCCTTGTAAAGAATAATAAGTAATTTTTATAAGCATGCCATCATTTTGAATATTTGTCAAAGCAGGTCAAATCCAAGGTATGGGTACTGCACAACAATGGCACCCTGAAAGCCTTGTGAGCAAAAAATGAGAAAATGAGTGATCAGTGCTCAGTTAAGATTCCCAAGACAGCAAAATTAAAGAGGTTTATGTTTTAGCTAGCTAGGAGAAATTTCAGCATGTTCACACATAAAGTCAAATTGATGGACATTTCTCTTTTACAAAATAATAAGCTGGTCATAGTTTGTACATATTCATCACTGTATGTTATAGATAAGTATGTTTCAGTATAAGCTCAAGATGACAAATTTGCTATGTCTTTGAAGTCTTATTTTGCTAAGACCTAGTAGCTCATTTTTATGGGTTATCAAGAGTATTTAAGGAGACGTTTCCAATTCGGGTATAGGCTAGTGCCTTTCCATGAAAGTCACTATCATTTGTTGCTATGTTGTTTGGGTAAGTTTCCCAGTAGGAGGCCGATCCTCAGCAGGATATCAGCAGAGCTAAATAGCAGAGCAAATACTGGACTCTCATAAGGCTTGTGATATTCCAGTTAAGGAAGCTGTATGTGATTTAATTTTTCCTGGGCAATACATCACTAGATAAAAATGCATTCCAAAGCTCTCTCCAGCAGAAAGGAAGGAGGAGTATGTTGATGAAGACCCATATTTCTGCCTCAAAAATGGAAATTCATTTACTGTTCTACTTTGAATTAGAGAGGGACATTTCCACCCACACAACAGAATGCAAACATATGGAGGGAAAGCACATGGATTCAACCCGGAGTACTCAGAGTAGAGAGATAGGTGCCCCTCTGGGGTTAATAGTAGTAGGTGCTTTGCAACTTATCAACAGAAGCAAACCTCAAAAGAAAACATTGCTCGAGACTTGATACTGGAAACAAACCTTGAGCAACTACATTAGACAAATCTGAAACTAGTTGTTAAGGACTAAGAAGGTCCCTGATTAAGACATTGCTCAATGTTAGTGGAAGTAAAGGGACACAACAGCATGGGACTGAATGGAAAATCTGCCCAAACTAGAGGAAAAAGCCAGATTGGTTACTTATAAACCAAGTATAGTTACTATATCTCTAGGAGAAACCAGAAGCTGACATCAGAAATTATCTTGTATCCAGTATAGTATTTGTTACTGCTCCTTTTTTCTTTCCTGCATTTCTTATTCAGGAAACTTCATAACATCCTAAATAGAAGTCCTACTTTAGATATCATTGTTCATAGAGATTTGGCCTACGTGGACCCACCATCATTTCTTTGGCTCTTGAAGAGGGTGAATCTATAGATAGATAGGAAGATGATAGATAGATAGATAGATAGATAGATAGATAGATAGATAGCCCTTAATAATATTTATATCTTAGCAAAGCTTAATCGTGTGTGGTTTCTATTTAAATCAGGTTATCAAGGATTTGTCCCTAAAACTTATAATTATTGGGAAAATAATGAAACATTAGAGACAAAGATGCAAAATTTTATCTCTTGCCCCATAACTAATTTAGCATATTCTCATTCACTAATCTTCATTTACATAATCCTCCTGTAAATTTATTTATGAGTTACTTTGTTGTATATGTGTTGTTTGTAATATATGAAAATATATGAAATAAAACCTGCCCACCAAGATATAATTTGTGAATGCTGTAGATATAAATTTTTTCCTTGGAGAAATATTTGTTAGTTGGCATTTCTAAATATAGAATTATACATGATAGGAATATAAAAATAAGTATACTTATAGTCAAATAGGAAGAAGTATGGAGGACATTAAAATCAGGTACATATGGTTGTAAATTCATGACTTACCATTTCATAAGTGTATATAATTATTATAAATAATTTGACTATTCTATTAGTAAGAATTATTACCAATTATTACTAATTAGTCTGGAGTTCAATTTTCAGATTTATAACATGGACAAAAATCTCCTCACAATGCTCTTAAAAGAGCTAAATGAACAGAGTGCTGAACAGAGCTCCTGATGGGTGTTATGGTATCAAGGATTGGTACTTGTTATTATAGAACACAGAAAACATCCCAGACACTATAAGGTGTGTTGTAGCTACATTCTTTATATGGTTCCTAAATTCTCCTGAAATGAAATTCCTATACTTGACTTAACATGAGGTTTTAAAATTATAATGATGTTGATAAATATGAAAATTTAAAAAAAATAGCCATTATAGAACATTGACTCTTCTAGCCTCTATGCAGAGAGTGTTATGTCAAGTAATGTTTATCACTTTACTAAAAAGGGGGTATTGTCCTCACAATATTGCAGATAAGGAGACGGATATTTGGATAGATGCATACACTTGCCCCAATTTCAAATCTAATAAATAGCACAACCAGGAAACAAATAAAAATAGTGTTATGCATATAATATGCATTCGGGCATTTTAAATAAATGTTATATAAATGTGACCTGATTTATATATTTGTTCATAAGTAATTGGTTTGTAATAAAAATGAAATATGAACCATTAGAAAAATAAATTCCTGGGGCACCTGGGTCTCTGCCTTCAGCTCAAGGTGTGATCTTGGGATCCTGGGATCAAGTCCCCGCATCGGGCTCCCTGCATGGAGTCTGCTTCTCCCTCTGCCTGTGTCTCTGCCTCTCTCTCTCTCTCTCTCTCTCTCTCTCTGTGTCTCTCAGGAATAAATAAATAAAATCTTTAAAAAAATAAATTACCTTGATGAAGTCCCAATAGTTCATTATTGTTTTTGTTTCTCTTGCCTTCATAGACACATCTTGCAAGAAGCTGATGTGGCCGAGTTCAAAAAGGGTGTTGCCTGTGTTCTCCTCTAGAATTTTGAGGGATTCTTGTCTCACATTTAGATCTTTCATCCATTTTGAGTTTATCTTTGTGTCTGGTGCAAGAGAGTGGTCTAGTTTCATTCTTCTGCATGTGGCTGTCCAATTTTCCCAGCACCATTTATGAAGAGACTGTCCTTTTTCCAGTGGATAGTCTTTTCTGCTCTGTCGAATACTAGTTGACCATAGAGTCAAGGGCCCATTTCTGGATTGTCTATTCTGTTCCATGGATCTATCTGCCTGTTTCTGTGCTAGGACCACACTGTCTTGATGATCACAGCTTTGTAATACAGCTTAAAGCTTCTGCACAGCAAAAGAAACAATCAGCAAAACTAAAAGAAAACCTACAGAATCGGAGAAGATATTTGCAAATGACATATCAGATAAAGGGCTATTATCTAAGATCTATAAAGAATTTATCAAACTCAACACCCCAAAAAACAAAAACATTTCAGTCAAGAAATGGATGAAGATATGAACAGATATTTTTCCAAAGAAAAGTTACACATAGCTAATAGGCACATGAGAAAATGCTCCACATCACTCAGTATCAGAGAAATACAAATCAAAACCACCATGAGATCCCACCTCATACCAGTGAAAATGGCTAAAATTAGCAGCACAGGAAATAACAAATGTTGGAGAGGATGTGGTAAGGGGAAACCCTCTTGCACTGTTGGTGGAAATGTGAACTGGTGCAGTAGCTCGGGAAAACTGTGTGGAGGTTCCTCAAAGAGTTAAAATAGATCTGCCCTACGACCCAGCAATTGCACTGCTGGGGATTTGCCCCAAAGATACAGATGCAGTGAAACGCTGGGACACCTGTACCGTGATGTTCATAGCAGCAATGTCCACAATAGCTGAACTATGGAAGGAGCCACAATGTCCTTCGACAGACGATGAATAAAGAAGATGTGGTCTATGTATGCAATGGATTATTACTCAGCCATCAGAAAGGATGAATAGCCACCATTTGCTTTGACGTGGATGGACCTGGAGGGTATGATGCTGAGTGAAGTAAGTGAATCAGAAAAGGATAATCGTCATATGGTTTCACTCATATGGGGAATATAAGAAATAGTGAAAAGGATTACAAGGGAAAGGAGAGAAAAATGAGTGAGAAAAATTAGAGAGAGTGACAAACCATGAGAGACTCCTAACTCTGGGAAACAAAGGGTAGTGGAAGGGGGGATGGATGGGGGGATGGGGTGACTGGGTAACGGGCACTGAGGTGGCACTTGATGGGATGAACACTGGGTGTTGGCAAAATGAATTTAAATAGAAAAAGGGAAAAAGTTAAGAAATAAATTACATGAATGTGGGATCCCTGGGTGGCGCAGCGGTTTGGCGCCTGCTTTTGGCCCAGGGCGCGATCCTGGAGACCCGGGATCGAATCCCACGTCGGGCTCCCGGTGCATGGAGCCTGCTTCTCCCTCTGCCTGTGTCTCTGCCTCTCTCTCTCTCTCTCCCTGTGTGCCTATCATAAATAAATAAAATAAAAAAAATAAATTACATGAATGTATAAGTGTGTGTGCATATATATATGTATACATAACAATTTTGAATATCTTTTGGGCAGTTAGGTCACTATAAATTAATCATCTTTCAACCTAAATGATCCTATGGTGCAGGGATCCACCATTTCCCTGACAGTAGGACATTCATGTTAGACCTGTGTGAGCAAGAGATAAATTTCTATTCTTTTAAGCCCTTGAAATTTGGAGTTTACTTCATATAGGAGCTAGTGTAACCCAGTCTAACAGAGAGACCATGATTGTAGAGTTAGGGGCAAATTGCCATTCAAAGTTAAATTAGGAGGATTAACATCTATTGTATATTATAATATAAAATAGAATAGATCAAGTATTCAAAAATTTTACTAGAAAGAGGTTGATGGATTTCATAATGCAACTGAAGAACCCGAAGGATAGCCTCCATTCTCCTTTTTACAATATGGACGGCATGGGAGAATTGGTAAGGAGGTTGGATAATGTTTAATATAAAGAAGACATGATAAGAGCCTCAAAGATATGATGAAATATAGAACAAAATCCCACAGACTAATCTGGCGGGCACTCTCAGGCAAAGGAAAAGTCGTTGGGCACCGATGGCCTGAGGCTTGCAGGTTTCACCTCTTACGAGCTGCGCATCCATAGGAGAGCTTCCAATCTCCGCCCCTTATCTGTAGAGAAATGCCTGCTTAGCCCTTTGTTGTTACTGTTGGAGTGATGGTGACGGGGTGTGTGAGAGAGAGAGGGAGAGAGAGCGCTGGAGGCTTCATGGTCATGTGTTGATACAGTGCCTGGGATGTACTAGCTTACAGTACAAGTCAAGTCATTTTTCCTCCTAAAGTCATGAAGTTTAAGCGGTACCTATCTCATTTTAGCTACTATACCACAATAACGAATAAATAAAATAAAAATCATTGAGTTGACTTTTCTTAGTCGCGTTTGAAAGGTGGCTGCTAGTGTTTGTGAGCCGGGTGGCATATGGAAGGACAGCCTGACAGACACTGAAAGAGCTCGAAGGAAACATTCCCACGTGGTTGCAAAAAATAGCAAGAGGATAAAAGGATATACAACGTGCATGACATCACAGAGGTGGGGTCAACTAGTTCTGCTCTGCGGAGTACAAGAAGGAGCTACATAGAATCAACTCAAGGAAAAAATGATGGTACAGGCACGCCCTTCAGGTGGAATGATAGCGAATGTGCCCAGTGGGGCCAGGGAAGATTGAAAGATCCCTGGGACCAGACTAGAAAGTAATTGTACTCAATCTTTATGAAAAGCTCTCTGGTGGTTAGATATCACCTGGAGAGGGAGCAGGGAGGCTGTGGAAGGGGCCCAAGTAGGAGACCGACCCGAGCGAGCGGGACCAAAGGCACGGGATCTGGGGCCCGCAGTGCTCACTATCCCCTCTAGCTGCCAAGCCTTCCTTCTCCCTCCCCCAACCAAGCTTATACCCTTCCTCTGATTGTTGCTCAAAGGCCAGCTCCTCCAGGAAGCCTTCCTTGATCACCCGGGCTGAGTCCGGTGACCCTCACCCGGGCACCTACTTGCCCTTGAGGCTACCTGTGTCACAGTGTTTCTCCCACGACCTGGTGAATGTTAGATTTTTTAAAATTAAGATTTTATTTACCTCTTCATGAGAGACACCGAGAGAGAGAGAGAGAGAGAGAGAGAGAGAGAGAGGCCGTGCCCCAGGCCGAGGGAGAAGCAGGCTCTCTGCGGGGAGCCTGAAGCGGGACTCCATCCTGGGACCCGGGGTCACGCCCTGGGCCGAGGGCGGCGCTAACCCGCTGCGCCCCCGGGGATCCTGCAGTACAACTCTGAACATATTGTTCAAATGCTCCCTTGGGGTGAGTCGGAGCGCCTAGGGTGGCACCGCTACGCACCCGGGAGCTGGGGCAGTCCCTGTGCCTGGACGTTTCGGGGATTGTCACTCCGCCCAAGGCGCGGGCCACCGTGCGTTACTTCAGGGTAACCCGCTTCCTGGGGAGCGCTCTGCGGCGTGGGCCGAGCTCGGCCGGGCTCTGGACGGCCTCGTCCATGGGCTGCACGGCCCCGCGCGGGGCTGCGTGTGCACCGCGTGGATGCTCCAGGCGTGCGAAGCGCCATAGCACGAGCGGAGCGCGGGCTCACGTCGGCGGCCGCCGCGGCTGATCCCAACCTCGGCCTCCCCCGCCGGCCTCCACCGCGGCCGCGCTCCTCCCGGGGCGGCTGTTTCACTGCTTCCTCCACCGGGTGAGGCGCTTCGTGTTCCTGTGAATGAGCGGAGTGCGGTGGCGGCAAGCCTGAGCCTCAGCAGGAGCTCCCTCCGAGCCATTGCTTTCCTGGTCTTCACCACGTGCTGCCCGGTGCTGGGTGTGCACTGGATCCACGCCGAGCGGTCTCTGGCGCAGCCACCGCCAGACACCTGGCTGCTTCCTCCTGGAAGGCGCCCTGCAGTCAGGGGGTGGCCGGGGCAGGAGGTGCTGGAGCAGGAGGCCCTGGAGCAGGAGGCGCTGGAGCAGGAGGCCCTGGAGCAGGAGGCGCTGGAGCAGGAGATGCTGGAGCAGGAGGCGCTGGAACAGGAGGTGCTAGAGCAGGAGGCCCTGGAGCAGGAGGCGCTGGAGCAGGAGATGCCGGAGCAGGAGGCGCTGGAGCAGGAGGCGCCGGAGCAGGAGGTGCTGGAGCAGGAGGTGCTGGAGCAGGAGGCGCTGGAGCAGGAGGTGCTGGAGCAGGAGGCGCTGGAGCAGGAGGTGCTGGAACAGGAGGTGCTAGAGCAGGAGGCCCTGGAGCAGGAGGCCCCGGAGCAGTAGACACTAGAGCAGGAGGCCCCGGAGCAGGAGGCGCCGGAGCAGGAGGCCCTGGAGCAGGAGGCGCTGGAGCAGGAGGCCCCGGAGCAGGAGGCGCTAGAGCAGGAGGCACTAAAGCAGGAGGCCCCGGAGCAGGAGGCACTAAAGCAGGAGGCCCCGGAGCAGGAGGCCCCGGAGCAGGAGGCGCTAGAGCAGGAGGCCCTGGAGCAGGAGGCGCTAGAGCAGGAGGCGCTGGAGCAGGAGGCGCTAGAGCAGGAGGCCCTGGAGCAGGAGGCCCCGGAGCAGGAGGCCCCGGAGCAGGAGGCGCTGGAGCAGGAGGCCCCGGAGCAGGAGGCCCCGGAGCAGGAGGCCCCGGAGCAGGGAAGGCCGCTGGAGCAGGAGGCCCCGGAGCAGGGAAGGCCGCTGGAGCAGGGGAGGCCCCAGAGCAGGAGAGGCCGCCAGGACAGGAGGCCCCGGAGCAGGAGGCCCCCGACCAGGCCGGCTGCGACCCGCACAAAGGCGCACCTTCCCTCTGTGGGCCCGGCCCGCGGAAACCCTGGGAGCGAATTAAACCACGAGGAGCTTCTCAGCTCGATCCGAGAGGCTTTTTTCTGCTCCATTTGATACCACAAGTAAGATCATCAAAGCGAGTCAGGGCAGGGCTGGGAGCCCGCTGCTCCTTGACCCCGGCCCCCCCTCCGGTTCTTGTGATGTGGATCCCGAGGCTGCAGGAAGTGCTCCCGCCCTAGGAATAGCAAGGAGATGGTATTTTTAGGTTCTTTTTTCTGTGACTCTAGTAAAATAACCCGAAGTTCTTTTGTGGCTCTAAGGGTTTTGATAAATCTGCCGCATTTCAAAGCGTGACAGGGGTGACACAACAGTTCTAGCCCAGGGGCTTCTGAAGAATCTCCGCAGGGCCCGGCGCTTCCCCGCCCCCGCACAGCCACCACCAGGTGAATTACCGGAGCATTTCACACAATGGACATTTTTCCCCCTAAAAAGTCATATGTCTTGTAATTTGGGGGCTCTTACAGCATCTAAGATTTAAAAAAAAAAAAAAAACCTCTTCACATGTTCTTTAAAATTGACGTTCTTTACTGAACACTCTGATGTATTTCAACTAAAATTTTATTTATTTATTTTTTCAACTAAAAATTTAATTTGGGAACGGTGACCTATAGCCATCAGACTCATCATCGATGTGGTGAGTGACACTAACAAATCATCCATGTAGTAATGAAAATACTTTCCATCTAAATTTTCTCATTCCTTGTTTTTCCATACTATTTAAATTTTTATCTGTTTGGAAAAAGGCTCTTCTAGGTGCTTGGATTTTCAGTCAGACTGGACAGAATTATATATTTAGACATAGAAGGTCCAGATTGTGAGATTCAAAAAAAGAATAATGGGAATTAAGGTGGATTTAATTGTGCTCATTCATTGATTTAATACATTTTAATTGTACGTCTCCTATATGCTCAGCATTCTCCTAGACACTGAGTGCAGTGATGATTTTCCAAATGAATCATTTAGATTTTTATACAAAACTTTCTAATAAATGATTTTTAAATATTTAGACTTATTTAAAAATTAAAAAGCACATTTTAAACACACCGTATCTTTTTTTTCAGCTTTATTGAGGTACAGGCTGACAGACAGACTTGTCTCCACACCTGTATGTGCACCTGTACAGGTCAAGGGTACAATGCGATGATCTGACATGTGGTTTGCACTGCAAAGGGGTTCCCACAGTGAAGTTGTGGATCACCTCACATATTTACCTTGCAACCTGTCTTCACTGAGAGCCCACTGGTTACCAAACTTCGGGCAGAAACTTCAGGGAATGCCGATACCTAGCATGTACCTCTGCCTTCCACAAGCTTAGATCCTAACAGGAGGAATAAAGCAGTCAACCAAACTCGTAGCACAAGAGAAAAATGCTTTGAGGTGAAAGTCAGAGTTGAGGGGAGCTGAGGGAGATTTCGCTAGGCTCAGGACACGTCACTGGAAGGCCTGGGCTCCGCCGGCGGAGGAAGCCCCACCAAAGAACCTTCACGGGAGATGGTGGGGGGCATGTGTTAGGCCGCTACCTGGCGGCTGGCATGGAAGCTTTCTGAGAAAGGCAGTGTCTTGATCAAAAAGTAATCCTGGTTTGTTGTTGTTTTGGTGGATTATAATATTCAGACAGAAAGAAAATCAAAAAAGAGAACACAACTTGGAAAATTCTTGTCATTATGATCCCAAAACACCCTGTGGGCGGACTTCATGGATTAGACTGTGGGAGGAAGAGAGGTGGTGGGTGCAGCACCCCACCCGCCCCTGGTGAAGGCAGCCCTGTCCTTCCTGGTTTTTCTCGAAGGTTATCTATCACCTCTTCAGGGAGCAAAAGGAACACGAAAAAGGGGAAGCCCTGTACGCAGAGACATAAAGAATAGTTAGATACCTGTTGTAGGAGGGATGGTAAGTGGAAAAGGAGTTAAGAAATCTGTGGGGATGATGGGGGACAAAAGGCTCCTGAGTTTGGCAAAAATCTCAGTGGTTGACACGTTATACTACTCCCTTCCTGAAACATCCTTTTTTTGTATCATAATATTTTTTAAAAGATTTCATTTACTTATTTATTTATTTACTTATTTATTTTTAAAAGATTTCATTTACTTATTTATTGGAGAGAGGGACAAAGAGAGAGCTGAAGGGAGAGGGAGAGAAAGAATCGAAGCAGACTGCCCACCGCGGGCGGAGCTGGGCTCCCTCCCAGGACCCAGGGAGCCCTAACCAAGAGCGGGTTGCTAAGTGGCAGAGGCATCCAAGTGCCCCCATATTTTAATATGTCATGTTGGAACTTCTGTTGTGCCCCCACAAGCATTTGAGTGAAGTTGCAGGATGTAAGTTATGCCACCTTGTCCTTTCACCTTTAAGTAGTTGGCATCGAACCCCAATCTCCACACTGTTCCTCACACTAGATCACTAGAATTTTCATTTACATGTGGCTTTTCCCTTTTAAGGAAAAGCACTGCAATTCTTCTCTTAATCATTATATTCCACTCTGCACCATAAACCCAGATTGAGCTGTTTTACTGATGAAATCGTACAATTCAGGCAAAACGGATTTTCCAGGTGGCATTTTTGAGAAGCTGAACTCACCACTTTTAATGGATCAGGGCACTGGGGCTATAACTCTCATGTTTGAGAATAAAGGCTCCTCTGCAGTACAACTGTTCTTTATTTTAATTTGTGCCTGAGATGCTTTGTGAAACACAAGGTCATTTAAAATTAAGGATAAGGCATTTTTTTCCATCATTTCCATTTCATCATATGCAATTCTTGATCACAATGTAGCTTGCTTAAAGCTGCAAATCCTCCAAATTATGGGGTCTGTTTCCAGCCCGCTGAGAGGGAAATTAGATATAGAACTTCTGTCTTCTGTTAATGTTAATGGGAGTTGCATGCCTAATTCCCTTAGAAGCCCAGAACAAATGTATGCTTATGAGTCAGCATTACTGGGTTTTCTGGGTCTTTACCCTTTAAAAGTGTCATTAGTCTGAATAATAGCCAATCCCTCTGGTTACTCCAAACGGAGCCCCAGCTACTGTAGTTGGAAACTCTGGGATTTCATCTCTCACAAATAGCCTGCACTAACCTCCGATCTGAACGTTCCCATATGCTATCCACTTTTGTTCCTTTGGGATAAAATTCAAACTCCCAAACTGCTCGATATTTACGTTTTTAGCTTACATTCTGATATTGAAGGGGAAATACTCATTAGGCGTTGAGATAGCTTTTTGGGATTTGTTTTTAACAGTATTACTCTTCATTTGAGTCCTGAAAAATTTTTAACTCTATCTATGCATTTTGTTCTTATTACACTATCAGAAAGTATTATTTGTTCCAGGCAAAATTATCTAAAGCAGTTCTGCGTTATGTGTTCTCATTCCTGAAGTATTTGCTCCTAGTGACATACTCATTGTTGAGTGCTTAAAGGACCTTATATCGTAAGTAGAGAAAGGACATCTTTTGGTAGAACTAAGAAGATGTTGTAATTGAGATTTTCAAAATCAGCAAGAACTTCAAAAACACCTAATATCTATTTTTTTCTTTAATCAAAGAAAAAAATTACGAATTGAAAGAGTCTTTAAATATTTTTAAGAGGAAGGCCAATAATATTAGAAGAGGTGAGGTTTTAAATTTTTTTTTTTTTAACCATAAGCTGGTTTTTCTTTATATCCTTGTTGTTCAGATGTGACCTCACCTGGAAGCTTGTTGGGAATGCAGAATCTCATCCCTGATTTTTTCATTATAAATCTGCTGATTGCCCAGTTCCACAGCTAATTTTTATGCTCATAGAGTTTGGGAAGCATCGCTGTATAACACTGAAACAAAGTCTAGACACTCAGAGTCAAGCCTCCTGTAATGCCAGGACTTTCCTATAATATCCCATCCTGGCAGAAAGTTGTCACTATACCTTGAGCCACAGAAAATTACCGTTAGTGGTAAATGTACACATCTTATCCTCATAACATAAAGGAGCTGCTATAAAATAAAGCAACTGGGGAGTTGAGGAGAGCGTGTTCTGAAACATAGTAAACACACACACAGTTGTCCCCCAGGATGATAATTTATTTACTATAGTGCTTCTCAAAAGTGCATAAGAATGACTGTAATGTTTATGAAATGTAGACTCATGTGCCCCATCCCCAGATATTTCTGTCATGTTTGTCCAGATTGGCATCCAGGAATATTTATCTTTTTTAAATTACCCCCGATGATGTGAGGTTTCCCTGGGCAACATTTTGAGAAAAATCATCTAATATCTACCTTGTATGCCAAGTTTGTTCCTTTCATTCCTGAGCTGTGTGGCATAGTTCAAAGTTATCACAATTTAGCACTTTGTAGATCAAAGAATATGAGAAGATAGAAAAAAAATACCATTGGGGTCTTGGAAATTTTGTATTGCCTGCTGATAAAAATACCAGTCTCCACTTACGAAACTAGGAGCAGTGGTACAATACTATCTCAAAAAGTCATAGCCAAACTGTTCTTATCAACAGTAGCTTATTATTAAAAGTAGACATTAACTTTGCCATTCTACTTAGAATGACATATTTGAGTAGATGAGGAAATTATTAGGTTGTTTTTAAAAAGTGTGTCATCAAAATAGGGATTAAAATTAGGGCTGTATTTCAATATTTGGATTCTTGAATAAATAACAGCTCGACAACTAAAGTGTATGTCGTCAGCCTATCTTTGCCTAGGGATTTTTCTTAAATCATCCCAATGTTGAACATTTTAAAGACTCATTCATTTGAAAATATTTATTGGAGCTACAGACATGAGTATATTGCTTGGGGCAAGTCCACAGATAGACAAAAGCATGCCCAGTAGTAAAGTTTGCAAAGAGGAACAATAACGATCAGGAGATAAAGGAGGAGCTACAAATCAACTTGAAAAGAAGTGACTGAAGGAATAGGAAGCAAGCAAGAGAACGTTTGAAATCAAATTAGATTTCAGGCACAAAAACAAAAATAGTTACCCCTCCTATTGTCTGGCAAACATAAAAAGTATCTGTATAATTAACTCTTGAGCCAAAGAGAAAATACTATTAAAAATAGTGAATATTTACTACAAATGCCAATGACCATACTGGTTCTCACAGATGGTGGGATGCATGAGAAGGGAAGCGGAGCCTTAAAGAGCAAAAAGGATAACTGAAAACACATATCGTAAATGTTAGATACATGAGGCTAGAAATGAGGATACCAAATCAAAGAATCAAGAAATAGGAAAGTTAAGAATGAAATAAGTATTAAAAGTGTAAATGCTGATATAGATATTTATTGAATGTTAATATCTTGAATATTCATATATATAGATAGTTATTTGATTTACCAGGCATAGTAAATGAGGACAAGTTTTTGCAAGATTAATCAGTTACTTAAAAAAATTAAAGGGATCCCTGGGTGGCGCAGCAGTTTAGCGCCTGCCTTTGGCCCAGGGCGCGATTCTGGAGACCCAGGATCGAATCCCACGTCGGGCTCCCGGTGCATGGAGCCTGCTTCTCTCCTCTGCCTGTGTCTCTGCCTCTCTCTCTCACTGTGTGCCTATCATAAATAAATAATAAAAAAAAATTTCTTTAAAAAAAGGGAAAAGAAGTGTTAAAAAAATTAAAGAAGGTAGGATAGTATCATGTCATAGAACTTTTTTTTTTTTTTTTAAAAAAAAAGAGGTGCTAAGAGGAGATAGTCTAGTGCCTCCCAGAGAGGAGTAAGTTAAAGCTAAGAGTTTCCACGGGGATCCCTGGGTGGCAAAGCGGTTTGGTGCCTGCCTTTGGCCCAGGGCTCGCGATCCTGGGGACCCGAGATCGGATCCCATGTCGGGCTCCCTGCATGGAGCCTGCTTCTCCCTCTGCCTGTGTCTCTGCCTCTCTCTCTCTCTCTCTCTCTCTCTCTCTCTGTGACTATCATAAATAAATAATAAAAAAAAATTTTAAAAAAAGAAAATGGGACAAGAGAATCAGGTGACTTCAGCAAAGACAGAGTGTGCAGTAGTGTTGAGTCGAGGGGCAGGGAGAACCCCAGTGGAGCCTGGTGGGAGACAGGAGTAGAAGCAGCTTTTCCGGGTGTGAGCAGTGAGGTTTGAAGAAGCAGGGAAAGGACTGCGCAGCGCCGGGGTGGGGGTGGCGCTGGGGCGTCCACCGTGGGCCCAGGCTGTGACCCCGGGTCCTGGGACCGAGGCCCGGTTGGGCTCCCCGCAGGGCCTGCCTCTCCCCAGCTCTCGGCCTCTCTCTGGGCCTCTCAGGAATAAATACACAAAATCTTCAAGAGTCGGGGTGTTGTGCTCAGGTGGAGGGGCGCGAAGGCCGCACATCCGCACGGGACACCCAAGCGGTGGTCACGGCAGCCGGTGACAGGGAGGGAGCGGCTCGCGGCGCCAGGGCCAGGGGCCCGAGCCAGGAGGGGCGGCCGGAGGGCCGAGGGGGCCCAGCACCTGTGGGGACTCTTGGATGGACTTGGGCCCAGGCCCAGGACCTGTAGGGACTCTTGGATGGACTTGGGCCTGGGGCCCAGCACCTGTGGGGACTCTCGGATGGACTTGGGCATGGGGCCTAGCACCTGTGGGGACTCTTGGATTGACTCAGGCCTGGGGCCCAGCACCTGTGGGGACTCTCAGATGGACTTGGGCCCAGGCCCAGCACCTGTGGGGACTCTTGGATGGACTCGGGCCTGGGGCGCAGCACTTGTGGGGACTCTCAGATGGACTTGGGCCCAGGCCCAGCACCTGTGGGGACTCTTGGATGGACTCGGGCCTGGGGCCCAGCACCTGTGGGGACTCTCAGATGGACTTGGGCCCAGGCCCAGCACCTGTGGGGACTCTCGGATGGACTCGGGCCCAGGTCCAGCCCCCGTGGCACACCAGCTACCTGCTGTGCCTGCTGACCGCAGTGCCGTCCCTTCTGCAGGAAGGCCGCAGCAGGCCGCCCGGCCAGACAGCTCCGTGGGACAAGGCCACAGAGAGTGCCGAGGTGATGGGCGGGCCGGAGGCTGCGTGTGCTGGGCTCTGGGTCTGGCCTGGGTTCCGGGAGGACTTAGCGCCGGGAACTGGTACGAGGAGAGTGTGAGGAAGCGCCTGAGAGCACTGGGGTGAAGATACCCCATGTTCCAGGAGGCTCATGATGGTGGCTGAGGGCTTGTGCTACCAGGAGGGATGGACAGACGCCAGGGACAGTGACCAGGAAGCAAGACGTGCAGAAGCCTCCATCCTTATGTGGCAGCGCTTCCCCGACTGCACACCTACCACCTCAAGAGCCGGCTCCTTCACTTCCCAGCCAACTCACGTCCCCTCTCGTTTGTTCCCTTTGGCAGGAGCCTGTCACCATCCCCGCTGCAAGGTCACTCCCATGTTGGCGACTCTTCTACTTTTTCTCATGGTACCGTGTGCTCTTTCTTCACAGAACATTGAATTAAATCCTTATTTGCCACAATCATACATTCACTATCCTCGTTCACTCTTCCCCACGTCCTGCAAGGGTGGGAAACACGAAGGCTGGTCTGTTTTTTGCACCGTAAGATCCCTCCAACGTGAGAGAGCACCTGGCACAAAGCAGGTGCTGGAGCAGTGATTGAGTGACGCAGCCCCAAAATGCCACGTTTTTTTGTAATTGTATGAATATGAAGACTCACCAGTGTGTCTGGCGGAAGGGCCACCGTACGTTGGGACAACACAGTAAACATGTGGGAAATAATCTACGGCTCAGTACAGGAGCAAAAGTGGTCAGGTTTTTTCCTGATTGCTACTGCAAATTCAGGCAACTACGGACGTTCCTGGAGAACAGATGCAACAAGGAAGGGATTAATACCACATGAGCTAAAAACACTAAATACAAAAGAGGACCAAATAAATTGGTAGATGAGTCAATTCTTTAAAAACCGCAACAAAATACTTATAATGTAGTAATTTTAGCTACGAAAAATGGAGACAATTCTAAGCGCACGTCACTGTGATGGAGAAAATGAATGGAATCCCATAGAAAGGACATGAAAGTTAAACGGGACACAATGGAAATCTGCTTCTTTTCTGTCTTGCATCTACTTTTTCAACTTTTCTTTGGCAAAATACCCATTGCCCACATGTCATATTCAAGGAGAGACAGTGTCTATCACAAGCTCCAGCTTTTGACATATGGCCTAAGACAGTAAAAGACCCCCATCTGCCTGAAAACCTCCACCCGAGCCTCTCAAATTACTTCAAGAATGAGGCACGTGAATCAACTTAGGCCAATGGGAATCAAGCTGGGTTTCTGTTTTTGTTTTTTTAATATTTATTTTTTCATGAGAGACACACAGAGAGAGGCAGAGACACAGGCAGAGGGAAAAGCACGCTCCACGCAGGGAGCCTGATGCGAGACTCGATCCCAGGACTCTGGGGTCATGCCGTGAACCCAGGAGAGAGACTCACCGACTGAGCCACCCAGGCGTCCCAGGACATCTGGATTTCTCAGACATAGAACTCAAAAAAGAAATATAACATCTAAAAATATTTTATATTGATTATACGTTGGAATATTAGTATTTTGACCTGTTAGGTTAATTACATTAATTTTGTGTGTTTCTTTTTACCTTTTAAATATAACAACTGAGAAAATTTGAAATCACATTTGTGGCTTGCATCATATTTACACTGGACAATATTTTTCTAGCGTATATAAAAAAGAATCCTAAAACGTAATACATAGGACATTTTTCTTTATATCAATGTTTTGATGGCAATTTTGCAAATGTAGCATCACTTTAATATGTAAACCCTGATAAGAACTTAAAGTAAACAGAAACACAATAACTTTGTGAATATGGACCTTGTGTATTGGGTCTAGCACAAGTCTGAAAATCTTGACAAAAATTGACGAGCCTCTGTGTCTGTCTCCTTTACTGGCACCTAGAGGTTGGAGGCACAGTTTGATTCGAAGCTCCCAGGACATCACAGGTCCAAATGTCGCTCTTGGTTGGCCCTGTGTTGCTTCTGATCAGTAGCCCACCAGCTTCGGTCCCAGCATGACGACCTCAGTCCAGCATGTGGCAGTTCTCAGCAGGTGGAACCCACCGAGTCTGCGGGTCATCGTCTATGTTGGCTTGGATCGGGTCACTTACGCTTGTGGGGGGAAAGCAGAAGACTGGTTCTGTGCTCACATGTAGAGCTTACCGTCGTGGCCTGTGGTCGGGGGGTGCCGATGTCCCCCAGGATCCACTGTGTCTCTTTCCCAAGAATGGGACTCTGACTTCCACTAGACACAATAGATATATTTCCCAAAGTCCCTTGTAGGGACATGAGTACAGACGGTTAGTCCTAGCCAATGGGAAGCTGGGACGCAGTGGCAAGGCTTCCTAACAGGAAAGAGCATCCTTGTTTCCTCCTTTCGGGCCGAAGCACGCGTGCTGAGATGCACACGGGAGGGGAGCTGGAGCAGCTTCCTGGGACCGCGCAGGGTAACACGGGCGGGCGGTCACAGGACAGCGTCATCAAAGGAATCTGAAAACAGAACGCTCATGAGGCTTTTACATTAGACTTCAACAGACTTGGATCTTCTTGTATAAAAGATGGAAACTTTCTTGTTTAAGCCACTGTTAGTTTGAGTTTCTGTTGCTCAAGAACCAACATAATTCTTACTGATACAATTCCAAACTACATGTGTCGTTCAGATTATGAATTTTGTCATTTTGTTTTGTTTTGTTTTGTTTTTTTCAGACCAAGAGAGAAGGAGAGCGTGCAGGAGGTTTATTTATTTATTTATCCTGCTCCTCAGAAGGGGGTTGGGGTGGAGGGAGAGAGAGAATCTCAGGTGGACTCTGTGCCGGATGCCCTGGCCCGAGGCGTGGGGGGGGGGCGCGGGGGGCTCGCTCTCGGGATGCTGAGGTCACGACCGAGCTGAAGAGTCAGAACTCAACCGACGGAGCTACCCAGGAGCCCCATTATAAATCAAATTTTATGTACACTTTCTTTTTCTGCAACTATTGCTTTAATTTTTTCCCCCATTTTTTACTGCATATTTCTTTAGATGCCACTATTTTTCTTTATATTATTAATACTTTAGTTATAGTTAATGTTGAACATGTTTTTAAAATCCTAATGTTCAGTCTATGAAGATTACTTAGGGGAGCTATAATTTTGCAAGATATTTTTACAAAGTAGTTTATCATTTTGTGGTTTGGGAAGTGCCAGCTTGATTCTGGAACTTCACATATGTTTTGTCCCAGTATTTCTTACAAATGTCTTTGCAGTTATTAAATCAATGCCCAGATTCCTGTCCGAACACGAGACATCGTGTGTCCCATGAAGGTTTATACAGCCTTAATCTTTCTCTACTAGTGTTTTTGATAATATCATAGCAACCTATAAAAATGGCTGTAAAATAAAGATGCATATAAGTGCGGGTATATAAATAAAATTTAAAAATTTAAATTACTTTGAAGGACAGAGTGGGTTTGCCCATGCAAGAGGTCAGACCCAAAGGAAATAACTTTGTCTCACACTTAGAAAAAATTCAGCAAAGAGCAAGATGAAAACAGTCACTTGAGTAAACTGGTGTTAAGTAGCCTTAGAGAAATATGTTTTTCAGGAAAGAGAGGAGAGTGCATCCTGGAGAACTGAGGGCACAAAGGGATGAGCCATCCCGAGTGTGTAGAGAGGGAGCTACGGTCCCAGGAGCCGGTCGTGTGATGTGCACGGTGGGGGGACGTCAAGGACCCGGGAGGGGACGCATGTGGCTCGGTGAATGAGAAGAGAATGGTGCTGAAGCCGAGACTGGTCAGGGGGCAGCCGCAGCCCACAGGAAACCAGGGGTAGGAACTGGGAGCAGGTTGGAGAGGACTTAGGGGCTGCGCAGAAAATCCAGCAGTGCGAGTCCGTCTTCACAGCCAGGGCAGGGTCAGCATCCCGCCAGGGACCGGCGCCCGGTGGCTCAGGGGGCTCAGGTCCTCCCTGGACCCTGCCCTGCCCCCTGCCCCTGTTCCATCTCACAAATAACTAAGCTCTTAACAACAACCCCATCCGTGCAGTTTACTGGGGAGTAATGGGCAGCTGGACTGAAACCCTTGAGAAGAGAAGTCGGAGAAGGGACAGTTTGGGTTTTATCCACTTAGGAGATTGCCCCAAACACCCTCAGTTAGATCAACAGAGGGAGTTCAGAGGTGGGTAAGAATGCTGGGCTGAATACATCAGTTGAAGGCAATGGGGCTTAATGAAATTTAAATGTTCTTAGAACTTCAATCAAATGCTATGACTCTTCTGACCCTTGAGGATCGGAGAAAACATGCATTATAATGAAATGATTTCAAATCACTGCATAATTTCACAATTATTTTGAGTGACAGCATAGCAAATAATATTGAATATGGGTACTGCTTTCAAACTTTTCTTTTTCCTCTAGAAAATGGGTTCTCATTTGAATTTGAATCACTTTGGGGATAAATGTAGTTCCCTGATACTGCTGCAACAGTTTCAGACCATACATTCAGGAGGACTTAATATGGAAGGAATGAGAAGGAATCGGACTGAGACACCCTGGTAACAGCATCTCACGAGCTTGTGACAAGGCTGCCGGTCTGCATTTTGCCCGTGTGCCAGGCACGAAAAGGAACAGCCTCTACCGAGTGGCACCTAGATCGTTTTCTAGGTTCTAGAACTGGTAAGGGGGAAAAAGCCAAGACTTGCAAGAATAATTTGGTTGCACATATGAATTCTGTTAGGTTTCCTGGTATGTTGAGGTATTAGAGATATGTGCATTTTTTTTCCAGATGGTACAGTTTTATTTCAATTCTGGCCTGGCCCAGGTGTTTCTCCTGCATGCCTGTGCACACGTATAAGGGGTCAATGAACCCAGGCATACACTGGAGTGGAAATAGGTTTTGAATTGTTGCTTTGATTATATTTTCAAATGTTTTGTATTAGGAAGAATGTAAAATATGGTTTTAAAAATCACTTTTGCATTTTTATGCCCATATGGCTATTTTATGGCAAATAATTAGATTTATATTAGTATGATTTCTATATTATATAAAATACATGTATATACAGTTAGAACTGTTGAGTAGTTGGAAAACTTTTGGAATTTCTTTAAGAAAGTGAAGTAAATAAATAGGAGCATGTGCTTCCTTTTTCTAAACAATTCAAATCTATAGATGCCCAAGTTGGCATTGCAAGCATAGTGCCCAGACTTGCAGAAATTAAGTTATTTCTTATAATTTTATATAAGAAATATATATATTTCTTATCCGCCTTGAGAAATACGCACAAAGAAAGCCCCATCGTATGCAAGTACCGATCCTCGATGGGCTGGGGAAGAGAAGGAAGTAATGGATTCTATGCTATTTTATTAAAAACTAAGTAGCTCCTTCATAGTGCCATACAGAATGTAAAGCACTTTCACATACAATATTGCATTTGAATTCTCATGAAAATCACCTATAATTCTCCCCAAACATGTACCCTTGTTAAAACCAGTACATAAAGCTATTTATGATGTATGTTATGTGGCCTCATTCCTGATTTCCTTTTATATATTAGTTTGTTTATTCATCATTCTCTTCTCCTCCCTGCGAATGGCATCTTCCCTAATGATGTATTTATTCTTAAGTTTCCTTGATATTTTCCTGAACAAGGTGAGTTCCAATTATTTTTTTTTAACTAAGGGTGGAAGCAATAATGTCATTTTATGAGGAGGACAACAACAATCTCCCCCCCCCCCCGACCCGAGGTTTAAGATCATTCAGTCTTGCCTGTGTGGTAATACAGGTAGGGCCTCACATGAGACAACTGGTTTTCCCCACCATGGTCCCTCCACGGCTCTTCTTCATCCTGTGGTCATCGTCATCAGCCTCCGCACACATTAACATGTTCTTTAAAGCTAGTGTAGAGAGAAGACATGGCTGCAGGAAACTTTTAATAATAATGTCAGTGGGTTTTAAGAAGCCAACGCCTCTGAGGCTTTTACCACAACTGAGAGCTCCATGCTCATGGCCACGCAAGAGAGGCCAATCCGAACATAATGGCAGCCACCACCACGACCAAACCCGACTTCCAGTCTCCTTTTGGTCTCCAGTCTCTGCTTCAGGGGCCCAAGTCTCCCTGCACTCCCTTGGATAACTCCCTCCCTCCTCCTCCTTCTATTCTCTTCCTACAGCAGGTTCTCAAAGAAAGGTTGTACCACTATTCAAACACGGTTTCTTAAGCCTTAAGAAAAACTGGAATGAAGATGCTTTCTCACCCCCGACCCCCACGTTTGTATTTAAGTTCCAGTTGGTTAACATATAGTGTGATATTGGCTTCAGGAGTAGAATCAGTGATTCATCACTTCCGTACAACACCCAGTGCTCATCACAACAAGGGCCCTCCTTAATCCCCATCACCCAACTGACCCACCCTGCTGCCCACCTCCCCTCTGGTGACCTTCAAGTTGTTCTCTACTGGTTTGTCTCTCTCTTCACTCCATTTGCTTTTCCTCTGCTCATTGTTTTGTTTCTTAAATTCCACATGTAAGTGATATCATGTGGTATTTGTCTTTCTCTGACTGACTTGTTTCACTTAGCATATTCACTAGCTCCATCCATGTCATTGCCGATGGCAAGATTCTTTCTTTCTTTCTTTTTTTTTTGGTTGATATTCCATATTGTGTGTGTGTGCACGAATATGTATACACCACCTTTTTTATCCATTCGCAGGCAATGGACACTTGGGCTGTCTCCATAGTTTGGCTGTTGTTGATAGTGCTGCTATAGACATCAAGGTGCAGGCGCCCCTTTGAATACTATGTTTGTATCCTTTGGGTCAATAGCCAGGAGTGCAATTGCTGGGTCATAGGTTAGTTATATTTTTGACTTTTTGAGGGACCTCCACACAGTTTTCCAGAATGGCTGCACCAGCTTGCATTCCCACCAGCAGTGCAGGAGGGCTCCCCTTTCTCCACATCCTCACCAACCCTTGTTGTTCCTGTGTTGTTAATTTTAGCCATTCTCTCTGGTGTGAGGTAGGATCTCATGGTGGTTTTGATGATAAGTGATGTTGGTATCTTTCCATGTGTCAGCCATCTGTATGTCTTGGAATGAAGAAACTTTTAAAAAAAACTATTTACTTAAATAATTCTAGGTATCAGTAGGCTTTTATGTTTTCAGACAAAAGCCTTTTCCTGGTATCTCTGAAATTATTTTACTTGTGGTTTGGTTTTTTGTTGTTGGTGGTGGTGGTTTTTTTTTTTTTTTTTTTTTTTTTTTGGTCTGGCAACCTCTAAGTTCATTATCCCCCAAATTTGTAGAGGCTCAGCTCCCTACAGCAAAAAGGTGGATCCTTACACCCAGTCTTAAACTAACAATAATCCCAAAAGACTAAGTCATTTCTAGAATAAGAGGGAGCCATAGGATATTGCTAGTCATTAGTAGCGTCACTGGCCCTTAAAATGCCCCCTTAGGAATCCAAAGTGATAATAGCAAGTAGTAGGAGTAGCTAACATTTCTGACTGCTATGTACCAGCTAATATTTTATATGACTTTCTCATTTAATTATTATAAAAAAAAACCATGAGTGAGTATACTATTTTCGCCATTTCATAGAGGAGATAGCTGATTTTGAATCATTTTCTTTAGAGGAATTTGGTGTTTCATATTGCTCCTATATTTATGACTCTCCTCTAAGTACATATGTACAAGTAGATAGACTCATACACATACATTTTTAACTAAAGAGTCTGTGTATATCCTTAGAATTTGGTTCTATCACCGGTAGCAGAGTACCTTTGAGAAAAAAATATACTTTTCTTGCTGTTTCTATAGTTTAATTTAAAAACATATGTCCTTTTGAAACATCCTAAAGAAACTGACAAACCAAATGTTGTGAATCTTTAAATGATTGCGTTGTGTTCAAATATTTATGGAATGGCAGAAGAAAGCAAAAAACAAGGACTCAAGTAATAATTGGGTATTTCAGTTTCTGAGAGCTTTGAAGGTTCTGAAGGCAGGAACTGGGTTCCCTGTCGTTTACAAATGCCCAGGAGAGGCTAGAAAGGATGTAAAGGGCCTTGAGTTAAAAGAGATGGCAGTCAAAGGGAAGAAGGCAAGCAGATGTTGAAAAAGGCTCACGTGAGTTAAGAGGAGTTGCAGGGACCAACACATAGCTAGAGTGGTAGGTTATTGAGGAAAACAGAACAAAAATACTGATAAATTCAATGTAAGTAGTATTTCACAATGCATTTTATAATGATAACGCCTCATAACACGCCACTTAGTTTACTAAAAAAAGAATTGTTTATTGAAGGAACAGTAGAAATAAAAAAAAAATAAGATTGTAGATTACTGAAGCATTACACATTTTAGACACCAGTTCAAATTCTTACCTTAGTACTTCCAAAATAATTGTGGGAGGGTCAAAAAATAAGGAGAGAGAGCTTTTTTGTACAGTAGCCAATAAAAAGTAATAATTTACATTTACCTTAAGCATACTATAATAGCTAAAGAAGCAATTGTTAAAGTGTGGTGCCAAGGGCAGCATATGGGAACTGGTTAGAAATACAGATGTTTGGGGCTCACCCCAAGCTCCCTGAATCACAGACTCTGGGGTGGGACTCTTTAATGTGGTTTACTAAGCCCTCCAGGTGATATTAACGTAAGCTGAAGTTCGAGAACCCCCGTGACTCAGGGGTTAGGCTGCACCAGGTGCGATAGCAGACAGACCCCCGGTCGCAATAGCCTAAAACTAATGGAAATTAGTTTCTGCTCAAGGAAAAGCTCAGAGCTAGCGTGGCTCCTTGAGAGGCTGTTCTTTGAGGATGCCATCATCCATGCCATGCCTCTCCACATTTAACACATGGGGCAACATACCTTTTTTATTTTTTCATAGTTTTATTGAGAAATCATTGACATGCATCAGTGTGTAAGTTTCAGGAGTACAGTGTGAATGTTTGATTTGTGTGTATTGTAAAGTGATGACCACAGTAGGTCTAGTTACTTCTATCTTCTCAGGTAGATGCCATAAAAGGAAAAGAAATAAAAAAAAAAATCTTCCTCTGGTAGTAAGAACTCTTAGGATTGTCCTCTTAACTTTCCTACACACTAGACCACACTGTTAGTGATAACCTCCATGCTGTACTTTACATCCCGAGTCCTTCTTGACTTTATAACTGGAAGTGTGTACCCTTTGACCACTTTTCTCGAATTCCCTCCAGCCTCAACTCCTACCTCTGATCGCTTTGTCTATGGGTTTGTTTGCTTGCTTTAGATTCCACATATAAGTGAGATCCTATAGTATTTACCTTCCTTGGTCTGACTTATTGAATTTAGTAGAGTGACTTCAAAGTCATTCATGTTGCCAATGATAGGATCTCCTCTTTTTTATGACCCAATAATACTCTGTTGTATGACTATGCTGCGAGCTCTTTATCCATCCATCCACTCTTCAGTGGACGCTTGCATCGTCCTCATTCCGGACTATTGCAGATAAAGCTGTTGTGACCAGGAGTGCAGATATCTTTTCAAGTTAATGCTTTCACTCCTTTGGATACGTTTGCAGCAGTGGAACTGCAGTATCATATGGTAGCCCTATTTTTAATTTTTTTAAAAAACATTTATTGATGTGTTTATTTGACAAAAAAAAAGAGAAAGCAAGAGAGCCCAAGCAGGGGGAGCAGCAGAGGGAGAGGGAGAAGGAGAAGCAGGCTCCCTGCTGAGGAGGGAACCAGCCTTGGGGCCCTGTCCTGGGACCCTGAGGTCATGACCTGAGCCAAAGGCAGACACCTAACCAACTGAGCCACCCAAGCACCAATATTGTTAATTTTTTTGAAGCCCCTCATACTGTTTCCCAGAACAGCGCTATCAGTTTGCTTTCCCACCAACAGTACATAAGGATTCCCTTTTCTCCCTGTCCATGGCAGGACTTGTCTTATCTTTTTGAGGATGGCCATTTTAACAAGTGTGAGGTGATAGCTCACTGTGGTTTTCATTTGCTTTTCCCGAATGACTAGTGATACTGAGCATCTTTCCCTGTACCTGTTGGCCTTTCCTATCTCTTCCTGGGAGAAATGTCTATTCAGGTCCTTTGCCCGTTTTTAAATTGGGTTGTCTTTTTGCTATTGGATTGTATGAATTCTTTATATAATTTGGATATTAACCTTTTGTAAGATATCCAGTTTGCGAATATCTTTTCCTGTTCCACAAATTGTCCCTGCACTTTGTTGATACTTTCTTCTGCTGTGCAGAAGCTTTCTGGTTTCATGTAATCCTATTTATTTTTTATTTTGTTTCTTGTGCTTTAGGTGTTAAAACCCAAAAATTATGACTAAGACTCATGTCAAGGAACCTTGTTTTTATGTTTTCTCCTGGAAGTTCAAAGGTTTCAGCTCTTACATGTTTAAATCTTTAATCAAAAAAATAAAAATAAAAATAAAAAATAAAAAAATAAAAAATAAAAAAATAAATCTTTAATCAATTTCAAGCTAACTTTTATGAGTGGCATAAGATATGGGTTTAGTTTCATTCTTTCACATGTCAATAGCCAGTTATCCCAATACCATTTATTTAAGAGACAGTCTTTTCCCCCATTGATTATTCTTGGCTCTCTTCACAAATTTTTGCTGACCTTTTGTACTTAGGTATAAATCTGGGCTGTCAATTCTGTTCTACGTGCTGGTCTACGTGTCTGTTCTCATACCAGTATCACACTGTTTTGATGATCACAGCTTAACTGTATAGCTTAAAATCAGGAAGTGTGATGCTTTTCCTGTGTTTTCTTTCTCAGGATTTCTTTGGCTAGACAGAGTCTTCTTTTAATTGAGAATTTAATCCACTTATATTTAAGGTGATTATTGATAGATAAGGACTTACTAATGCCATTTTATTCATTGTTTTCTGGTTGTTTTATAGGCTCATTGTTTCCAACCTGCTGTGTTGCATGTATATGTGCGTGTATGTTTATTGTGAGGCCTTTTGGCATCAGTATGCTTGACTTCTTTATTGTGTTTTTTAGTGTAATTACTACACATTTTCCTTTGTGGTTACCATGAGGCTTACATAAAATATTGTAAACTTATAATACCATATTTTCAATTGATAACAACTTAACACTAATAGATTTTGTAGACTTTAAACTTTTACCTCTCCTCCTCCTGGCATTTGAGGTTATTGCCTTTATAATGCACTTTTTTATATTGTGTAACTAATAAAAGAATATTGTGATTATGGTCATTTTTACTGTATTTATTTCTTTAATTTTCTGAAGATTGTATTTATTTATTTGAGTGAGAGCGTGAGAGACAGAGGGGGAGGGGGAATCTGAAGCAGACTCTGAGCTGAGTGCAGAGCCCAACACAGAGCCTGATCCCAGACCCTGAAGATCATGACCTGAGCCAAAGTTAGATGCTTACTGACTGAGCCACCCAGATGCCCCTCATTTCTTTAATTTTTAAACTAGAGTTTTGAGTTATGCACCACTATTATCATACTGAAGTATCTATGACTATATGTTTACTATTATCAGTGAGATTTATGATACTTTTTAATATTTTTATGATGTTAATTAATGTTCTTTTGTTTCCACTCAAAGAACTCCCTATAGTATTTCTTATAAGGCAAGTCTGGTATTAATGGATTCCCTCAGCTTTTTTGTTTGTTCAAGGAAGTCTTTATCCCTCCTTGATTTCTGAAGGAAAGCTTTGCCAAGCATGGAATTCTTAGCTGATCTTTATTTTCTCGTAGTATTTTGAATATATCATTCCATTCTCTCCTGGTCTGCATAGTTTCTGTTGAGAAATCTGCCAACTTCTCTTTTTCCTCTGCTGTTTTTAAAATTCTTTTTTTCTTTTCATTGACTTTGGACGACTTAATTATGATGTGTCTCAGGGTATCCTAGCTGGATTCAACCTATGTAGGATCCTTTGGGTTTGGTGGATATGAATGTCCATTTCTCTCCCCAGGTTCAGGAATTTTTTTTAAAATATTTATTTATTTGCTTATGATAGACATAGAGAGAGAGAGAGGCAGAGACACAGGAGGAGGGAGAAGCAGGCTCCATGCCAGGAGCCTGACGTGGGACTCAATCCCAGGACTCCAGGATCTCTCCCTGGGCCAAAGGCAGGTGCCAAACCACTGAGCCATCCAGGAATTTTTCAGCCATTATTGCTTTAAATATATTTTCTGTCCCATTCTCTTTCTCTTGTCCTTCTAGAATTCCCATAATGTGAATATTTTTGTTTCTTGTCATTGTTCCTATAATTCCTGTAGGCTTCCTTCACTCTTCTTCATCCTTTTTTAATTTTTGTCTCTCTGGGTAATTTCTAATATCTTAAAATCTAGATTACTGACCTTTCTTCTGCATGGCTAAGTCTACATTTGAAACTCTCTATTGAACAGTCTACCAAATCTCTATTGGGATTCTTCAGTTCAGTTATTTCCTTTTTGAACTCTAGGATTTTTTAAAAATTTATTTTTATTTTTAATTATTTTTATGGCTACTATTTCTTTGTCAAACTTTTTTCACACATTCATCATGCTCCTAATTTTGCTTACTCGTCTGTGTTTTCTTGTAGTTTACTAAATTTTCTTAAGAGATTATTTTGAATTCTTTGGTAGTTCATAGATTTCTATTTCTTTAGTCTCAGTTATTAGACTTTTATTTGTTTCTTTGGGTAGCATCATATTTACCTGACTTTTTGTGATCCCCGACTCCTTACACTGGTATTTGCACATTTGAGTAATTGGGCTCCTTTTCCAGACTTTACAGGTTTGTTTTGGCAAAGATTGTTCTTCACCAGTCAGCTCTGGGTTTCTGGATAAATCTGCTGGTAATGTTCTCGGGCAGGTGGGATCTACTATTATGGTCTACTTCTGGGTGAGTCAACTGTTTGAGCTCTAAGAATGGGGATGGGGAGTGGTATGCCTCTGGCTGAAAACAATTAATAGAATTTCAGGCTTAGTTCCCTTTCTGAGTGAGACTATAGGATGAGTTCTATGATTGTATTTTCTGGTCAGTCTTACGAGATGGTTGGAATGGATTCTATATTTAGAATAGATGGGAAATGAATTAACTTCTTTGCCCTCTCAGGGTAGCAGGAGAGGACCCAGGGCCTGTACAGCTCATTGTTTGGGGATCCGAATCAATCAGTGTCAGAGCATGCACTGAATTTTTTTTGTCAGGCCGGGCCACCGGTTGTGCTCTACAGATGAGGGAAACCATGGACCGTGTTCTTTGTTCAAGTATCACTGTACACAGTTTCCTGTGTGCTATGGTTAGGCTTCCTGGTTGTGCAGGCTGAAGACTGAATTTAGTGATGAGTGGGGCTTATTAGATTCTCTGTGAGGCTGACCTGTACCCCAAGTTCCCTGCTTAACTGGGCCACTTTTCCTTTGCAAACTATTGGCTCTGCCTACCTTTCTCTAGGCTTGAGCCCCAGTGGTCCCTACCACTTTCAGGAGTTGTCACCAGTCCTTCTGTTCAGATGGGGCTAGAAGATACTCTCCACAGCAGGTAGAGCTATGACTCCACTTTTTGCTTGGTCATGGGCAAAGTCAGCTCTAGGGCCAGAAAAACTTATTTGAAGATCTAAAGCAGACAGGTTGGCACCCTGGTGAGTTCCCTGGTCAGAATGCATCCCTGACTTTGTTCTGCAAATGGGCAAAGCATCTAGTCAGGATCACCAGTTGAGCCCTGCAGGTTTGAACTCAGTCCACCAAGATCAATATGCTGGTTGCTACAAGCCCTCCCCTTCTCCATCGCAGTTAGATTTTTGGTGGTTGAGCCCTGCAGATTCTCCCGCAATCCCTGTGGTGCCAGATCAGAGAAGTACCATGTGGTGCTCCAGAAGCCTGAAGGAGAAGCAGTGTGGTCTATGTGTAGCTACTACTCTTCTTTTAATGCAGTCTGTCTTGGCCCTGTGGGGCAGGAGGTGCTTTAGCCTTACCCCTCCCAACTCCCCAGAATTCTAAGATTCTCTCAGTGGTGGCTTGTCCCTGAATGGTTGTTAGTTGTTCTTCTTGTGAAGATCAGTGAAGTCAAGAATGACCTATTTTGGCATCTTGCTGGCACCATCACCCCTCAACATATCTTGGGAGTCATTTTCACTGCAGTCACCAGAATGGGAAAATAACAGTACTTTAGCTGCCATTCCTTGGGCCACATTTAACTATAAGGAAAGGCAGGAACTGTATCCTAGCTTTGTGCCTAAAAGCATGAAGAAGCCAATGCCAGTGGCAAGCTGACTTTGTCAAGTACATACTTAATGTCAATTCTTTCCTTTAGTTCCTCTATTGAGATCTGTATCAATGCCTAGATATACATATAGGTGTATATATAAAAACATTATTCTCATGGCTTAATTTATTTGTTACACACATTGATAGCCTATTTACAACTTCAACACTCTACTTGATCTTGGATACTGTAGTATCTCCTTAAAAATTTCATAGTTAATGATTAAAAATAGCCTTTAAAATTTTTTGTCAGTTTCAACTTTAACATAAATTCTCATGCCCATCCAGGGTACAGAGGGTCTACATGTGTCTAAATTAACATAGTCAATAAAAGTTTGCATTTCTGCAGAAATAAAAAATATATATTTTCTACCATCTTTTATATGCCCCGAACATGAAACTAAGGGCTAGATACCCTCATATGAGATGGAAGAGCCACAGACATATTTTAATAAGCATTAGTGTCATCACAAATGTTAGAAATACTGTCTTTAGATAACCTCCCAACTGCAAGAGGTAGGTCTTCATCTATCCTGTTTCTTCAAAAAGCTCTCTTTGCTTTTCCTTCAGTTTTGGGTTTTTGCCAGAAGATAAGGAGTATGAGTTATTCAAGTGGGTCTTTGGAGAGATACAACCAAACTAGCAGATAATTGAATAATTCTGCTTGACCTCTTTGTCATATTGATTCATTTATTTACTTATTGCAGGGGAATATATACAGTGGCCTGTCCTATTTAGTAAGGTTATGGAATCATCCCAGGAATGTGTGTGTGTGTGTGTGTGTGTGTGTGTGTGTGTATTTCTCTGAAGTGGACATAGGACTCATCTAGATAATATCCTAAAGATTTATAAATCACTATGATTTTGTGATTTTATTCTAAAACTATTTACATTGCTTGCTTAAATATCTATGAAAATATGTCTGCATTATAATCTGAAAATATCACTAATTATGAACCAAAAATAATGTCCAGGTTTCTGGAATTCTGTTGATGATTCTGTCCTGCATTTCTAATTGGCATATGTCTCTTTTGAAGTTATATACATTTTAAAATTTGTCCCTGGTTTGATTGATTAGATTTTATTTACAAATATTCAATTAAAATTAATATAATTATATATCTGGTTTATAAAGATAAAAAATTCACCCCAAAATATTACAGAGTTTTGAAAATTGGGTAATTCTTTTTAATTCAAACACTAATACATTACAAAATGCTCTTTTATTGAGAGTTTATAAACTGGCACATTTCTCAGAATAAGAAGGCATTTCTTTTTTTAAATTTTATTTTTGTTCCAGTATCATTAACATACAGTGTTAAATGTTTCAGGTGTACAATATAGTGATTTAACAATTCCACATCACCCAGTGCTCATCACAAGTGCTCTACTTAATCCCCATCACCTATTTCACCCATCTCCCCACCAAACTCCCCTCTGGTCACCATCAGTTTGGTCTTAATATTTAAGAGTTCTGTTTCTTGGCTTGTCTCTTTCACTTGCTCATTTATTTTGTTTCTTAAATTCTACATATAAGTGAAATAATATGGTATTTGTCTTTCTCTGCCTGACTTACTTCACTTCTCATTGTACTCTACAGATCCAACCATGTCATTGCAAATGGCAAGATTTCATTATTTTTTTGTGGCTGAATATTATTCCATCTTCCTTATCCATCATCTATTGATGGACACTTGCACTGCTTCCATATTTGGCTGCTGTAAGCAAAGGGGTGCAAGTATCTCTTTGAATTAGTGTTTTTGTATAAGAAGGCATTTCTTGAAGTGTTATAATACTAACAGCATCAGTAAATATTGAATACTTGTGAAAGATTGTTGTTATGACATTGTTCTTAAGTCACAAATATATTACACATGATTTTGCTGTGTGAAAGCAAGTATATTATGTAAGTTAGTATGTTGAATAAATAAATAATGTATGTTTACCAAATTCAGGGTAGATTTGACACGGAAGAACTAACCTGTGGCCAAGTAGCACAATACATGTGTAACATCTACCCTCATTTTTTTTTTCTATCATCATTTTATAGGTTGTCACTTTTAGGACTAGCTTTCCAGACATGGTTTATTACCTCCTGAGTATTGTCCTTCCTATTTAAGTAATCTGCCACTAATAGAGCAGTGGTATAAACTTAGAATTGTGAGCTGTAGTGATCATATTTATGTATATTCTGTCAGTTATAATGAAGAATTCAAACTGAGTTTGTATTTGTAGGCAATTCTTTGATTACTTTTATGCTTTCCTTATTTTTCTTTTCTTTTTTTTTTTTGCTTTCCTTATTTTTCTTAATGCAATCACTTATTATGCAAAGCGAGTCATAGTTTACCTTTGCATTCTTGACTTCCTCTAAATAAGGAATATTTTAATCTGTATTTTCCTCAGTAGTTCTCACTTCATTAAATCTCCAAAGCATGACTTAATTAGTCCTGTCACCAAATGAAGTTTGAAACCATCAATTTGTATATTATGTGAATGCCACTTCCTATTTTTCCACTACTCTCTGTCTCACAATAGTGTTTTTGTTTTCCTGCTTGCCGGGAAGCATAACTGCACACTATTTAAGCTTAAATAGACAAAAGTCCCTATGTTACAGACATCTTATTCTTACAATGTTCCAGTGAAATAAAACCTCTCCCTCTTTAGGCCATTTCACAGATGAGGATTTGGAAGAGCAGAAATATATCAGATAACATGTCCAGAGAAGGTATATTTGATCAGTGGTAAGATATCAAAACTCCAAATTCTCAAGCTGGGTCTAAATCTTGTGGCAACTTCATTAAAGTTACATCTCACTTTTTCTCTCTCATTATTTTTAATTACTGAAAGTTGAAAATTTCATCTCTTAAAAAGCACTCTAAATTTTTATGAATTTCTGAATCAAAGAATTTGCAGACAAAAGGGAAAGTGAAAACAATAATCCCAACTTTATAAGTAGAAGATTCTAGAAAAGGAAATTAGTTCCATTTGTAAAGTATGATGCCCAAAAGAATTACAAGAAGGTTTTAAGCTGTATATATTAGCAGAAAATACTGACACTGAATATCTAACACTTCTGCAATATTATATGGAATAGTTTAGAATTATTGGATACTTGACACTAAAGCTTTAAACACTCGTCAAAGCTTTTAGTGTTGAGGAAAACTTAGATTTCAGTTAGGGTTTTTTTCCCCCTAAATTGCTTTTAACTTGTTAAAAATTCAGCCACAGGTAACATGTATTTTTGAAATTTAAAGATTTATTCTGACTTCATTTGTGAGTTTAAAGTCCTGAGAAACATATGGTTTTGCATTTTGTTGAGTGAACCGCATTTAATTTTAAAAGAGATCAGTGCAAAGGACCTTACTTTTCCACTAGATTCTACAAAACAGCAAGTCTGGATCTGATATGTGAAATTCAATATAGAATTTTAGGAGTTTAAAATACCTAGGAGTACAAAAGAAAGGATAAGTGTGTTCATTAAATGTACATTTAAGGTACCATTTAACTGAATATATTTATAAGGAATTGAGCTTTTTATATTCAATGCAAATTTGTAATACCCAACATCATAATAGAGTAGCAAGTGGGGATGTTGGCTGTGGAATGGACTTGGAAAGTAATTATTTTCTGATGATCTGATTATCTCATCGTAATGTTATACATGAAACTGAAAAGCATATAGCTCTTCTTGGGGCCAGGACAAGGTAGCTTTGCATCTTGATTGTGTTACATCAGTTATTTTGAAAGAAAAATGATCTATCATCATCTATCAAATCTCAGTGATGACAAAGCTTTATTGATACAAATCATTTGTCCCAATATTTTGATATCAGGAAAAAAATTAACTAGAAAATATTCTATTAATTTCAAAGTCGTAAATATACCCATCCTCTCTTTTTTTTATCTCTTATCTCTTTTTTAAAGTCATCTTCTTCTTGATAATCACTTTTTTTTTAGATTTTGTTTGTTTCTTTGAGAAAGAGAAACTGTGAGAGAGAGAGAGAGAAAGTGTGCGTGAGCATGAGCAGAGGGAGGAGCAGGCTCCCTGCTGACCTGGGATCCATCCCAGGACTCCAGGATCAGGACCTGAGCGGAAGGCAGACGCTTAACCGATTGAACCATCCAGGCACCGTTGGTAAACATTTTAGAAAATATATTGCAACATGTAGCTTCTCTGTTTTCTGAGGGCAATGGTTAGTATTATAATTATCTGACAGTTTTTACTTCAAATGTCCCTTTTGAGATAATCAAGTCTAGTTAATTTAGACTTTCATTAATTTATATTTGTTTTATTGAGTATCAAACCTAGAAACAGAAGACGTTTAAGCTCTGACATTCAAAGGCTATGAATGAAAAGTCATTCTTATAAGCCAGAAAAAAAATTGACTTAGAAAAATAAAAGTGAACTCTTTTCTACTTTGAAACTGATGCTTCCCAGTGCCCAGAATGAAGTGGACAGCAGGTAGTAGCTGAACCCTTGAGCATTGTTATGGAATTATAGATATTTCTGGCACCTAGACATATGTACTAGAAGTTTTGTGAAGTGGTACACACTTGAGTCATTATTTGTTTGAAATGTTTTGATTTATTATGAATCAGTCATATCCATATTCAAATAAAAATATAAAAATCATTTCAAAGTCATATATAAATAAGAATGGACACATTTACTGTCTCCATCTGCACGGTAAGTGATAATTGTTGCCATGGGCTGTATTTATGGTGAGACACAAGTGTTTTATAATTGTGTCAGAGGAGGTAGGATTCTGTAACTTTTTTGTTGAATTTTTTCAAGCTCCTGCTTGCATCGTAGAATTTACCTGCAAAATGAGACACATAAGATATTTCATATGAGTTTCACCCTAAGATGTTGCAAGGTGGGTATTTGGATAATCTGCTACTATGTCAAGTATTGTTGGAGCAATTCATATGAACTTATGTAAACCACTAGGGCTAATGCTAATAACAGAACCCAATTACATGAAATGATAATTTTGTGATTTGAAGAAACTGGTTTTTCTCCAAAGAGGCAATTTTCTGTCTCTGGAGATAAAACTCTGTCAAGCATTTCAAAATTTATAAAATCTTTTTTAAGATCCACAATAAGGAACATAAGGCAGGGGGCAAGCCATGAGGTCTGGCAAGACGCTACCAGCCTATCAAGGACATGCTAGTTTAAGGAAGTGTTTAATCACTTTTATTATTATTATTATTATTATTATTATTATTATTTTTAATCACTTTTATATATGTTTCTAAATATACATGTCCTTTTCTGTCAGGAAGTGTAAATTTATTAAGGAAGTATTTGTCTCTTTTAATAATAGACTAGAAATAACTCATCAGTTTGAGATCAATACAAACTTGGAATGCTCGTAGGCATATATTAAGCGCTGAAGAAAGGACAGCTGCCAACTCATTGGCTTTTCGCTGGTCTCTAATCTTTATATTACAGAATTCAAAACTACTTTCACAGAATATGAGATTTGGGAGGAGAGACAGGACAAATCAAGTAATCTCCCCATCCCTCTAGGATTACAATTTTGTGGACATTATATTGACAGCTCTAGATAAATTAACTTCTAAAATAAAACAATTTTATGACATTTGAATGGGTTTCCTTGTTGCTAAAGCAATAAGCTTCACTGATACAAATCTGAGCATAACATATGGTCTCAGCCTTAGGCCAGGGTGTTCCATTTGAATTATTCCAGGCTTTTCCTTATAGTGCTGTGCTTCAAACATGAATCCAATTACCAACTGCAGTCAGGCAATTGAAAGGCTGCAGGAGAAATACTCTAATAGATGGGGAGGTGGGTAAAGGACTATGATTTGTGTAGTAATCAGCAAGAGAAGGTCAATTGTAATAGAATAGACTGGTTTCCAGGACAGAGCTAATGTAGGATGCCTTCTACTCCATTGAGGGAGGCTATCAATAGATTTGTTGTTTTCATTACCAAGAATGTCACTTACTGACAAGATAAATAAAGTGTGAAGAGGCCTGTTGATGGATCAGATAACTAAAACCTAGGTCTTGGCGAGCAATTAGCAAACTGATGACCTGTTCGAAGACTGGGCTTGGGAGGTTAAAAGAAAGGTGTTATGCAAATGTCTACTTGGGAAGAATAGGTTTGTGTTTTAAAAGATTTATGTTCAAACTCTAGGACTCATAAGGGGAAGGCTGAATAAATACGCATCTCCCCAAGATGCACCGTTTCTCTTTGTTCTGTAAATTATTGAGTTTCTTCCTCGCTGAGAAAAGAGAAATGCAAAAGAATGCCTACTGATCATACCACACATATTACTTTTTAACAATCTACTTCCTGAAACTGGTAGGACCCTGGAAAGTCTAGCAGCAAAAGAACATATTCAGTTCATGAGGCCTCTGTTTTTCTTGGAGTCTTGTGAGGAGTCAGTCACATCTCCAGATGATTCTTCTTATGAATTATAGTAAAAGCAAAACAAATGGCACTGTGAATCTAATGACTCAAAAGGCTTTTAGCAGAAATATCAAATATATTTTTATAAAGATAAATCCTAGGCCCAAGGTCTGACTTACCCCAGGCTAATCTGTCCTCACTCCTCATGATAACCCATCAGACTACAATAGAGCTTAGTTTAAGCTTTTACTCCAAGGCTGGGCTTCCTCCACTCCTCAGTCAAAAATATCCACCAGTGCACTTTGCTTCCGCTATTGGGCTACCAGCAGATCACCTTAAACCACGATTTATATGTAAATTGCCATGGAAAGAAGTAGAGAGAAAGTAAAGCCTTACGGTGTAAATACACAGCACTGCAATTGAAAAAGCATACCATAGTAAAACTAAAACAAGGGGGAAAAATACACTCTCCCGCCCCGTCTACAGCATACCTTGGTGGCCTTTTGACGTCATAGGAAAGCGCAAATCCTAATACTTTCACAACAGCAGTAGTTTCGTTGAGTGAGGCTCTCCTTGACTGCAGGCACTCACTTATACCCAATCATCAGCTGAATCTCAATGTGAGTGGCTGAAAAGGCAACAGGACATTGAGATGCACTCGGTATCAAGGATCTTACACTGAGAAGACTGATTGCTAACAGGACCAAATGTGCCGCTACAAGCTCTCAAAAATTCCAGTTAAATATCAAAAGCCTTTTAACTAATAAAAAAACAAAACAAAACAAAAGCCACTGTGTTAATAGAGCCATCGTGGCTTTTGGCACAAACTAGATGAAGGATGTCTCTGGGAGTGGCCCGCACAATGCGGGGCAGCCATCTGCTCACCATATCTGATTGCTGCTTATTCTGTGCGAGCTCTCCTGCTTCCAGCACTTAGGAGCCATTAGCTGATGCCCAAGGATCTTGATGCTGCACTTCACCGGGCAATTAGAAGAGGCCAGAGTCCATGAGCGCCTCAAGAGGCAAAGATCCGCCTCGCTAGCAGCTACATTTGAGTCAAGCTTTAGAGCACAAGAGAGCATCACATACATACGTCTCTAGGAAAAAGAGAAAGGTTCTTAATGCCCATGTCAGGGGAAGATGCAATCTTTTCTAGCAGAATCTCCTTCCACTGCATTCTCTAAAAGTCAAGGAAGTCAGTTTCCACATTTTTCTGGGCCAGGATTTTTGATGGTTGGAATAGAAGTGTTTTTAATTGCCTTTGTCACATGCTTCCCTAAGCAATTTATTTTCCCAGCAGTTACAACTGTCTTTTATTGGTTATTTGGTGAGCATAGCCCCTGGCTCCAGTTCAAGTATTTAGTTTTTAAACATCAGGCTGCTGACGATGCTTCTTCTGTTGGTGTGAAGGGGCACAGTCTAGAATTCTTTGACTTCCTCAAGCAATTTTATTTCCTGTTATAAATTTAAGAATATGTTCTTATTAAACATTTTGAATGGATTATTCGGTACATTTTTATGTTCAAAGAGATTTTTCTCTTAACAAATGAGTTGAAGGGACAAGGCTCACGTATCGTTTCCTTCTTTTTCTGACCTATTTCTTCTTCAAGTTCCGCATAGGGTTTGTTAACTATGGGAAGTAAAGTTAATGAAAATGTTTGTTCTACAACAAGAGTCCACATATTTTCAATGAAATTTTGTTTTTTTCATTATTTCTTCTTACATCAAACTTTTTATGTAGGTGTGCCTCGCTAGACAATGCTTTCTCTAAATAAATCTCAAGTAAGTAATGAACCATGCTCATGGTAGTTTTATTAGTACCTGTTTGCCATGAGAAATTATAAAATATTAATTAAACAAATCAATTCCCTATTTAAGTAATAAGAGGTCAGTAAATAAAAGACTCTTCCCTTGTGGAAGATCTAAAAGAGAGTTCTCAGATTTCCTTTGTGACATTAATATACAGTCGATACTTTTGATTCATTTTTTTTCTCTTCATCTCTTCATGATCAAACTGGAGAAGATATGTGGCATTTAGAGGGCATTTTAACTGAACCACAAACATGACCAAGAATTGTTCATGGCCCAGAAATGGCCACTCCACAAGGAATGATCTGTTGTGCTACTGAATGCTGACATCAATGCATCATATTTATGACAGCAAAAGGAAATCAGAATTTGTAAGTGAACTCAGGATGTCAAGACACCAATCCATAACACCATACATCTCAAGTCCATTGAGTCAATGCCACACAAGAACTTTCAAGCTCTACCCATTGCAAATGAGGTTTTCACAGTGATAGTGCAGAGTTGAAAAGTCCTAAAAAAGACTGATTAGTTGTGAAGGAAAAGTCTTGCATATGGAAGTAATAGGTACACAAAACTATCTTGGTGTAAGTTGTATAATAAATTTTATTTTAAATACTTTTCCAGCACTATGATGACATTTTCCCCCTTAACTGGATATTTGCACAATTCAATTCCTCCTCCAAAACTTAAAATTTAGATTCTTTTACCCAATTTCTAGCTTTGGCATACTTTGAATTGCTTAAAGCCAAGTGGCTTAATATTAATCATTAACTTAAATCAATCAAAGCCCAGGAAGAAATTCCAATTAATTGAGCAATAACCAAATATTTTTTTTTCATTTATTGTCCTGACAGTAGAGCTTGGAGGGAGGACTACAAAGCTACTAACTTTTATAGTGAAGACTCTTCAAAAAAGACAGACTAAATCCTGAGTCTTGATTACACACTACAAGGGAAGGACTAACTGGATTAAAATTCTGTAGGATAGGGTTTAAATTTAAAAAAGGAAGTCCTCATTATGATGTTTACTCAGGGAAATAAGTCAGAGGCCAAACTTTCTGGGATATGAAGGCAGATCTTCAAATAACATTTGAGAAAGGACATGAAAAAGTACCAAAGGCTAGCATATATCAGGTGTAGCAACACATCCTTGGAAGATTCTGAATCAAGAAAAAGACAGCTCCCCAAATTACTGACCATTACATAGCCGCTTAAACAATTTATATGAGCTCAACCTAGCTCCATTTTATAAGCCATAAACTCAAGTGCTCTCTAAACACCTGATAATTTGCTCGGCGTGGGGGAAACAAGACTGTATAAAGCCTGATTCTGACTGCTAGAGTTTTCAGTCTACCTATAGGGGCACAAAGGAAACTGAAAATAAAGGGTGACCTGTACTAACTCCAAAAGAAAACTGTAGAAAATAATATACAGTCAGATTTCAGGGTCATTTCAGAAAATATAATTTGTGATTTTTAAAAAACTTATTTTTGAAAGCTAGAGCTTCCAAATGTTTGGCTTCTTTTCCTGTGCTCTTCATTTTATTTGTTTGTTTGTTTGTTCATTTATTTATTTATTTTGCATAGAATATTTTCCTCCGAGGTTAAGATTAAAAATTAGTCACACATGATGCCTCTATGTTTGACAGTCAAATGTAAATTAATCAATAATCAATAATAATAATTCCAAGTAGAAAGCAGCTTCTACTTTGGGTCCTCTGGATGGTAATGGCCCATTTCTACGTTTCGTTCTGGACATGATGGATCCTTCTCTTCATCAGACGTCATCTGTTGCATATTAGTTCCTCAGGGGTTGAAGGACCTGAACAAATACAGAGTCTTGCACTACATTATATTATCCTTATTAGTGGGAAATTCAAGTCTGGAGATCAGTATTAAGCCATTCCCTAAAATTTGCTTGTTCTAGGAGAGGGACCCCAAAGTGACCTCTGATCAAGTTGTACTAGAAGGATTTTACCCTTGCTACTAATTAAATAAATAGCTGCATTGGCACTATTTTTCTTTATATCCAGTTATGACATCAGCCCTCTCAAGGAACTTAAAGACAAACAGAGTCAAGTTCCCATTTAAGCAGGAAGAATGGATTTTGCATACTAAGGTCCTGACCTCTGGCATCTAGTGTGCAGGAGCTTATTGCAATTACTATACCAATGTATCACATGTCCGAGGCTCTTGGCTGAAGCTCGAAGAGGGCAAAAGGGAAGGCTTGGTAAAACTCATCATTCAAATGTTGTTACCTGCTTTTCCTAAGGCAGTTTACCTAAGAGCCCCAGGAGGAGCAAGAATGGTGGCATAACACATCGGTTGGTCCTGGTGGGAAGCGCCTGAATGCACACTGGCAGATATGCAGAGGGCTTGGGACGTCCGTCAACCTTGGAGGCCATGTCTGGGTAATCCCTTTATGTCCGTCACACATAGTACATCTGCTGCTTCTGCCCCATTCTTTTTGTATGTACATTAATAAGTGGCATCCTATGCAAATATATTCCCCCACTGCATGCAAAAGGATGATTACCATAATGATTCTGAAAGTGTTCATTTCAGAAAGGAAATTCTGTTTCTCAAGGGCACAGTTTTGCCCCCTCATATATGTTTTTGAATTTCCAATATAAATACATTCATCTCCTCCCCCCTGAAATTATTAATGACACTTTCTAAGCTCTATTTGCCTCTTCATAAAAAGTCTCAATAATCTCCTTTGTTGCATCACAGCTGCAGAGTAACTATAGCAACCGACTTAAGTCACAGAAATAGTTATGTGCCTTCTATGTCTAGAATGCGCAAATGACAAAAAAAAATGCTATTAAAGTACATTAGAGAAAAGAAGTTTTCTCCATTTTACAAGTATCTTCATTTTTGACAATGCCTTTGCAACCATTTTCCTTGGATACATCATTCAGTATATATGTTAGCCTAACATATATATACTGAATCATTCAAAATCAATGAAGATTACATCAGACTCACAGATAAGGGGATAGGTGGTCTGGTTTTGTGGTCACAGTCTTCACTATTGAAGAATTGAGTTATTTGGGTCATCTGCTGTGGAAAAGCAGTAGATATTTTGATCTCTGGATCCACTCTCCCTCAGCAGTATTAGAATATCATATTCTGATTATTTTAAACCAAAATCTGTCAGGATCCCCTTCAGTTACAGGTCATGGTCTGCTTTTGCTTTTCTTTTAATAAAAAAATATTTTGGAGTAATTTCAAATTCACAGAGAAGTTACAAAGTTAAAACACAATCTTTATATGCTTCTTTCCCAGTTTTTAGTTTCCCTTAATGTTTTCATCTCATTATACTATTACATATATTTGTCAAAACTGCGAAAGCCTTGGGATGTTACTATTGGCTGAACTCCGGCTTTTATTTGGAGTTCACCAGTTATTCTACTTTTTAGACTCCAGGATCTAAAGCAGGATATTTTTCATGTCTATCTCTTTGAGTCCGTGACAATTTATGTCCTTTCTTGATTTTAGTCTTAAGGTTGATTGCAGAGCATATTCCTCAGTTGGGCTGGGGCTAAAGCTTTCTCACGATGGGGTGATGCACTTGAGGATGGAGAAGAGTTCCTGTTAACCACATCATGTCAGGTGGCTCTTGGTATCAACATGACCGAGCACTGACGATGTCAACCTGGTCACTGAGTGAAGGTAGTGCTTGTCAGCTTTCTCTTCTGTGAAGTTACTATTCTGCTCTTTCCATGATTTGTTCTTTGGACACAAATCACAAAGCCTCACCCATACCCAGATAAGTGGAGTTTACATTCCATTTCTAGAAGGAAAAATATCTTAAATAGATCTCTTCATTATTTGGAATTCCTTTCCCTCTCATTAATTTTTTTTATTCATTCAATCATTTAGACATATCAGCATGGATTCCTGCATACTGCAATCCAACACTGCACCATTTATTCTGTTGCTCAAATTGTTGACACTTTGGCCACTGGAGGCTATTTCAGGTCGAATCTAGAGTGTCTTTGAGATAACCTTGTCCTTTTGATTTTTGAGCACTTATGTTGTTTTCTAGCACTGCCAAATGCCCTTGGCCCATCATGTGTTTTCCCTGACTCCACTCTAGAATTAAGCTATCTCTCCGAGGAACCTTGGTAGCTTTTACAGGAGAATGGTATTTCAAAATCCAGATTTGGATCCCGATTTGTTTTTGGAGTTAAACCCATTTCTCCTCTAACAAGCACTAGCACTAACCTGCTTGCTACATACAGCCAAAGGAAAACTACCTATTCTGAGTTTTTCTCCTCTGATTTGCCTCAGTTCACAATGAGTAACTAGAAACAAAGGTGCATTGCCTTGAAATCACTGAAAATTCATATTTTTATCTCTCATAATATAGGAAACTCATGAGTTTATAACGATAAAACATTAGTGGGAAGTGCTATTTTAACAGTTTGGGTGCTTCCAACTTCAAGTAACAGATTTACTGAATAAAATTATAGTGTTACTATCTTGTACCAGGAGTAGTCGAGGGCTGGTTAAAATTGGCAGCTGGGCAATATGAAGGTTCTGGTTGGCTTCATTGTAAATCTCTTGGCTGCCCTTCATGGTCGCAAAATGTCTGATGCAGATCCAAACCACATATCCTCAAATAACTATCTCTAAAAGCATGAAGAAAGATTTATTTCTCCTTGGGCATTTTTTTGCCTTTTATCAGGAAAGAGAATCTATTCCAGAAGTCACCGAGAAACTTCTCCTTATGCCTCACGAGGCAGAACGGTGTTCACTAACCCAAAAAACATCATTGACAAAGGGGGATGGGAGCAACACTACTCATTCAGAAACTCATCATGATTTTTTTTCCTGGAGTTCAGGGAGAGGGGTCCCTCCCTTCGACCATGGCTGCCCAACTCACATTGGAAAAAAATGAAGTGTAAGCAAGAACCAAATGACAGATGGTTGCTAGGCATTATGTCATAACATTATAAAACCTGCATTTGCACAATGTTTATAGTCTCAGAATATTTCTTATTATCCCCGAGCAGTGGAAAGATAAAGCAACATTATGATCTTGCTGACCATTGGTCCATTGGTGTGGATGTTGGAACGAGTGTGTAAATCTTCGTAGGAGACGCAGCTGCATTATTTGGGACTCAGACTGACGATAAGTTAAGAATGTAAATAAATCAGAGGAAGGATGTTAACGTGGCATTATATCAATATAGGCCTTCGGATAAATAGTAAAATGAGTGACATCTGCTAATATCCTCTCGATTTCAGTATGTGTGTGTATGTGTATGAATGTTTGGCTTCCGGTGTTCTGAAAAAGTTGCCAACATTGGAGGACATGCTGACTCTGTTTATCTGGACACTTCAGGGCAATGTTCTGGTGTTTCATTCTGCCTTTTAGAAAAGTGCATGAATCATAGACTTTCTTGGAAAACCTATTATCTTTAAAAAATACATTAAAATGTACATTAAGATTCAAGGACGGGAAAAGCTCTGTCAGTACAATTAATATTAAGCTGATTAGTGAGAAATAATTGGCCATTTCAGTCAAATTCAGTAGGAAAAGATAATCATGATTCCATATACATTATTATAATTGTCAATTTAGTAATATCTTAGGAATGAGATAAAACTTAAGAGAAATTGATTCACTCTTATATTGCACCTGCAGTGACTGAAGGAAACACCCCTATTTGTAATGTCTGGGTTATATCCATAAAATTCGCCTTTGTGATGAAACTCTGTGTTCACTATATACTTTTAAATGCCACTCAGAATTAAATTCACCATAAGAGCAGAAAATATGATATTATAATCGTTATAGGTTGATAAACCCAAATCTACCACTGACTAGTTAAGACCTTGGCCAAGTGAACTGCTCTTGCCTTTGTTTCTCCATCAGAAAACTGTGATAACGATATTAATAATAATAACAACAGCAATGACAACCATCTATTTTTGGTTTGTAATCCTCATAAAATGATTCAACATATGCTAGAATTAGCTTTTGGATGTTGTTATTACAATTACAATGATCAGTTTGAGAATTAAAAAAAAACCTTTCTTTTAAAAATTGTCATTGCAACAAAATACATAGGAAATACCAAAGCATAAGCAAAGATATGTGAAAGATAATTCATTTGTGTGAAAGTGAGGTGAAAGATTTGTTTCTATTTTGTAGTTTATGATTTTATTGTTAATCTGTGAGGAAACTACTTTTGAACTTCGGGTTGGGAAAAAGAGGATGTTCTTTAACACAGATGGTGGAAAGTCCTCGGGGGAGATCGTGGAAGGACTGGTGGCGGTGGCAGCGGAGGGGCAGAGGTACTGGCAGCAGCGAGGTTGGGATTCTGGGAATGCCCTGGGGCAGAGTATGTGGCCAAACTTCTTCTTTTTTTTTTTTTTTTTCCTGTGAATTTGTTTTTATTGGGATATAAGGGTGGGTTTGGAATCATGTGGGTTTGCCCCACCTGGTAAAATGTCCATTCTAATCTTCCTGGGATAGCTCCTGGAGCTTTTTCTTTTTCTTGGAGCTGCCGCTCTTGCTGCCAGCAGCCTCTTCAGGTCCACTGCTAAGTTGTGGCCAAACTTCTTGACCACCGTTGGTCAATGACTCAAATTTTTTTTTGTCAAATGACTCAAAACCTAAGAGCAATACTTTCAAATGTTGGGTGCTTGCGGCCACGGTAGTAGTAATGCGACTCTGGTGTTATTGCGAGCCTCTAGTGTTTTGAGCTCTATAGTCGTTAATACAATTTTCAAATGATTAAAGTAAAATATTTGAGGCTTTTCTTTTAAAAAGTTCCTTTTCTGAAATAAAATCCTTATTTGGAAGAAATACTACAGAGAGAGCTAAGTGACTCTCTCCTGCTCTCAGAAGACTATTCTTTGATATCCCTGAGACAAAAAGTAATCTATCATTTCCTATGAAATGAAAATGTAAAGTAGCCAGCTATAGATATTTTGCCATTAAAAACATCATTGATATTCTATTCATTAAACATATTTTAATATACGTAGGCATGTATGTATATTTGTACCCACATTTATACACACATGTTCAAAAAGACATAAGTAGAGTTTAGTCCCAGACTCAAAACAGTGCAAATGCTCATCAAGTAAATAAACACATTGTAGTATATTCGTATAAGTAAATAAAGCTTCAAAAAAAACCAGATGCTGCTACTCCTGATAGCACTGCAGAGTCTCATACGTATTTGTTGCATGGAAGGAACCAAACACAAAAGAGACCATAGGAGGTGATTCCACTCAAAGAAATTCCTGGAAAGAAAGGAACACTGATCTCTGGAATCCAGCGGGGCCTCCCGAGGGCCTGGAGTCGCAGCCCCGAGAGGAAGCTCCCCGGGTGTTCAGGTGGGGCATGGCCCGCGCCCTCTCGTCCGTGCAGCTGGGGAAAGCCCAGGTCGGCACACACCGAGCCAGTTACTGCTTGTAACCTAAAGGAGAATAAGTGTGTCTTTCCAGAAAAGTCAGACAGGTATGACAGCTAAAATTATTTTCAATTCAAACACAAAGGCCTGGAATGAAAATTTAGGGGGACCAGGCCCCTTGGGACATTCATTTACTTTTATTTATTTTATTTTTTTATTTTTATTTTTTGACATTCATTTTTTCAAGAGCAATTTATTGACTTTTAGCTGAATATAAAATTTGTATATATTTACAACAGAGCATTTGGAAAGATGAGTAAAATACACTGGAAAATTAAATATCACTCAAATCAAATCATTCACATGTGATTTTGTGATTTCCCTTCAGATTTAAGTTTATTAAATATCGGAACGCCTGGGTGGCCCAGTGATTGAGCAATTGAGCATCTGCCTTTGGCTCAGGGCATTATCCTGGGTCCTGGGATGGAGTCCCGCATGGGGCTCCCTGCATGGAACCCTCTTCTTCTTCTGCCTGTGTATCTGTTCTCCCTCTCTCTCTCATGAGTGAGTAAGTACATCTTTAAAAAATTTTTTTAAAGAATACATTTTTAAAAATATCTTTCTATACAGATTTTATGTGATGCCCTAACTTTATAAGTAAAAATAATTCAACAGCGCTATATCGGAGCGTAATATTGCTTGTGATGAAAGTCTCTTTTCACTTTCCTGATCTTTGGTAGCAAAGGAGAAGAGGGATCCAAGAACCTTTGGGCGGTATTACTCCGTGCCCATGAGCCACATCGTTTACATGTATTTTAGCCTCCTATTCTCTGAGGTGAACACTAGCCATTCTTAGAGACCAAAAACTAACAGGCAGCGCTAACTAACTACTGGACTGACTTCTCAGATCTCGCTTCACACGCAACCTCCCAGGCCTGGTGTTTGCCACTCTGTCAACAACTATCAACCATTAGCCAACCATTGGAAAGAGAACCAAGGTGGTTCCCTTAAGTATTCTTTCTTCTTCACTCATTCCGTCCAATTTCTACAACGTACAGGTGTTTCCTCCCAACCGTCCTGAAGTGTGGCACCACCTTAGTATCGTCGTGGACACCCTCACCTGGAATTGGTATACATTAAAACGATTGCTTTTCCTGCCTCCAACTCCAGCCTCTCACTCCCAACACAGCGTGCCGCCCCTCCCCCCACACACACACCCCAGAGTCTTCTTTTTAATACACAGACGTCCAAGTGTAAGTCTCTTCCTAAAGAGAGTCTCATCTCGCTCTCTGCACTTTTGGTACCGTAAGGCCCAGATTCCTCAACAAGGAGGCTCTGGCCCGGCCTTCCTTTCTGCCCCGTCCTTGTTCACTGGGCACCGCAGTAGCTGGGTCCCTCTGTGCTTCTTCTGCTGTCATTCCTTCTATCCGGGATGGTCCTTCACCGAGTCCACTGATTCACATGCACGTTTCAGAAGCCAACTCAGGTATTACCTTGGTGCCAAACCTCCCTAATTTTATAAGTTCTAATTAACCGAGTGTCTGACCCAGAACTATGACCCTCATGGAGGGATAGACTAAATGGATATGTACGGATCTAATAATTGTGACAGAAAGTCACACAATATTGGGAATTGTTTTTCCTTTTTTAAGATTTTATTTGTTTGTCTGAGAGAGAGAGAGAGAGAGAGAAAACATAGGGAGGAGAAGGAGAAGCAGGCTCCCCAGGAGCAGAGAGCCTGATGCGGGCTCGACCGCATGACCTGCGATCATGACCTAGACAAAGGCAGACCCTCAAGCTCAACCAACAGAGCCCCCCAGGTGCCCCTGTTGGCAATTGTTTTTAAGAGCTTTTTTTGACACTAGAAAAAGAAACATAGTTTACATAGAGCAGGTAGTTGAAAGTATAACAGAATATGACTGTTTTAGGATTTTTTTAAAAAAAAATTTATTTATTTATTTATGAGAAACACAGAGAAAAAGAGAGGCAGAGACACAGGCTCCATGCAGGGAGCCTGACGTGGGACTTGATCCTGGATCTCCAGGATCACGCCCTGGGCTGAAGGCAGCACTAAACTGCTGAGCCACCTGGCATGCCCTGTTTTAGGATTTGAGAAATAATTTGAGCTAGCCGTCATTTCTGGTTCTAAGGTCTACTGGGTACCTGGACTAATGTCATCACTGCAAGCGCTAAACACGCTAGATAAAATATTTTGAAAAAGTCATCTTTTGTGCCTCCATAAGCAATATGGACATCTAAGTTAAAGAAAAATGAAATTAAATTTATAGCTCCCTCTATATACAGAAATCTAAGTAGAATATAGATCTAAATGTGAAAAGCACAACTTTAAAACTTTTACAAGAACATATTGAAGGATATTTTCGTATTCAGTGTAGGAAACGATTTCTTAAATCCAAAGTACATGGATGAAATGGAAAATTAAGATAAATTTGAATACACTAAAATTACAACTTTCCAGCTTTAAAAAGATATGTTCAAATAGAGAAATGACATGTAAAACCTTGGAGGAGATATGGTTAGTCATATAACTCAAAATTTAGTATCTAGTACAAATAAATTACTGAACATATTGGTAAGAAAAAGGTAATTAACCCAAAACCACAACCGCCCAAAAAATATATGAACTGGGAATTTAAAGAAGAGGAAACATGTCAATGGCTGATTAACACCACGTGCATGTACAGACACACAAACATGCACACGTTTGTGTGCTTACAGAGGAATCTAATGACAGAAACCCTGGAAACTATTAAAAAGTCTTATAAAATCACATATTAGCTGTGCCATGGAAAAATGAAAACTGTTTTGTTGAAGAGAGGTGGGGGAAAAAGTTAACCGAAACAACTGTAGTGGAGAGAATTTAACAGAAAATATCTTAAATGAGAGTTTCATAATCATAGACTCATAAATTCAAATCCCCATAATAAACCTCAGATAAACTGTTATACGTGTGCATAGGAGATATGTACCCGGATGTTAATAGAAACAATATTTTATTTATGCCATTTTATAAACTATTTAGCAGTAAAAGTTAATGAACTGGAGCTATTTGTGTTAATATCCTCCAAATATAATATTGAATGAAAAATAAGCTACAGAAGAAAATGTCCAAAATGATATCTTTCATGTAAAATTTAAAGTAAGTTAGGGGCACCTGGGTGGTTCAGCAGTTGAGCATCTGCCTCCAGCCCAGGTCGTGACCCCGGAGTCCCGGGATCGAGTCCCCCACCCGGCTCCCTGCATGGAGCCTGCTTCTCCCTCTGCCTGGGTCTCTGCCTCTCTCTCTCTCTCATGAATAAATAGAATCTTTAGAAAAGTAGGTTATAGTACACCATATATTGTATTACTATAATAACATAAAATATATATTCTTTGGAATATGGATAAATTATTGAGTCATGCTTGAGAATGGACCAAAACAAATTTTCAAGATTTGTCAGTAGTTTCAGCTGAGAGTGGTTAAGGTAACCATCATTGGAGAACCACACAATTTTTTGTAATGCTTTTGTTCAGCTAGTTTATAGGCACACAAGTATTTGCTTTTTTATTCTTCTATCACCTTTTTATGTCTGAAATATTTTACCATAAAATGTAAAGCGTGTGTATTTTGTTGAGAGGACAGTCAGGGAAGAAGTTGTGGTCCGCTACTTACTAACAATAAAACATACCTTGAGAGAAATTTCTCTGCATCTTTGTTTACTTTTTTAGTGTTTCTGATTTTGTAGCTTTGTGAATTAATTCAAATGGGCCCCAAGTATTTCCGTCTCTATTCACGTTTCTAAGGGACGCTTTGCTGATAGGCTCTTTGCAAAGCAGTTTGCTGCAAGAATCAATTAAATGTATTCCCATTTATGTTTCTTCAGTGATGACTTAGCCCCACCTGAAGGACTTGCAGAGATCCAAGGAGAATGTCAGTCCTAGACGATCAGTGTGGACTTCCAGGGACGCACCGTCCTCGGCAGCCTCTGCGGGACCCTGTGGATCCGCGAGGGCCCGGGGACAGGCACCTGTAGTCATCGACTGAGCTGTAGCCTGCGTTCAAAGCTGTTGTTTCACCCCTTAAGCTCGACCTTCTCTTTTACAGCCGGATGTTGCTGTCACAAGAAAATGCCCTTCCCCACTTCTGCTCCAAGTAAAGGAATCAATAAAAGCGTTTATGTGTGTGTGTGTGTGTGCGTGTGTGCATGTGTGTGCGTGTGTGTGTGCGTGTGTGTGTGTGTGTTGAACAGAAAACTGAAGAGGTGCTGAGAGCACCGGCATTTCAGAGAACATGGGTCACAGGGGCCCGCTGTGTAAATATTTTCAGTACCCTGGCTCGTGTCCAGTAATTACTCCCTGATATTTGAAAGTCGCATGATCTTTTAGCAAAATAAATGGCATTTTTACAGTGTTAAATCTTGAAAACCTGACCACGATACCATAACGTAGAACGACCATTTTAACTGGGCATTAAGAGTACATGAATGTTTTAGGGCATCTAGGCTTCACACCAGTGGTTAACAAGCTTTTTTGTAAAGGACTGAGAAATAAATACATTGGGTGCGGTGGCGGGGGGTGGGGGGGGAAGAGAAATACAATAGAGAATAGAATATTGGTGCTTTTATAATCTTTTATGAGGTTAACTATTGATAAACATAAAAAGCCTGCTTAGCTATAAGGTAAGTGATGAGTCAAATCTGGTCTATTCAGAACACATATGGTCTCTGGCGACACTTTTTCAGGAAGACTACCGGCCTACCGTGTGGCCTCAGAGGGGCCACGCATGTCCTGCCTTCTCCAGGCTGCCCTGGGTCCTAGGCTTAGCCAATACGGCCTCCGTACGTGGCTCGATGTGGAATGTGACTAAATGTAATAGAGAAATGTTAAAAATGTGAAATGGTGATTAGTGACGTTCATCTGGGTGACAAATACACTGAGTGGTTGATTCTGCAGAATGCCTATCCTGCTGTAGTGACACTGCTGAATTATTATCATATGCTCTGAATGTATTATATTGTATTGCTGCTGAAAAATTCATAATATATAATGAGACTCAGACTGGTGTTTCTATTTCATAGAAAATAACCAACATTGTTCTGTTTACTGATTTCAAATAAAAAATTAAGATAGATTTCATGAGAATACACTTCTTTTGGTACACTCATGAATCTTTGAAGGTTTCCAAATGACTTTTTAGAAAATTACATAATAGATACTGTTTTCGTGATTTCCCTGTTCCTACAAAACATGCCTTTTAGTCATTTGCTATTCTTTAGGTCAATTGGAGCAGTATTTAAGAGCCCCAGGCTATTAAATGTGAAAAGAAATTGCATATTTCTCTCATTTATATTTACACTTACATGTTATGTATATAAATATAAATTCTCTAATTCTCTCTCATCTATATTATTACATATAAATATAAATGAATTTATATTTATATATAACAAATTTATACATAATATTGTATATATCATTTATCTATTATATTCCTAGGATATCAGACAAAGTCCAATTAGACATTGGACAGCAAACATTTTATAAATTATTTCACAGGAGAAAGAAGCAGAAAGGTGAGAGTAGGCTCTATAGGTCGAAGAGAATGAATGTGAAGGTATTGCTGAGGAAACTTCTTGGGAAAGATATCTAACTGGCTTGCTGGATATACTTAACTACATTTAAAGTCCCGAGTGTAACACAGGGTGATTTAGAGACAACAGGAGAGGGAGGTGATGGATAGACCATTCAAAGAATTTGAAATCAACCATCGTAAGGAAGATGCTTAAGATCATCAACAAAAGAGAAAATACAAATTGAAAGAGCACTGAGATATCATTTTCTGCCCAGAGTATTGACAACTGGGTTGGCAGATAGGTGAAGAAATAAACACTACCTAATTTGTGGATTTATGAATTACTAAATTAATCTTTTATCTTAAAAAATAGTTGTACTAATTTTAACACATAGGATTCCTTTGTAAGAAAAATTAATTCGAATTGAGTGACCTCCTAAGGAAATTTATTGGTGCATCAGATGAAAAGTCAAGGGTTTCAGAATTGGGCAGCCCGGTGGCCCAGCGGTTTAGCACCGCCTTCAGCCCAGGGCGTGATCCTGGAGACCCGGGATCGAGTCCCACGTCGGGCTCCCTGCATGGAGCCTGCTCCTCCCTCTGCCTGTGCCTCTGCCCTCCCCACTCTGTGTGTGTGTGTGTGTATCTGTCATGAATAAATAAATAAAATCTTTAAAAAAAAAAGTCCATACTGAAGGACAAGTATTAAAATGAAACTAAAATGCTGTATCTCTGATAGAGATCTCGTTACTTTGATGTTTCCATGTCATACTTTAACTACCTTCTGATGACAATAACCCCTGGTCAGAGATATCTGAATATGTGGTGTATTTGATTCTGAGTAGACGCAACTCCACTAGGATTATAGACGCTCTGCAACAAATGGTTCCTCAGAAACAAACTAAGATCAGGTTGTCAAAAGGATGAGTGATAATTTTCTGAAGAAGCTCTATCTCCATACGCTTCTTTTGTGTATGCAACTACACTTTCAGCTGTTTGCCAGCGCTTAAACATCAATGGTTAAAAATTAGAACAGGAGCACCTGCTGGCTCAGGCCCTTACGCATCTGCCTTCAGCTAAGGTCATGATGCCAGGGTCCTGGGATTGCGCCCTGCATCAGGCTCCTTGTTTAGCGGGTGAGGTGGGGGGAGCTGCTTCTCCCTCGCCCTCTGCCCCTCCCTCCTGCTTATGTACATGTTCTCTCTCTCAAATAAATAAAACCTTTTTTAAAATTCAAAAAAAGCAATAAAAATAGAAGAACAAAGACGTTTATTGCAATTGTGTTTCAAATACAAGGACAAATACACAAACAAACAAGCAAACAAAAAAGCCCAGGCCATTCAGAAAAATATTGACTAAATTTTGGTACACAAATACGAGGGAATATTATAGAACCATTTAATCAAATGTGAGAGTCTTTTGAAGAAATATTAAGAGAGAGAAGTAAAATACAGATCACACGAAGATTTTGATCTATTTTTCCCAACAGAAATAAAAATATAGAAAGCCTTTATATATGTATTGATCTTTATATGAAACAAAAAGAAAAGCTATTCATTGATGCATATCATGGGGAGGAAATGAGAAAAAATATATTATTGATCCATCTTTTTTGTTTATTTGGGATTGATTTGATAGTAAGTGACAGACAACTTATTTCAAGCTGGCTAAATCTCGAAAATAAACCTAAGGATCTGAAACGTGGAGGGTTTTACGTACAGGCTGATCCAGATAAAAATGTCAGTAATAATGTGTGTGTGTGACCTCTTGTGTTGTTCGTGGTTACTTCTGCCTTCGTGCGGCTGCACACTGGAATACATCTACATCTACGTACAGATGTATATCGTTCTCGACATATTCGTCTGTTTGGGTATCAACAAATTGAGCAGTGCCCATCACGTTGGTAAGCGTGATCTTCTTTGCTCAGTCTACTGATTCAAATTTTAATCGCTTCTGGAAACACCCTCACAGGTATACCCAGAAATAAAGTTTTACCAGCTATCGGGGCTTCCCTAGGCCCAGTCAGAATGACACATAAATTTAACTACCACATTCCCTTTCTTTGATTTTCTGCATATGAAGCCAGATGAGGCAGCTCCAGTATGTACGCTGCAGACATTTTACATCTCATTAATAAAATGGAGTCTATTATTTTTAATTTAGATTTTTGTGTATATTTAAAATGACTCCATTGAGAAAATATATTAAATAATGTACATATTTTAAAGGGATTAAATTAAAATATACCAAAATAAACTAATGAGCCAAGCAAGAATATCTCCTAAATTTAGTGTCTAACCAAATAGAGGTAAAGTATAGACTTAAGTCCAAGTAGAGTTAAGTGGAGAAAATCTGAAAAACTGGAGTTTGGAGGCTGTGGTCACCAAGCGTAGAATTTCATCCACAGGGCATTTCTGTCCGGTGGCAGAAAGCATAGTCTATGAGGCCAGACATGGACACGTTCCAATGGTTTACGGTAGCCCGCAAGATTCCATAGAATGGGCATCTCTTTTGTTGTCTGTAGCTCCTTTTGCCTTCATTTGACTGCACATTTTAATCCCTTCTGCAAACCACTTCATGGTTGGAATCAAGTAGTAGTTAAGAACACAGCTACTGTTTTAACTGAAAACCATTGTCTCAAATTTGCCAAAACTGGAAATATTCATGATTTTACAAGGAGTAGGAGTCCCGTGGCTGGGTGGCTGGGTGGCTGGGTGGCTGGGTGGCTGGGTAGTGAAGTAACAGCCATGAGGGTTAGGAGCAGTGTTTTAGGTAGAGGGGGCTTGACTCTTGCCTTGGCATGGACTGGACCCAGGGAGCAATAAGCTCCGGTGTTGTCATTGCTAAGAAGGGGTGCCAGTCATCACCTTCCTGTCTCTCAGCCCCAAACCTACCTACTTCGTTCCGTTTCCTGATTCTGGAGTTGGTCCCCATAAACATCTCTTTTTTCCAGTGGAAGCAAGACTAGGCCGCACCAGAAGAAGACGTGGGGAGGACACGGCAGAGAGGAGCTTGCTGGTGTGCGTGTGCCTCCTCGCTCTTTTTTTTTTTTTTTTTAATTTTTATTTATTTATGATAGTCACAGAGAGAGAGAGAGAGAGGCAGAGACATAGGCAGAGGGAGAAGCAGGCTCCATGCACCGGGAGCCCGATGTGGGATTCGATCCCGGGTCTCCAGGATCGCGCCCTGGGCCAAAGGCAGGCGCCAAACCGCTGCGCCACCCAGGGATCCCGCCTCCTCGCTCTTGTGTCAGGACACCCACGCCGCGGGGGCCCCCAGGGGCACTCACCGACTTTCAAGGTCGCCAGCACCACAGGAAGGAGCCTTCTGTGTTCCAGTCCCCGTGCTAGTGGTCAGCTTCCTGGTCACCAGTTGGGCCTGCCTGATGCAGACCAGCTCTGATGCCCTGATGGCAGGAAGGTTCTCTGCTGTTCCAGGGGCTGAGGCCAGGGCTTCTTCAATGAGGTCTGAAACTCAGCCTCAGTGTTTTCCACGGTCGCTCTTTCAAAAGTGACAGCTGCTCCTTGCCTGCGCTACTCCCGTTTTCTTTAAAGTTTTTTTTACATCTTCTACTCATTAATCATATTTTTCTAATTAATAATTCTTTATATTCAATTTCTCCTAATTAAATTACTAATAAAGTTTTGGTGTTCAAATCGAGTCCTACCAATAGAGTGGGATCACAAAAATACTCACTCTGAGGGCTTGTTGTGAGGTTTAAATAACACAATATATGACATGCTCAATAAATACTAACTTTAATTGTCATTGGAGGCCACAATAGTAATCTTTAGTAAATTCTAAGAAGTGAAAGTTCCTCCTGGATACAAGACAATTTATTTTATTTAGAATTACTTTATGTTCTTTCTTAACTGTTTGGGTCTAGTAGTGTGGCAAGTGTTTGAAGTGTGAAGAACCTAACCGTCTACGGTGCTGACAGAATGGGGAAGGCGTACAACTTGGATGGGGAAGTCACAGAGAAAACAACAGTGAGATGCCACGACATACTATTAGCTTGGCCAAATCCAGGACACTGATAACACCGAGTGAGGCTGGGGCGCCGGGTGGCTCAGTGGGTCAAGCGCCTGCCTTCGCTCAGGCCGTGATCCCTGGGTCCCGGGACCCAGCAACCCTGCATCTCTCCCTCTGCACCTGCCCCAGCTCATGCGCGCGCTCTCTCTCACTCTCCCTCTCTCAAAACAAAACAACACCAAATGCTGGTGATGATGTGGGGTGATAGGAACTCTCGCTCTTTGCTGGAGGGAGTGCTAATTAGGCAGCCACTTTGAAAGGAGTTTGTTGTTTTTTCAATAAAATTAAATGTTCTCTGACTGTACATTCCAGCCACCATGCCCCTTGGTATTTACACAAAGGAACTCAGAATTTATGTCCCTGCAAAGGCCTGCACACTCATATTTATAGCAGCTTTACAACCATCCCCACTTGAAAGCCACCAAGATACCCTTCGGTGGGTGAACAGATAAACTGGTACCTCCAGAAAACGGAATGTCACTCGGTGTTAAAGAAGGGAGCTACGGAGCCACACAGGGCACGGAGCAGCACGCTCACGGGGAATATATTATAATTAATATTCCACTTATTGTTTTGTATAAATCCAATAGGAATTCATTTATTCTAAACACAAAATGCTAACTGTAATTCATTTATTTGGAGGAGAATGTAATATTAAGAATGCTATTTCAGGAATACATCGTTGTTACTTTTTTTTCCCAAAGAACTAATATATTTCATTTAATTTTCATGTCGTGTGCTTATACATATAATTAGAAGAAATTTAATCAGCTACAAATACCACCACAAAGAAGACTTCCAACTTGGCTACTGGTAATTAGGATTGCTTTTCAATTGTGAATGCCTCATTTTGTGAAGATTTCATTCACAGACCTTTTCTTAATACAGTTCAAAACAACACTTGAAGTTCTATTTATTTTACTGATGCAAAAAAAGTTTTTTTGGATGGAAAAATAGGAAACTGGAGGAAAAGGATAAAAGTTATGAATAGTCACTGGAGCATTTCTCAAAACAAAAAGGAAATACACACAAGTAATCTAAATTTATTAGGAAGAATTGGGGCATGGAGTGAGGGTGGGTAATCTATAATCAAGAGAGCCAAGATAGAAGCCTGTTTGTACAAGTCAGGTTCCAAGCAGAAAACAAATGGCACACACTAAATGGTAACTCTTTTTAAGGAGGGATTATAAAGAAATTATTTACAAGGATGGGGCAGGATGTGGGGAAGGGGAGAGGCCATACCTAGTGGGCTATTATCAGCAGGTCAGTTACCACTTCTAAGCCGGGAAAGGAGGGTGTGGAGATCCACATGCTACAGGAACCTGGAAAGAGAATAGTATAGAAAGGGCTTCCTTCCAGAAGGTTGAGGGTCAGCCTTGGGACACAGCGACTCTGCAGAGATGCAACTGGGGGAGTAACTTCTCATCTTTCTTGCTCCCTTTGATCACCTGTAGCTTCTCCTATTGACCTAAATCAATAGGAGGCCAGCAGGACTTAAGGGAGCTCACTGATGTAGTATCACAAAGTCAACCTCCTGGGAGGAGGAACAGGGTGGAGAATGATTGGGGATAGATTTTAAGGAAAAAAAAAAAAAAACAACAACAGTAAATCCAGCAAACTTTTTAACAAAATAAAACTTTAAGCCACCTGTGTGGCCAGATAAGAATCAGGAAATCAAAAAGGTATAGAATAAAGGGTAGATGAAAATAAGGAAAAGCCAATTTTTTTTCTAGCATTTCTTACTATTTGAAACTCTACAACCTACTTTAAGGCCAAACATTATGTATTATATGTAGTATATAAAATAAAATAAAAAGATGGAGAAGATAAGATGGAGGACAGATTGATGGAGTATAGTAAAATTGATTGCGAACATTTTTCTATCTGGAAATTTAGGAACCTCTATAGACACACATATGTTTGTCTAACTTAATAGATATCCTTGAAATGTTTAATGTGTATTATTTTTTTTGTTAATCTCCAAAAATATTTCACGTATAAAAGACATGTGGTTCAGAAAAAAACTGTCTTGATATGGAGAGAAAGATTCTTTGTTTTTTTTTTAAGGAGATTTGAAATATATTGATTCATGTGTTTAGAAATGCATATTCTTTACAGATTTTGTACCGTGGAGTGCACTTTTCACTTCATTCTTAATGCCTACTTGAAGTTAAAAAATTAGTCATGTTGTACATATGGCATCAATGTTCATCATCTTCCTGGTTAAAAAAAATGCCCAGTGCCATTTTATTTTAGTTAAATAAATTCTGCTGTTACCAGCCACACATCTCCGAAAGGACATAGAATCTAAAACCAATGCTGCTTTATTTTGGAATATTTTGTGTTTGGGATTTCTTATCATGATTTGGAATGCAGCTGGCTTTCCCTTCAAAAAAAAAAAAAATGTTTAGATTGTACCAACGTTAACATTTCTAAGGGAGAGGCAAAAGCCCAGAGGCAGACGGAATGTCACTAGGGATTAGAAAACCTTTCTGCAGGAAATCCTGAAGTGTACAATGGTTTCCAGATAACTGAGAGTTAATGGCTTTTCTGTTTACTCAGTGTAGGAAGGCCCGGGAATCAAGGCAAACCTCTAGGGGCACTGTTGGGCTTCATAAAGCCATTGAAGGTGCAGGTCCGCACAAGGGAGTCTGCAGGGTGAGTCTGTAGAAGTAGATGTCCCGGCATGTTCTGGCATGATAAGGGTTTTAAGGAGGATGGATAAAATGTGAGCATAATTAAACTTCTCTCAGATAAAGGTGTAACAATGCTTCGCTCTCTAAGGATGGACGGAACTGCAGCTCCGGGTCCATTTCACCCAGTTACACCTATGTGTTCTCTTCTATTCCAGGGTTTCATTAGGAATGATGTTCATGCATATCGTTTCCAAAGCCTCACTTTATTGTTTAGCATCACCAGTGCTTCAAATAAAGATCCACAGTGTTGGGTAGAAAAGGATGAGAGAGTCCGGGGAATGGAAGGGCCTGAGCAAAATACATGAGAGAGGAATTTTAAGACAATATTTTTACTCCCACATTTTTTTACAATTTTTTTCAGTAAATATTTAACGTATCAGTGCCTTTGAAGGCTCATAGGAGAGTTGAAAAGAATGAACAGGGGATCCCTGGATGGAGCAGCGGTTTGGCGCCTGCCTTTGGCCCAGGGCGCGATCCTGGAGACCCGGGATCGAATCCCACATCGGGCTCCCGGTGCATGGAGCCTGCCTCTCCCTCTGCCTATGTCTCTGCCTCTCTCCCTTTCTCTCTCTGTGACTATCATAAATAAATAAATAAATAAATAAATAAATAAATAAAAGAATGAACTTTAAAAGTTGATGGGACCAAAAAACAAGCCACTTAATTTTGATTTGGTTCAGAATGATTTTTACCCAACTGCCACTCATTATGTTTATGACTCTTCCTCTCACTTGCTTTTACATGATTTTCCTCTTTTTTCCTTTCTTTTCTTTCTTTCTTTCTTTTTTTTTTTTTTTTTTTTTTGTCAGAAAGGGAGATTTTGCTAACTTCCTTTCTGGTGTTTTGAATTACATAAGCATTGAGTAGTTGTCCTTATTTTACAAAATAGAAAATCCATAGTAATATCTATAAGACTAATTTGTGTATATTCTCACCATCTTTAATTGAAAACATAAGCAAGAGAGCAAAAAATATTTCAAATTGATTTAAAATTGAGAAAAATTTGTTTCTATTTGAAGTAGGGCTCATCTACTGAGTGAAAAGAAATCTGGTTAGTTCTTTCACTGATTATGAACAGAAATCAAGAAAAAAGAGACTTCTTCCACTAGAGAGAAAGATTTCATTACTTATAAAATAATAAATGCTGTGTTATATTTGTCTGTATTTCATATTTGGGATGTATAAAGCCAGATAAAAATAAAAATATAAGCACATCTGCAAAATGACTAGGTCATATTCATCTTTGTATCCATCTTTGTATCCATTTCACTCTTAAACTCCTATCAAGACACTTGGCATAAAACAAGAAGTCAAAACGTACTTGGTAAATAAGTACAAAGATAAATAAATGCAAAACAAAACAGGCAATCAACTTAAAAATTCTATAGAGAAGAAAGAAAGAAGAAAGAAAGAAGAAAGAAAGAAAGAAAGAAAAGAAAGAAAGAAAGAAAGAAAGAGAAGAAAGAAGAAAGAAAGAAAGAAAGAAAGAAAGAAAGAAAGAAAGAAAGAAAGAAAGAAAGAAAGAAAGAAAGAAGAGACTAATCTAGGAATTGTAGCTTGAAAAATAAGCAGAAATAGTGATAGATCCATACCCCATATCATCAATCAACTACAAGTCCTGGGTTCCTTTATTCATAAAAAAGACGAAGTCCTAATTACCAGGGACAGGCATGGTATCATAGAGACATAAACCATCTGAAGGGTAAGAAACCTTGGGTCGGCCTCACCCACTTGGCCGGAAGTAAGCCACATATCATAGCTGAAAGTCATTTTCCTCATTAAACATTTAAATATCCACTATATAATTGCTGAGTTTTCCTTCCAGAGCTAGCTTTCAGAAATGCTCAGTGTTAACAAAAAACTGATATATTCCTCTAGAGATACTGAGTCTCAGAAAGAGCAGTAGAATGCTCAGCACGGCTTATGGTGACAGATTTTTAGATGCAAAGAGCAATTAAGCAGGTTTTCTAGTCCACACATTGGGAGACTGAGAGCCAAGCACAGTCAGCCTTTGGGGGCCACGCGCACACACACAACTTCTCTGGCTTCTTGCTTCTATAATCTTCCAGCCTTTTTTCTTTCTTTCTTTCGTTTTCCCTTTTCCTTTTTTTTTTTTCTTTCTTTTTCAAATATTTTATTCATTTATTTACTCGAGAGGAAGTGAGAGATTGTGAGCATCCTTGCCCTCCACGGTCACGGGAGCAATGTGCAGGAGACCCAAACATCATCCCAAACATTGTTATTTTTATTCTCACTAGAAAGCACACTTAATTTCTCATTTATTCTGACAAATTAAAGGGTGAGTCAACAGAAGGATCGAAACGAACGTAGTTTGGTTTCCAGTCAGGTCATGGTGTCCGTGAATTTTTTTCCAGCTCTTTTCATTTGTCATTATAGCAAAATGTGTTCTTTTGTTATTATTTTTTAATCAAAACAGTCTTTTCTTACCATTTTTGTCTTTCAAAATTTTCATCATGTTACGTGAACTCTTTAACCACCATCCTCTACTCCCTCCCATCTCCCCCTACTCTTCCTTTCTGGTAACCATCGGTTTGTTTCTGTAGTTAAGAGTCAGTCTCGGGGATCCCTGGGTGGCGCAGCGGTTTAGCGCCTGCCTTTGGCCCAGGGTGCGATCCTGGAGACCCGGGATCGAATCCCACATCGGGCTCCCGGTGCATGGAGCCTGCTTCTCCCTCTGCCTGTGTCTCTGCCTCTCTCTCTCTCTTTCTCTCTCTCTGTTACTATCATAAAAAAAAAAAGAGTCAGTCTCTTGGTCAGTTTCTCTCTCTCTCTCTTCCCCTTTGCTCATTTGTTTTGTCTCTTAAATTCCATATATGAGTGAGAACATACGGTATTAGTCTCTGACTAGTTACTTTGCTTTATACTCTCTAGGTCCATCCGTGTTGTTGCAAATGGCAACATTTCAATCTTTTTATGATTGAATAACATCCCACGGTATATATGCGCCACATCTTTTTTATCCATCGCTCTATTGATGGACACTTTGATTGCTCCCATAGTTTGGCTGTTGTAAATAATGCTGCAATAAACATAGGGGTGCACACATTCTTTTGAATCAGAGTTTTTGTATTTTGGGGGTAAATACCCAGTAGTGTGATTTTGGAATCATAGGTTAGCTCTATTTTTATTTTTTTGAGGAACTTCCATACTGTTTTCTACAGTGATTGCACCAGGTGCATTCCCACCAGCAGTGCGTGAGTATTCTATTTTCTTCACATCCTCACCAACATCTGTTGTTTCTTGTGTTGTGGATTTTAGCCATTCTGACAAGTATGAGGTGATTATCTTATTATAGTTTTAATTTTCATTTCTCTGATGATAAGTAATATTGAGCATCTTTTCGTGTGTGTTGTCCATTTGTATGTTCTTTGGAGAAATGCCTGTCCATGTCTTCTGCCCATTTTTCAGTTGGATTATTTGTTTTTTGGATATTGAGTTGTAACAGTTCTTTGTATCTTTTGGATACTAATCATTTATTGGATGTGTCATTTACAAATATAGTTTCCCATTACACAACACAGGTTGCCTTTTAGTTTTGTTGATTGTTTCCTTGGTTGTGCAAAAGCTTATTTTTATGTAGTACCAATAATTTACTTTTGCATTTATTTCCCTTGTCTCCAGAGACATATTTAGAAAAATGATGCTATGGCAGATGTCAGAGAGATGACTGCCTGTATTCTGTTCAAGAATTTTTATGATTTCAGGTCTCACATTTACGTCTTCAATCCATTTTGAATTTATTTTCATATATGGTGAAAGAAAGTGTCCCAGTGTCATTCTTTTGCACATGGCTGTCCAGTTTTCCCAACATATTTTTTGAAGAGACTGCCTTTCTCCCATCATATATTCATTTCTCCTCCTCCAATTAATCAAAGATTAATTGACCTTATAATTGGTGTGAGTTTATTTCTGGGTTTTCTATTCTATTTTATTGATCCATTTATTTTTATATCAATACCATAGTGTTTTAATTACTACTGATTTGTGGTTTAACTTGAAATCTGGAATTGTGATATATCCAGTTTTATTTTTATTTTTCAAGATTGCTTTGGCTATTTGGAGTCCTTTGTGGTTCAATACAAAGTTTAGGATTATTTGTTCTAGTCCTGTGGGAAATGCTATTAGTATTTTGATAAAGATTGCATTAAATGTGTAGATTGCTTTGGATAGTGTGAACATTTTTAACAATATTTGTTCTTCTAACCTATAATCATGGAATGTCTTTCCATTTCTTTGTGCTGTTTTGAATTTCTTTCATCAGTGTTTTATAGTTCTCTTTCCATTTCTTTGTGCTGTTTTGAATTTCTTTCATCAGTGTTTTATAGTTCTCAGAATACAAGCCTTTCACCTCTTTGGTTAAGTTTATTCCTAGATATTTTTTTGGTATAATTGTAAATGGGATAGTTTTCTTTTCTTCTTTTCTTTCTTTTCTTTTCTTTTCTTTTCTTTTCTTTTCTTTTCTTCTCTTCTCTTCTCTTCTCTTCTCTTCTCTTCTCTTCTCTTCTCTTCTCTTCTCTTCTTTTCTTTTTCCCTAAGATTTAATTTATTTATTCATGAGAGACACACACAGAGAGAGAGAGAGAGAGAGAGAGGCAGAGACACAGGCAGAGACACAGGCAGAGGGAGAAGCAGGCTCCATGCAGGGAGCCTAACGAGGGACTTGATCCCGGGTCCCCAGGATCACGCCCTGGGCCGAAGGCAGTGCTAAACTGCTGAGCCACCGAGGCTGTCTGGATAGTTTTCTTAATTTCACTTTCTGCTATTTCATTATTTGTGCATAGGGATACAACATATTTCTGTACATTGATTTTGTATCCTGTAGCTTTACTGAAATTATTTATCAGTTCTAGTAGTTTTTTAGTGGAGTCTTCATGATTTTCTGTATATAGTATCATGTCATCTGCAAAAAGGGAAAGTTTTACTTCTTTACCAGTTTGGATGCCTTTTATTTCTTTATGTCATCTAATTGTGTGACCAGGACTTCCAGTACTATGTTGAATAAAAGTGGTGAGAGTGGACATCCATGTCTTGTTCCTGACCTGAGGAGGAAAGCTCTCAGTTTTTCACCATTGAGTGTAATGTTGGTTGTGGGTTTTTCATATAGAATCTTTATTATGTGTAGGTAAATACCCTCTAAACCTTCTTTGCAGAGGGCTTTTATCATAAATGGATGTTATACTTTGTCAAATGCTTTTTCTGTACCTACTGAAATGATTATATAGTTTTTATCCTTTCTATTGTTGAAGTGATGTATCACATTGATGTACAGATATGTACCACCCTTGCAACCCAGGAATAAATCTCAGTTGATCATGGTGTATAATTTTTAAAAATATATTGTTGGATTCAGCTTGCTAATATTTTGTTGAGGATTTTTGCCTCTATATTTATGAGAGATATTGACCTGTAGTTCTCTTTTTTGTATGGTATCTTTACTGATTTTCTAGCAGGGTAATACCGGCCTCATCAAACAACTTTGGAAGTTTTTCTTCCTCTTGAATTTTTTGGAATTGTTTGAGAAGAATGGGTATTAACTCCTTTAAATGTTTTTTTAAGATTTATTTATTTAATTTAGAGGGGAGCAGAGGGATAGGGGAAGAGAGAATCTCAAGAAGACTCCTCACTAGGTGTGGAGCCTGCCGTGGGGCTCAGTCTCACCATCCTGAGATCATGACCTGAGCTGAAATTGAGTTGAATGCTTAACTGACTGAGCCATTCAGGTGCCCCTATTATTAACTATTTTAAATATTTGGTAGAATTTGCATGTGGAGCTATCTGGTCCTGGACTTTTTTTCCTTGGGAATATTTTTATTACCAATTCAATTTCATTGCTGGTGATTGGTCTGTTCAAATTTTCTATTTCTTTCTGCTTTAGTTTTGGAAGGTTATATGTTTCTAGGAATGTATCCATTTTTTCTAAGTCATACAATTTGTTGGTCCATAGGTTTTCATCATATTCTTTTATAATTGTTTATATTTCTGTGTGTTCTTATTTATCCTCCTTCATTCGTGATTTTGTTTATTTGGGTCCTGTCTCTTTCTCTCTTTTTATGATATGAAGAAAATAAATGCAATGAATGAGGGATATAAAAAAAAGAATTAGAATATTAAACATTCAAGGTTTTAGCTGCCATAACACAAAAAGGAGATTTTTAAAGAAATATACATATGCAAAGAGATAAAAAAGTATGATATTTATTTCATACCTATATGAAGTGAATAGGTAGAAATAAATGCAAACAACAAAATTCTCAATGTTAATTATAAATTTCTCTACTTAAAAACACTGTTTCTGATTATACAAAAAATTTGCTATATAATGATAGTCTTACCTAAACAAAATGGTAAAATAAAGAGAATAAAGAGTAAAATGATATGCAGAGAGAAGGATAGTCTAATAAAATGTACACGAGTATAGCATTGTTATTACCAGCTATTAGAGAATTCAGCCCAGGGGGCGTTAATATGAAACAGGGTAGATTTCATTTTGCTAAGAATAAAAGTTCACAGAAATAACCATCATTCATTCATGCATCTATATGGGCATATCATAGTAAATCTATATGGACATATCATAGTAAATTTAAATATATGCAGAAAAAACTGATAGAACTTCAAGGAGTACTGGGATATTTCATAATCACAGGTTGAGAGCTAAGTACTTTTTAAAATAAATGAAATCTATAATTAAAGAGATAAAACATAACAGATTTAAATGTCACAATTGATATGTGTGAGCTTTATAGACAACAACTAGGAAATGCACTTTAGTTTTGAAAACACATGAAATGTTTGAAATCTTGTACAGCAACTTTGGCCAAAAGAAAAAGTCAATAAGCTAGAAAATGCCCATAATTTTCAGGTTACATTCTCTGATGACAATGTTATATATTTAGGAAAATTAACAACAGAAGAAGAGCCATTGGATTTCTCAATGTTAGAACTTCATGGAGGAAGATAATAGAGTAATATTTTAAAAATTGTGAGGGGTGGAGGAAGCCTTCACACCTCAGTATTTATATTCTTCATTAAAATGTGAAGGTAAAGTAAGTAAAATTCTCTCAATCTTGCAAGGTCTCAGAAGTTTTACCATATAAATATCCTTCTGTATTATAGGAAGTATATCAGTTATAAGAAAAAACAGAAAAATACTAAAACATAAATAAAGGATGATTGAAGAACTTTAAAAATTGTATCTATATACCCACTGCATCTGCAGGAATATGGTTTTTTATATTTTTCCTTTTTCATAAAAATTAAAATTCTAAACAGACTATCACAAAGAAGGCAGAGTGAGCAGGGCAGATAATGGAGACGAGACAGGTAACCGAGAAGTTAAGAAGTTTATAAGGAAGCAAACACAGGTACGGGTTTCAAGAAGTGCAATCATAAGTGTAACACGATTATTCGTGTGCACCGACTCTCCAGGAGGTAGGACACAGCTGGATGTGAGACCGTGAGCAAAATCATCTCTGACCCATAAAATTAAAAGACAAGTAAATTAAGCCAATGGATGAGTAGATCATATTGGTCAAGGGGTTCTAAGTGCTATGAAAGAATCTAGGGCTCGGCGAGGTCCTGCTGCAGGATGATGGTGCAGAGGGTGGAGGAAGAGCAGTGGGTGACTTGGTCATGGGAGTCGCGAGGCAAGAACGTGTCAGGGGAGGGCGGGGGCCGCGGGCTCAGGGCTGGGGAAGCAGGGCTGCTGTGGGCGGGGGGTGGTGGCGGGAGGGCAGGTGGCCTATGTCCCAGGGCAGGTGGCCTGAGTCCCGGGGCAGGTGACTGGTGTCCCGGGGCAGGTGGCCAGTGTCCCGAGGCAGGTGGCCCGTGTCCCTGGGCAGGTGGCCCGTGTCCCGGGGCAGGTGACCGGTGTCCCGGGGCAGGTGGCCGGTATCCCGGGGCAGGTGGCCCGTGTCCCTGGGCAGGTGGCCCGTGTCCCTGGGCAGGTGGCCCGTGTCCCGGGGCAGGTGACCAGTGTCCCGGGGCAGGTGGCCCGTGTCCCTGGGCAGGTGGCCCGTGTCCCGGGGCAAGGGCCGGTGTCCCGGGGCAGGTGACCAGTGTCCCGGGGCAGGTGGCCCGTGTCCCTGGGCAGGTGGCCCGTGTCCTGGGGCAAGGGCCGGTGTCCCGGGACAGGTGGCCCGTGTCCCGGGGCAGGTGGCCCGTGTCCCGGGGCAGGTGACCGGTGTCCCGGGGCAGGTGGCCGGTGTCCCGGGGCAGGTGGCCCGTGTCCCGGGGCAGGTGACCGGTGTCCCTGGGCAGGTGACCGGTGTCCTGGGGCAGGTGGCTGGTGTCCCGGGGCAGGTGGCCTGTGCCCCGGGCCCCTCTGATGGCCAGGACCAGGGGCCGACCCCTTCCACTGCCCTGACCGAGTGCCAAGAGGCCGCCCAGGCCGTCATCCCTGCGGGCGGCGTGGGATGGGGTGTCCCTGAGGTCCCGGGGTCCGGGCCCTGGCAGGGGACCCGCTGGGAGAAGGTCCCCGCCAGGGCGCCGCGGCGACAGGCAGCCCCGGAGGCCGAGAGCCACGGGGAGGCTGCGCCCCGACGGTCGGCCGCTGGCCTGGGACTGTCGCCATCGGGGACACAGGGAGGGGGCAGCCCAGGCGCAGGGGTCCCCCAGCCGCCCTGGGCTCCGGCGACAGGCCGAAGGAACGGGCCTCAGCCGCTGCGGGTCCCACGGGCCGTGCGCCTGGTCTGGGAGCCCAGGGCCTGGGCCACCCCACACCCCTGGAGGGGAGCCCGCGGCGCCCCCCACGCGGACAGCTGGCACCCGCCTGGGGACTCGCTCTGCGGCGCCCGCACTAGCAGGGGCCCCAGAGCCCCCGAGGACCTGCAGCCTCAAGTGACCCTGCAGAGCGCTGACAGTTAAGCACTGGGAGCCGCAGCCCCCCAAACATGCCCAGACCCAGCTGTTCACCTTACACAAGGTGTCCGGCCCCTAAAATAAAATATTTAAGTAGGACCCAGCGTATTTCCCCCAACGTAACAGCAACAGAAAATGTCCAGGATACAATAAAAGTCACCTGTCTACCCGGGTGACCTGGCCGTTGTGGTCTTGTGAATTCATTCCAAAGAAACAAAAACCTGGGAGGAGGTGATTATTGAGGTGGGAAAAGCTAGAGAAGTGCAGGCTTTGGTGGACGGAGTAGCAAAGATTTGGTTAATTAAATTTGAATTACCTGTCTTATAGCACAATAGAGATGTTAGACCAGCAGTTGCATAGATGAACCTGGAACTCAGGGCGGTGGTCCAGGTTGCAGATAGACAGTTGGAAGTCCCGGCTTGTAAATGACATCATTTCATTTCATTTTATTTTGATTGTTTTTTGAAATTCCCTATGTCCAGAATCTATTTTTAATCTTATGTTTGGCAACCTGAAGCATGTATTTCTAAAATTAATTATCTAGTTGTATAGCCTTTACATGGCTTGTGATGAAGACATCAATTAGGTCGACTAGGATCCATCTCTTTTTGTTTTTTTAAGAGTAAATAACTTATTATTTTTTTAAATTGAAGTATGGTTGGCACATGATGTTATATTATTTCAGATGTGGAACGTAGTGATTCCACAAGTTTCTCATATAAGTCAGGCAAAGAAAGACGAATACCATAGGATTTCACTTATGTGGGCAATCTAAAAAGCAAAACAAATGAACAAACAAACAAAAAGCAAAATAGACACGTAAATACAGAGAACAAAGTGATGGAGGTGGGGAGATAGGCAAATGGGTGAAGGGGAGAGGGACATGCAGGCTTCCAGTTATGGAATGGATAAGTAACGGGGATAAAAGTCGTGGTGCAGGGCACATGGCCAGCGGTATTGTATTAGCATCGTATGGTGACAGGTGGTGGGCATAGCCTAATGTCTCAATGACGTTTAAAACTATGACTCTCAGTACCATTATTAAACGATTGATTGTAGTTAGAAAAGCATTCCAGGTATTGAACCCTGGGACACTTCAATGTTATACAGTTGGGGAGAAAATACAGAAACAACAAGGGAGACTGAGGCAGAGTGACCAGTGAGGGAGGCGTAAAAGGAAATCGTATGTAGGCTGTCTTCCAGTTTTAGATCATGCTTATGTTTCTACTTATACTATTCATCTATGAATTATGGTAGTTTATTTCATGCGAAAGCAACCTTGCACTTCCAGAATCAACACAGCTTGGTCATGAAATGTTCTATTCTTTTACACATTGCTGAATGTTTAGGATTATGAAAGTATACAGTGACCTTTTTCCCTAATATTTAGCATCCAATAAAAATTTCTATATGATTCTTTTCAGTATTCTTTTCAGATTATGGTGATCACAAGAATGCTGAAAAGTGAAAGTAATTAAAACTCAAGTATTGGTGAAGGAACGAAAAGTAAACTATGGAAGAGAATAGTGAGCTCAGAAATGGATACATGTACGGGTGGCAAGTTGGTGTACAATAGCGGCGCACCACACATCTGTGAATAAAAATGAATCATTCAGTACATGATATGGGGAAAAGCAGCTTAGCTGATGAGAAAAAACATGAACCTGGCTCTTTATATCTTACCTAAATAAAATGATTAAAAATGCAAATATGAAAGACTCTATGTTGAATAATACAAAAGGAAGGCAGATAGAAGAGTATTTTTGTCATTTCTTCAAGGGAGTAGGGGAATGATTCATAAAAAAAGTCAAATATAGAACATATAACTTTAAAAAGTCATGAATTTGACAAAATTAAAATTGTGACTTTTCTTTTAGGGTTCATTGGAGGATACCACCAAAAAGTCTAACAAGTGACATATTGGAAATATATTTACAATATTTAGGACTTATAAAGGGATATTATGTAGGCTACATAAGAAATCTCTGCTTAGCAACCAGTAAATAATTATAGACCTAATTTTAAAAATCATAAAGACTCTACAGTTCTATAGGAGAAATTCAAATGGCTACTAAAAGGCTCACATTCACTGATAACCACAGAAAATCAGATTAAAACAATGAGCTGTATCTTTTACCTACCAGATAAGCAAAAATTTAAAATATCACATAAAAAGTAGCATAAACAAGAATGTGGGAAAATGAGAACCTTTGAGAATTGCCACTGAAGCGTAAACTATTACAGCGTTCTGGATGGCAATTTGGCAGGGCTTAGCAGAATTAATTATGTGTATATGCTGTGACACAGCAGTTCTGTGCTTGTGGGTATATCCCTGAGAAGCTCATAACAGGTGCATGAGGGGACACCCACGGGGCGCACACAGCGCAGGGGCAGCCCAGGCAGCCAGCGGGTGGTGCCACTGTGGCCGCTCACCCTACACTCTGCAGCAGTCAGAAGCAGTCAGCTGCACGTCCGTATAACAACACGGGTAGGCCTTGAAACCTGATGCATAATGGGGTCGGAAACAGATGTGTCCTGTGACATGCCATTTGCATATAAATTAATATATTTACATATAAGAACAATAATATGTTGTTCATAGATAGTTACAAATCCAAAGACACATATTAACATACTTTTTTTTTCCTTTTTTGATGGGGAGACTGTAGGTAGAAGCAAAATGAGAATGATGATGGAAAATAACAGATGAATACTTGTGAAGTTAAGAGAACAAAGAGGAGGGATCCCTGGGTGGCGCAGCGGTTTAGCGCCTGCCTTTGGCCCAGGGTGTGATCCTGGAGACCCGAGATCGAGTGCCACGTAGGGCTCCTGGTGCATGGAGCCTGCTTCTCCCTCTGCCTGTGTCTCTGCCTCTCTCTCTCTCTCTGTGTGTGACTATCATAAATAAATAAAAATTAAAAAAAAAAAAGAGAGAACAAAGAGGAGGGCTCCGGACTGACGTGTGATTACCATGAACCAAACAGCTTGACTAACTCAACTTTGAAGCTGAGATCTCTCCAAAATAAATTAGTAATACATATTTACTGAATGATACATAATTATTCACTTATCAGAACAACAGAAGCTAAGGAAAAGTGATGGGTAATATTTAGGACTTGAGGGGTGTGTGAGGAAATTACTACTTTCAAGCAGTAATGGCTGGAATGGATTTTGATATAGCTTTTTTCAAGAGCTTTCATTATCTTGAAATATTGAAAATATATGTTTTGGAGAATAGTTTTTTACCATCGTGTAGCCCCCCCCTCCATTACACAGGCGTTAGGAAGTGTATTTACCACAGCGTGTTTGCAAAGAAGAAAAAATGAAAATAAAAAAAAATTCTTATGTCCCTAAATAAACTGAGATACAAATACAATGTATAGTAGTAGGAGGCAATAAAAAAAAAAGCTAACCTGTGAGTGGTGGCATGGTACATCAATGGGCAGGTCATCACACCACAGAATCATCCACACAGTATGACACCAGTTATGTTAAAACAGCTGTTATAAGAAAAGACTATTTCTGTAAAGACGTATGTGGATATGTAGATGTACAGCAGCGGAATGAGTGATCGCAGCCTGAAGCCAGCAGCCTGTACAAAAGGTCACAAAGGGCGCGACTATAAATTTCTGGTGTGTCTTTTTGCAGCCTCTGTGTGGGTATTCCTGTAGTCTCCTGTAACTGAAAACAGAACTTTCTTTGTTTCTTCTGATAATACTAGATGTGTCATCCTAGATCTTGTTCTTCATGTTCTTCAAAAGAGGTTCCTGGGGCATCAGACTCTTGGTCATGCTCGAGTAGTGGTCTTGGGTCTTGGGATCGAGCCCCGCGACGGGATCCACGCTCAGTGGGGAGTGGGCTTGAGACTCTCTCTCCCTCTCCCTTTGCCCTATACTTGCTCTCTCTCTCTCCAAAACAAATAAATCTTTAAAAATAGAAGAAGAGGTTCTTCAATTAAATAAGGTTGAAAATTAATCCAAAGTAATTTTTTCTCTTAGAAACTCAAAATATACACCAGCACGTTGGAGACGGGAGGCACTACCACACAGCCAAACGGTATTTTGAACTCTGCGCAGTTTTCCCCAAAAACTGACCCTTTTCTGCCCTAAGGACACCTGGTTGCCGTCTTTCCCGGGGACGACAGGATGTCGTAAACAACAGGTTGAGGACACTAAAGTCAGAACAGACGAAAACGAGAGTAGGAGCTGGACGAAAGCACAGCACAATTCTTGGATTTATGATTCTGTGAGACTTTTGTCTGAGCTTCCTGGCGGCGGAGGGTTCATCAGGTGGGTTAAGTTAAATGCTTCCCTTTTTATTGTAAAGAGGAGCAGTGAGCTCTGCGCGAACAAAGTTCCTGGAGACCTGGGTTCTGAAGGAAGCGTCCCCTGTGGTGGATTCCGTGGACGGCCCTGGAGCGGGCGCTGGGGGCGTCCGGGGCGTCGCGCCCTTGGCCCAGCTGAACATGCGGTTCGACGACAGCTCAGCGCAAATGTTTCATCTGCATAAAACCTGGTGACAAAATGTTTTTTTAAAAAGAAGATATTTCTGAAATGTTTTCTTAAAGAAACGTTTCATCTGTACAAGAACAGGCCGAGGATCGTTTTCAGCTCCCAGGAGTCGAATTACAAGTGAATAAAGCGTCAGGTGCCCGGAGGGCTGAACGGCTGAACGCCCGGCCCGGCTCCCTGAGAGACTCCCGCAGCCTCGCTCTCAAAAGCAGCAGGTTTCCAGAGCCTATTTTCTTAGACCCACCGTTAAGTACATCATACGGTAAAAGATCAAATTCTTTTACCTTTGAAGATCAAAAAGAGAGAAAAGAAATTCTATTCGAGGCCAAGGTGGTTATTACTGTTGCTAGAATATTTCTTCCTGATTCCTCACCTTCACCTTGGAGCATCTGGCCAAGCCTTCGGTGTATTGACCGTAATGACGTTCCTGGTGACGTTCCGGTCGTGTCCTTGGGGGAGGCGGGCCGGGCCCGGCCGGCGGGGCGGGGCCGGCGGGGCGGGGGCGGGGCGGGGGCGGGGCGGGGCGGGGGCGCCTGGCCCGGGGGCTGCGGGCCGGAGCCCTCCGCGCTGGGCCGCTCGCGGTTAGCGGCCTCCGTCCTGGCCGGGCGGCGCGGGCTGCACGCTCGTGTGCACCCCCGCCGCACGCTCAGCAAGGCGCCGCCTTCACCTTCCCTTTAGACCGAAGGAAGGGACCGGAGCAGGGCTCGTGGACACGGGGCTGCGGGAGAGCGAGCCCGGGCCCGCGCTCACCCCGGCGGTGGCAGCCGTGCCCCAGGGCACCGCGCGGCCCGCACGGAGGAGCGCAAGCCTTGCTCCTGCCCTCTCCGCCTGGAGCCCGCTTTACTTTTTCTCGTCACTGTCCCAAAGAAAGTCGCGTACCCTATGCAGTCACGCCCGATTTAAGCTCTAATTTTAGACCTTGGAGGTCCTAGTGTCTCAAATGCGGTGTTCACTGTTTTCTGTAACTGGTAATTTTCCCAGAGACTCCCGGGGATCGACTCTGCCCTGTCATCTGGCACTGCCCTAGGAAATGATAAACTATTTTTCCCCTTAACCACTGAGGCAACAGGAAAATATTTGTTGGCTCCTTCCTTTGAAAGTAACTAAAGAAATGCAAATGAGAATTAAAAACAACAGCACCACCAACAAAACCACCTTGGGCTATAAGAAATGCAAAGTTTTATTTATATTGCGTTTTTTTTTTTTTTTCTGGTGAACAGTTGTTAACCACAAAAACTACATATATCTTAAGTGTTTTATTTTCAAATATCCATCTGGTTCCGTTGTTTTATGTAGCTACCCCCCACCCCCCCGTGGCATTCGCTCTACAACAATGCATGGATAATTGCATCCATGAAGACTCCTGCAGTGCTGTAATAACTATACAACTAAAAGATGGTTTTTCAACGGAATAAAGCAATCCTGAGGATCACACAAGAGCTCTATAATCAATATTGTACAATTTTTGAATGGGGCACAGAAGTGAAAGAAAAACTCTTGTCAAAAGCGGAACACATGAAAGGCCGTTTTGTTCTCCTTATGGTGGAAAGACTTCCTACAATTAGATAGAGGTAAAAATATCGTCCAGATTCTCTAGGCCATGTAAAGATCACTTGATTTTTTTACGTACAGAGCGACGCTTGGCAAATAGAAAGCCTAATCACTGTCATTCCATCCAGTTGCATCTTTCCCCGCAATTATATAACTCTATGACTAGAAGCAAGCAAAATGCAATGGATGCTTTATATTTGCTTATTATTTATTCTTCCCTCAAATATTTCTTAGGTTTCCTACCATAAGCCAATCTTTTTTCCTTTAAGAAATAAAAATGATTTCTAAAAACAAAATAAATAAAATAAAGCTTCTTCCCATCATTTTCTGCTTTCTGAACTCTCACTCCTCTCTCAAGATTCAGTGCCAGTATTGTCATTTCTGTGAAGTATTTACTTCCTGCCTCCTCACCGCCCCTTTTGGACTAAGTCTCACAGATTCTTAACAAATTAGTACAATACATAAATTTAACATACTTTATTCTAGCTGTTGGTTTACGTACCTGCCCCACCATCGCGCAAACCCCATTAATTCACGGGGTATGTTTTATTCGTGATTATTTTCTCTACCCTTCCTTGGATGGCACTTTGCAAGCAGTAAATGTTGAAACAGGGCTGTTGTCGGAGCAAAGCAAATGATCAGCTGAAAAATGATAGAGCATGAATGACACCGTCAATGTTCAAGTTCATGTTGCCCAGATACTGAGAGAATTTGGATTACTTTTTCTTATGTTACAAATCACATGTCAAATAATCATGATTACACTTCATACAATCATGTAGCTTCCATATGGAGGTTTTCCAGGGTTGTAAGTCAGTCCTCCACATTGAGACACCAAACTTTGAAGGAAAGTTTAAGTTTCTTAAAATGACTGGAGCTTCACTAAACATTTTGCAAGACCTAAATTTTAAGTGTCACTTCTTTGAATATTTCCCATAATCAGCTTTTCTCCGATCTTACCCAATGCAAGTCAACCTTTAATAATAGATTTCTCTGACAAAGCTTTGTAGGGACTATGCCACTCCCTCACTTTATAAGGCACATTTGAAAGTACTTTATCTCTGTTGGACCACTGAATGACTGTTTATAGCAAGGTCATAAAAAAACAGTATCTTTTAGTTCAAAATGCTGCACAACTGGACGCAACTACATTTTCTCAAAAGGCCAAATAGAACTCTTTTTATTAAAACTTTTATTTAAGTTATTGCATGGGTAATATATCATTGTGCCTGGAAGGACAAGTCTCAAGAGAGTCTTGGATTACTGAGCTTCTCAGTCGATTCTACATAAGTGCTGCAAAGTGGTTGTAAGTTAATGTGTATGGTGACAATAAATATCCTTTGGCTACTCATGAGCAGAAACAGGAAAAAATAAAATGTTCTGCATCTTAGTAGAATTTTGCAATGACATTGACCCATGTCACAACCACCTGCCTTTTTATTTTAGACTTGAATGTGGTATACAGGGATCACAACGTGAAATCTAAATTACGGAGAAACTCTTACTATCAAAGCATAGTCACACGTGTTTATTTTAAGTCTACAATAGTGAAAATCTGATGGCGTTGGTATAAATAAATATAAATACATTTAAGATACAGATAAAGATAGACCAATGTAACATAATTAGGAATAGATCTTACTATAAATTTGAGGTTGGCATGTGACAATGGTGGAAGGATAAATCTGCAGACAAAGGATTCATGTTAGCCGGCTTTGTTGAAAAAATGCAATTATCTCTAACACATGCTGTATACTAGAATAAGTAAGTTAAATGCTGAAATGTCAAAGGTGAAATTATAAGGCAAATAGATAAAATGGTAGGATAATATCTTTTTGAACTCGGAGTAGTGAAAATTTCTTAAGTGTATGCCAAAACCATACGGAAAAAATGAAGTTACTTGACTAGATAATCTGTAAGATTTTTCTGTCCTAAAGAGTGTTAACAAATAGGTAACAGAATGAAAGATATATGCAATTCTGTAATCTATAAAGGACTAATATCTGGCATGTAGAATACATTTCTATGGGCCAGCAAGAAATAGACAAGAAAGCTCAATTCATTCACCTAATAAAACAATATATTTTGGAAGTGCTTAAAAATATTAATTCATGTAATCATAAGAAATTTATGAGGTAGGAAATGTTATTTGGTCCCTTTTAAATTAAGGGAAATTCATACACAAAAATTTAAGTAACTTGCCCTAAATCCCACTGGTTCTTAACTGGTAGATCTGGAATTTGAACTGAGACAATAGGTTCTAGAACTGGTACACAACTCGCCAAGAGGAAAATGAGCAGAGGACATAAATAAGAACTTAGAGAAGAGGGTGCCTTGTAACTGAGGAGAGACAAACCTATTTAGCAACTGGACACTCCATGCCTCTTCCATATAACCTAGCAATGTGCTGGGTCCACAGAAAGGACTCCATGTTCTCCCACTGATAAAGCTTCTGGTACCAAACGCCATCAGTCGCTCGACTTCTGAGGTCGGGATGTTTCTCTCATTGACAAAGCTATCCCTCTTTTGGAAAGCAAGGTCTGCTAAATCCCACTGTGTGGAGCTCCTGCTCCAATTGGCCTTCTATGAGGGGCCTACCTGAAAACAAACCAGTCTAACATCATATGCATCCGGACCAACCTGTAGTTGGAAGATGCACTTGACCTCATGGAGGGCATAAAAGTTGGAGCTGCTTGCCATAGACACATTTGCAAAACATGGAGCTGTTCCATTTAAATATCTCCCTGGACCAGATAGAACACATATTAGCAAGCATCTGATTGACAATATATTTGCCAGGCACTGAAATTTCCCCACATAAAAAAATGTATCAGTGGGATCCTGTTTATGCCTGTCACTGCCTTAGGTCTCCAACACGGCATTCAGTGGTTGTTTCCACTATAAGAGCCGGCAGCGAATACCACTAAACAAGAGATGAGCTTCTCAAAGATTAGCTACAACAGCCTCTCCTGAAAGGACTTCTGCTGCCTGTGGGTGATTGAGTTGAACAGTCGACCACTGCCATCCACTTGCGGATCTTCTACCTGCCTGAAGCTCCTAGGCCTCTAGCTGTCAGACACGGGAATGAAGAAGGAAAGTCCACCTGATAAATCAGGATCCTTGTCTTTCCATGCAACATTATGAGGAGTTTCAGATATTTTTATATATTTAACACAAATAGAACATACTTCTGCGTCTTGCCTTTTTAACTTAGCACATCTTGGAAATCATTCCATTTCAGTCTATGAAGAGATTCCTTTTCCCCCTTTTTTTCTTTTTGTTTTAATGCTATCGGATACCAGGTTTCTGCCTGAGTTGAAGGAACTTTAATGGTTTTGTACCTCAACACTCATTCTTCCTTTCCCTTTACTTATATGTACCTTGACCCTAGGTGAATAGATGGAGATTTGCGTTCCATGGATTGGGGATGATTGGAGGACTTTGCTATAAATGATTGTTGGATCTTTGCTCCCAGGATTGTACCGTATCATTCCCTGGGAGACCTGTGACTCCATCTTTCTGGAGATAACAGACACTGTGAGTGATAGTTTTCATGCTTTCCCTACACCCTTCCTACTGCAGTCCTCATTTTTCTTCACAGCAGATTATCGTAGGCAGAATGGTGAGCGTCAGCTTTCTGTGGAGTTTATGGCTGTAGAGGAAGGACAAGCATTCTAGGTGTTTCCCAAACAAGTAATGCATGAACAGTTTAATCTTGGGCTGTTGGAGAAGAGTGGTCAGGGGGTGGATAAATGATCTTTCTCTTTTCCCATTATAAATCTGACCACTGACAATCACCAAGGACTGTCTGTGTCTATGGTTCATAGTGATGTTCCAAGCAGTCCCTAAATCATTACCAAAATGAGGGTGGCTATGTCAGATCCCTTTCCTTTTCCTACACAATTCCTAGAGATTCCCAGACATTCACTCTTTTCTGAGGACTGTCTTTGCCTGTTTGCCTTGGTCTTTCATATTGACGTTTCATCAATCGCACAAATTGGATCAGCCTTTCCTCATTAGTAGAATGATATACTTCCAATATCTCAACTTTAAAAAAAATTGCAATTACTCCACATAGCAGAGCTTCCTGCAAAAGCCATGGTTGCAATTTTCTCTCTTTCCTTAATGCAACTAAACATTACCGCCATCTTAAACAGCAGAAAAGCTATAAGCCCACAGCAAGAGATGATCAATACTAGTTGAATACATGATTTCATCTCAAGACGAGCTAACTATTAGTACAGCACTTTGTGTCCCCTGGAATTTGTTTTCTCTGAGCCAGGCTGACTCTCTCTTGCCTTTCACTTAGATATAATATTATTTGCTCTCTGGAGGGAGCCATATGATCCTTCATCATGAAGGAACTGGACACTCCATGCCTCTTCCATATAACCTAGCAATGTGCTAGGTCACAATGTTTCTAAACAAGGGATGAGGAGGAGCATATGACAATATCCACATAGGTTTTTTTGCACTGTCAGCAGCTTTCCTAGACTAAGAAAGGATAGAGCTTTCATTTAAAGAAAATTAAAAAAAAAAAAGAACATTGAGCTATTCTTAATATGATCCTAGGATTTTTTTTCCTGTTTCCCACTTTTGTGCTTCATAGCCAAGTGGTTTAGATAATCTTCACAAGTTTTCTTTATGAGAATTTTACTAATTTTGTTCTCTCCATAATTACAGAATATCATCTCCATACTTTTGAGATAAGCTAGAAGCTTCACTGGTTTAGTTAATTTTCCAATAAAAAAATTTTTGTTTAATCAGTTTTCCTCCCAGGGACTAGTAAGTGACTGAGGAGATGCAGAGCCATTAGTTGGCTAGATGGCTGGATGGAAGGACAGATGGATGGATGGATGAATCGGGCAGCATCCCATTCAAATAACTTAGTAATAAACTAGCTCAGTGTAAGGGTCTGCAAGGTCTCCTTCTAATACCAGCACTGGGAATCAAATTCCTGTAGATAACTCAGGAAATCAAGCTATTCCTTTCATCAGTAAGGACACCTCCAAGCATGGGAAGGTCAAGATCTCCTGATTCCCAGCATTATGTAATTAATCAGGTATTTTCTGTCTCTTCCCAATTTCCCAGGAAACGTGTTATCAGGTTTAACGTGTTATCACGTTAATCAGGTTAGTGGAATACATTTCTTGGAGCACAAACTACAATGTGCCAGCTACATTATGCCCAGCTGTACCAGGCCAGGGGATAGTGAGGACTCAGAAGGCTGCATATAATCAACTTCTACGCAAGAGTTTCTGCATTAAAACTGCTTCATCCTTGTGTGTACATTATACCTGTTATGAGACTAATCTACTCATACATGTGGGGAGAGATGCTAAAGTTTACCAGTAATCAGGAAAAAAAAAAAAAAAAAGGTAACAAGGAGATAACTGAAAGCAAACAATAGAAAATTGAAGCAACAATGAGAAAACTGAAAAACTGCAAGACCTGGCCAAGATATTGCACAAGATGAACTGAACACTTAGGTACTTCACGGGGAATACGAAATTGTTACTCTCAATTTTGCAATATATTCTGAACATTAGTTGACATAATACAGGCATTCCTATGGGATATAACCCAAAGGAACTGTCATACCGGTCAAAAGAAACCATGAATGAGAATGATTTTCACATTATTTCCATGAGAGAGAGAGGGGAAAAAGGGGAACTAAATTCGGGCCCATCTCTGTGGGAATGGATGAATACTATGTGGTAGATGCATAACATTGAAAGGATAAAATGAATAAATTATGCCTATATGTAGAACATTGATAGACTTAAAGAATATCAAATATATGATGAACGAAAAAAGAGGAAACTAAATCAAAATTATAGTACAATGTTGTTTAAGTAAAGATGCATATTTGAGGAGGACTTTACAACAGAGGGTGTGCCGTTTTCACATGTGAAAAGATACACAATTTCATTAATAATCAGGGAAAAGCAAGTTGGAGTCATTTGGGTACAATAACACATTCCACAAAAATGGCTAAAACTAGAAAAGACAGAAAATAATCCATTGTTAACCAACAACACGGAACATCTGCGTTCTCCTAAACTACCCTGAGAGTGTGAACCGGTGAAGTGCTTTTGGCGCTCGGTTGGCGGGGATCGGACGAGCTGAACGCGTGTGCGCTCCGCGGCCGGTGGACATAGTCCCTTGTACACGCCGCGCTCACCGAGAGTCGCCAGACGGTGCTGCGGGCGGGGCCCCGGGGCTCGGCTCTAGGTGCGGCGCCTGCCTTCGCCCAGGTCATGACTGAGCCCCAGGGCGCTCCCCGCTCGGTGGGGAGTCTGCTTCTCCCTCTCCCTCTGCCCCTCCCCACCATTCGTGTTCTGTCTTGGGTTCTCTCTATAAATCAAAGAAATAAATAAAATCTCAAAAATATATTCATCAGAAAAGCCAAAACCTGGAAGCTTGATGGTCATCAAAAATAGAGAGGCTGGACGCCAGCCGAGCCCTGTGCCTACGGGGGAGCTGGCCCCTCGGCGACCTGCAGGCCTGTCCCGAAGTAGGTGGAGAGTCCCCCGAAGCCTGACCGTTGGGAGGACTGTGCCCCACACCGCCTGTTGTCCTCCCGCCTGCGCCCCCCCACCCCCCCCCCCCCGGCCTCCCCGCGCATCCTCGGGCTCCAGCTCCCGCTGTGGCCCCATCGTGCCCGCACTGCGCCTCGGTAGGACTGCGGGCTGCCTCCGCCAGAGGGGGGGGCGCAAGGTAAAGACGGTGGGGGGACTGGCTGTTCCCAAGCACCTTGGATTCACAGAGGCAGGAGCTAATGGGACAGGTGGCCCGGCGGTCTACGCAGGCCTTGCTGGCAGCGGGTGAAGGACCTTCGTGCCCTGGGCCCGAGAGCAGGCTGCGCCTCAACATTAGCAGAGGGCCTAAGTGAGCGAACCTGCAGCCAGAGCACGTCCTCCGTGTTACAGGCTGCTGCCAGGGAAGGAGCGGGCAGTGAGACCCAGGCTGGGAACACCTAGTTTCATGTGCCTGAGCACCCAGGACCTCCACATCTCTCTGTCCCCTCTGAAGAGCGGCAGTGGCCTCTCCCCTTCCGGGAGGACAACCACTTGTCTTGCCTGCGCTCCGTGTAAAGGGTGCATCTAAGGTGCTGCAAGGTACCTCTTCCCTTTCTTAGCATCTGCCTCCATCTTTTCTCATTGCTTTGGGGCCAGCAAAGGGGGTCAAATGACAGCATGGCCCAAGTGGCTGTCCCCAGTGCCCCCATTACCACAGACTCTGGCCTAAAGCATGATTGTCTCTCAGCAGGGTCATTCCTGAAGCTTCCAAGCTGGCTTCTTGCCATCACCCTTCCCTCTGCACCGTTTCTGCCTAACATACCAGCCCAAGCAGCTCCTGCCTCTGCTCATCTCTCAAACTACTTCAGTGGTGTCCTACTTCACTGGGGCTAAAACTCAAAATCCTTGCCATGGACTGTTTGATCACCCCACCCCACCCCACCCCACCCACAGTTCTCTGACCCCAACCTTAACCCTGTTTCCTTCCCTCAGTCTACTCCACCCACAGTGGCTTTCTTGCTGTTCCTCAAACAAGCCAAGATCCCACCCCAGGCCTCTCACACCTGCTCTACTCTCTGCCCAAAATGCTGTTCTTTAGGGTATTCGCGTTTCCTCTTTCTTATCTCTGCCAAATGTTCCTTGAAATGTCTCCTTTTTAATATGGTCGGTTCTTACCACTTTATTAAAATTAATACTCCCCCTCCTCTGGGACGCCCTCTGCAACTTGCCTGCTTTCTATTGTTCTCCATAGCCCGTGGCATCTTCTAACATGTAATTTCCTCTACATATTTAATCTGTGTATTACCGCTGGTGGGCCAGGGAGGACAGGGGACAAAGAGAGAGAATCTCAAGCAGAACCCCCAAGACTGTGAGGTCATGACCTGAGCCAAAACCAAGAGGCAGTCTCTTAACTCCCTGGGCCATGCTCCAAGGTCTTTCTATATCTCAACACATCCTTCATTTACTACACTCTTCTTTAGTTATTTGCTATTTTAATTGAGAAACATATAAATATATTGATAAACAATATGTAAGTCAACATGTTTGCAGTAATAGGCACTCAATAGGTTAAGAGTGCAGATTCTGCTTTGAGGCTGCATTTGCTCGCATCCTGGCTCCTGCAAGGGCCAGTTAAATTGTGTCGGGCATTCTTGTTCATCTCCCTGTGGCTTAGTTTTCAATAAAAAGGGGATACTAATAATACTTCTCTTATCAGTTTTTTATAAGAATGGCGTGAACAAACAACACGTAGCATAATGATTTTGTAAGTATGTGTTATGCTCATTTATATTACATAGCTTCTTAAAGTTTCACAGGGTCTTCACAATGTTTCCATTCAATAAATATAGTCCTTCCATGAGGTAGATAAGGACAATATTTTATCCCTGTGTTATTCTTTGATTTGACAGTTATTCATCATTTAATGTTTGACATGTCCTAGAGTAGGCTTTAGGCTTGCTCAGATAAATAACACATAATTCCTGTCTTTAAGAACACCCAGCTAAGAAAGAAAATAAATAGAATGGAATAAATGCACTGATAAAGGTAGCACGAGGATGCTGATGAAAACGGAACCTTACAGAGGTTAAAAAAAATCAAGATTTCCCATATACTAAGCCTTCTCTCAGTGTTTTCTCCCTTCAAACACCAGAAGGAATGGTGGGTAAATTAGTCCTGTAAGGTAGAAAGTGTGGGTTTGAAGACTTTCTGGCTTCCATGAAAATTCCCAACTTCTTGCATTGCTGTGAAGGGCTGGCCTTATTCCTCCTTCCCTCACCTGCCCTCCAGGCTGGTGAGCAGGATCCTGTCACCCCGAAAGCATACATCATCATTCTCATCAAAGCACCAAAGTGGTGCGAAGGGACACTGTGGTTGTGAACTCTTATCTGTTGGCTCACCGATTAGGGTAAAGGCAATGTTCCCCTGAACGGGGGTCAGGGAAATCTGCGTATAACCTTGGACAAAATGATTTTCACCTTCCTGCACTTCAGTAAATGGTGGCAATTATTATCAGTTTTATGGATTCTGGAATGACTTAGATGGCAGCCATTTAATGAAAAGAAACCAAGCAAGGCCCTGCATGACCTAGAGAGCGAGTTCATTTCCATGTTGATTCTCCACCATCTTTTCCTTCGTGTCAAATTTTGTTTGCTTTTTAAGCTGAAGGGTGTAACCAGCACACTGCTTCATACAGAGCACGAATTCAAAAATATTTGCTCAACGAATGAACTGTCATCCAGACAAAAAGGCATATTAGTAACTCAGTGTTTAGAAAGACACGTCTATACATCTTTAGCTCTTTTTAATCAGACACAGGCTCATCTTCTACCCTCAATTCGTGACACCTGCAAGTCCTTCAGCATGTCCCATGTCTTTGCAAGGCGGCTTTCCCCACAGAAAGACTGTGCTCTGCAGCTGTGCCAATTAGTCTCCCTGCCTGAGAAGAGTGACAATAGTGATATTTCTCTGGATGAATGATAGACCTACTGGAGAGTCCACAAATCAAAATGTCAATTTTCTTTTCTCGTTCAGTTTCTTTTGTGTTCTGTGTGTGTATGTAATTCCTTCTACAAAAATGCCTTTGGATAGAGATAAAATATCTTTTATTTTCAAGTTTAACTAAATAATAAAGCAGATCTGTGACAGATTTTGACACATTTTGGAATTACAGTTGCTGCCTACCAAGTGTGGTGATTGCGTGAGTTCCTTGAAAAGAATGATTTAAAAGCGCCAATGGTTCCTAGAAAAAAAAGCAGGCTTGTAAGAGGGGGCAGCTAATTCATGCTGTAATAATTATATAAAACAAAAATATGGACTTCCAACTCAACACAAAGGCCTGGTAGACGATGCCCAGTTCAAAACAGGCTTTGTTCAATTATATCATCATTTCTTTGCAGTTTTGACATAGCATAACAATGTTATGATATTTGAAATTTCTGCACAACTCTAAAAGAAATACATGCTACACTCATATAGAATATTTTGAAAATCATTATTAAGGTCAGGATAATTACATTCATTTCTCTATTTTCTATTAAACATATCTCTGGTGACCTACTGAGTTTTCAGAAATAGTTTTTTTTGTTTATATTGTCCTTCATTTGCTTACATTCAATTCAGCCATCCAAGAAGAGTTTTGGATTAACGTACACATTTTAAGGCGAAATAATGTTGAAAAATACCTTTTCCCACAGAAATCTAAGAAAGTACATGATGAAAAATGAATGCGTGACTAAGAAGGGGAATCAAAGCATAAATTGACAGCTATAAATCATGAAATCCAGAAGTGTTCCAGATAAAACGATTGAACTATGCTTGAGGGTAGGGTTAGGTTGATTTCAGAACATGGTGATACGTTGGCTTTTAGGGATCATCCAACACGACATCCTTTCCACAGAGAAGCTTCCAAGTCAGAGTTCCTAGGTTGAGCTCTTACACAGGCCACTTAAGTTGTCTATGCACGCCCTTCTGAAAGTTTGTTTATTCTTTATATAAAATATATGGAACTCTTACAATGTGTACTATGCTAGGTGCTTCTTGTAGAGGAAAAAACAAAACAAAACAAAACAAAACAAAACAAGGAACAGAGTGCTATGCTCTGTAAGCCTGCCATGTAAATGATGGAGATGATAATACTTCTAATTAATTCTAAATAAGAGAGAAGGGAACATCCTATAAGAGATAATATGCTTTAGGAATCCAGAAGAGGAAAATATATCACAAGCAAATGGGGGAAATAGGCAAATTCTTTTAGCAAAGGAGATACCTGAACTGAGTCTTAGGGACAGGAGATATTTGGTTATATGAAGGCAAAGTAGGTACAGGGGGCGGCATATGCCAAAGCAAGTTAGTAGCTCTATAGAGAAAGGGTTCTGTGGGCCAGTTGCACTGGAAGAGAAGAGAGGGAGGCCAGTCTGCAGATGCAATGGAGACATAATTGTGGAAGCCTGAAAGTCATCCCTGATCCATCTAGAGGTACCATGAATAGGTTGAGAAAAAGCCACGCCACACAAAGCATAAAATGTCATACAAATTTATGTTTCTATTATTGGGCCTTTTCAGTGTAGAGAATAGATGGAATGTGATGATATAGATAATTTTAATCTATCAGGTTGAACAGTTAATAGTGAAAAACAGGTCATAATGAGAATGCATCTTGGAAAAGATCAATATAATACTGTCCATGAACTATGAGATCCGTCGGAGTCTCGGAGTCCTGGAGAGTAAGCCTTTGATTATCTTTTAATGTCTCTTTAGAAGAGGGGGAAATTAATATGAAAGAACAATCTAAATATTTCAGATAATTAATTTTTTCTCCTATGAAAAAACAGCAATTATTTTAACATGGTAATTTTGATAAACAGTATTTTTTATTCATTCGCACAGCGTGAGTAAGCTTTTAAGAAGTATGATAAGCAACAAAGAATAACTGTATAATAAGCAATCACTTTTATTTTGCATATGGGATGAATAAAAGTTGCATTAATAAAGCACTACAGGGAATATATATCAGAGGGCTCCAGCAGTGTGTTATTGATTTTATGTTTTAAACAGTGAGCATTGAGAAATGCATTCCACTGAGCATAAATAGGAAAGTTATTAACAAGTTTACCGAACCTGCTATTGGCAATTTTGGTGCAAACTGTCGGAGACTGTCGATACGAAAATGGAATATTTCCTAAAAATTCACTATGCAACTCAGCAGTTTTCACTGAGTCAAGTACAGTTTCCAAGGAGAGACAATCGGTGTATGTGACATGGTGCCGGAGGAGGGCATTTCATCCAGGTGTTCTGTGCAGGACCATTTAATCTGCCTGGTGTTCTTTACGAGGACCAGAACATCTTACCTGCAGTTAACTGATGGACCGAACTCCAGATAAATAGTCCCTGCATAGACTAAAGGCATATTCCACTTGTAACTGATATATAAATATTTTAAGCAAATGAAAAGAATGTACTCATGCTATGGATTTAATGATGTAGCATTTACTGAGAAAAAAATACTTTTGTATTTAGATTTAAGTAAATACAATATAATATACCGCTCCAAAGCACAGATTAAAAGACCAGATTGCCTTAGCTTGGAGCCCATTGCTGCTCCCTGAGAGTTGTATGATCTTAGATGAAGTTTTTAACCTTTCTGTGCCTGAATTTCTTCATATGAAACCCTAGATCTAGAGGTATTAAAAGAATTAAGTGAAATAAATTGTTTAGAATACAGTGCCTAAGAAAAAGAGAGTACTTAGTATTGGTTAACAGCTGTTTTATTGTACAGTTGTTTTATTATTATTATCATTATCATTATTATTATTATTATTATTATTATTACACTTATTCCTTTTTCCCTGGAGCGTTGATGAAAATCTTGCATCACATGTAATTAAGGACTGTTCTTTCTCTCTGAATCCTCTTCCTTCTTGCTGCACTTTGTACTATCCTTGGAGCTCCGGGATCTCTGCATTGAGCCATGTATTTTTCCTCAGGGAGCTCCCATCATTCATACATATATCCTTTAGTTTGCTTTAGTATGAAGACAGTTTTTATATCATAAGATTTATATGTAAATGGAATTTAAGTAGCTAAAATCATTAGTGCCACAGTGATTTTTTTTTTTATATTCTATGTTTAAAATACTTAAGGGTAATGTGCAATTCTCCATACAACAGGAGAAACTGAAGAGTGTAAAGTGTAAGAATCCTTCCACCAGCCATGTTATTAGGAAGAACAAGCAAACCTTATCTTTGGTACATTAAAGGAAAGGTCACTGAGCAGTTTTTGATTTTCTTCATTGCATTTTCCTCTTGGTGCAAGTGTCAGTTCCAGGCAAGAGCCTATCATTTGTTCTTCCTTTTTACTTTTTTTCTCTCTCTCTTTCAAGATACTTAGGAATCTAAAAATATCTTTTTTTTTTTTTTCACTTGGTTATTTCTCAAAGAAAGCCACCTTTCTACCCTTTTACCCTCTACTTTTCTTTATATCCTGTGGACATATTTTTGCTATGTGACTTTTTAGTTGTAGTTGTTCATTTGGAAAAGGGTTAATATCAATTCTTGACCCTGTGAAATAGGGGTGAGATAAAAAGCTATGTGCTTTGACATGAGACACGGTAAAGTCAACTGAGGGAAGCCAAGGAAATCCAATTTGGGCTACTTGCAAACTTCTCAGCTTGGAAACAACTAATCACATTATAAATTATGTATATGTTTAGATTTCCATGGTGATTTGTTTATACGAAGAATTGTTAGGAGCTGAGCAGAATCTTTTTCAATCTCCAGTGAAATTTCATAACATACAGATGAAATATATTTTGTACCAAAATCAAGTAGCTTTTAAAAAATAAAAAGCAAAAAAATATATTTTTAAAAAAGACCAAGTCCTTATGAGGAAGATGAAATTTTTAGTATCCACCTATTTCTTAATGTTTATTAACTACACTATGAAATTGAAAAATTGAGATGAAAATGATCAGAAACGCTTTTCTGCAGCAATTCTGAGTTTAGGTTAAAATGAGATGGCCAAAGAGGTATAGCCACGGTCCTAGAATTATAATTTAAGCATCTTTTCTAGTATATTCTATTTATTCATTCTTTAAAAAAATCATTTTTACTTGGGGCCCAGCTGGCTCAGTCAGCTAAGCATCTGCCCTCCTGGGTCCTGGGATGGAGCCCCAGGTCAGGCTCCTGGGCAGTAGGGAGGCTGCTTCTCCCCTCTCCCTCCGCCCCTCCTCCCACTCGTGCATGTGCCGGGATCGCTCTCTCTCTCTCTCTCAAATAAATACATAAAATCTTTTAAAAAACATTTTTACTTATTCATTTATTTTTAATTGTGGTAAGAACACTCTACATGAGATCTACCTCTTAGCACACTTTCCGGTGCGTGATACAGTACCGCGGAGTGCGGGCTGGTGTTGGACAGCAGCCCTCCTCTTGCGTAACCCAAACTTCACCCGTGTCAAGCCCCGACCCCTCAGCTCTCCCTTCCCCCGGCCCTGGGCAACCCCCAGTCCCTGCTTTGGTGACCTTGATCATCTGAGAGACCTCATAAGTGGAATCGCGCTATTTGTCCTTCTACCACTGGCTTATTTCATCAGCATATGAACCTGGAGGTTCAGCCACGTTGTTGTGTATATCACAGGATTTCCTTGTGGCTGGTGACTGACTCCCACCCCTTGTATGTGCGAATCACATGTCCAGCTCCTCTCACAGCTCGATGGACATTCAGGTTGTTTTCTAGGTTGGTTCTTGTAAATGCTACTGCAATAAACACCAGAGTGCAGATACCTCTTTGACATTCTGATTTCAATTCTTTTGGATATATATCCAGAAGTGGAATTGCTGGATGGTGTGGGAAGTCTGTTTTTAATTCTTAGAACAGTACAATACTGGCCTAAAAACAGACTGAGAGGTGAGTGCGGGGAATGGGGTAACTGGGTGATGAGCACTGAGGAGGGCACCTGATGGGATGAGCACTGGGTGTTATACTATATGGTGGCAAATTGAATTTATTTATTTATTTTTATTTATTCATTTATTCATGAGAGACACACAGAGAGGCAGAGACCCAGGCAAAGGGAGAAGCAGGCTCCATGCAGGGAGCCCGACGTGGGACTTGATCCCGGGACCCAGGGTCACGCCCTGGGTCTGGGCCGAAGGCGGCGCTAAACTGCTGAGCCCCCCGGGGATCCCCAAGAAATGGATTTTAAAAAGTCAAGCTGCTGGCGGGCAGTGGAAAGCTGTGGATGAAAAGGGCGCTCAGCCTTTGGGCTTTAATCTTAGTTTCACGCGGGAGAAGAAAAGAATGGGTGGAAAATCAGCTTCCCACCCGGTTTGCCAACACCCCCGGCAGGAGAATGGGGGCAGGACCTCCTTCCTCCGGGTGGTGGGGCGGGCGCGTTGGCTGCACCACGGGGCAGCTCCCCCGGGCAGGGGCCGCCTCGGAGCCCCGGGGGGGAGCCGTCTGGTTGGGCGGCGGCCCGGAGCAGCCCTGCTCCGCGGGGTGTTGCTCGTGGCTGTGGCTTCGCCGCGTCCCTGCCCGTGCGGGGCTGCGCCCCGGGGCAGCGGCCCGTCCCCCCGCGCCCGGGCCCTCCCGCCGAGCCGAGCTGCACCCTCGTGTCCACGTCTCGGTTTGCACGAGCTGCCGGTGCCGCGTGCAGGGGATTCATTTGCACGGGGAACACCCGGGAGAGGGGCGGTAGCTGCTCCGTGCAGCCCTAGGCGCAGGCGCACACCTTTCTTTAATGTTCTATGTATTTACCCTGAGAGGCGCAGGGAGCGAGGCCGAGACCCCGGCGGAGGGAGACGCAGGCCCCTGCGGGCCCGACGCGGGCCTCGATCCCGGACTCCATCCCGGGGCCCGGGCCGCGCCCTGGGCCGAAGGCAGGCGCTCCAGCCCCGAGCCCCCGGGCCCCCCATGGTGTTTTCTCGTTTCCTTCATCCCACTGCACGTACTTTGAATTCTTCTCGCAAGCTCCTTTAGAAATACAGATTTCTCAACTAGTTTTCCTTCCGGGGGGACAGAGGCTTCTGCGCGGGGACCTAAGAGGATGGATGAAGGACCCAGCACTACCTACAGCTAAAGATGCTCACTCTCTTTTTGTCTGTAGAGAGCGATTTTAAAGATTATACTGTAATAATTCAGAGAAAATAAGGAACTTGACCAATGTCATGAACTTTTAAAGTGCCTGAGCTTCGATTTTTAATCAGGCCTGTGAAATTCTGAAAGTTTTTTATTTTCCTCCACCATATGGTCTTCCTTCCTTGAATAAAAGAATTACCTTGCATTTCACTGCTGATATATCATGAGTTCTTTTTTTCTTTTTTTTTTTTTTTTAAGATTGTATTTATTTATTTAAGAGGGAATGAGACCAGGAGCTGGGAGGAGGAGGAGAGGGAGAGGAAGGAGCAGGCTCCAGGCTGAGCAGGGAGCCCCATGGATCCAGGACCCTTGGATCATGACCTGAGCCCCTCTCATGAGTTCTTTACATAGGATCTGTTTCAATCACATTTTTATGCTTAGTGCTTATTTAATAGTTTGTTTGCTAAACAGGCACCCTCTTTAAAATTGTTTAAAAACAAGAAAGAAAGCAAAAGCTCTTAAAGAAATTGAAGAGTACAGTGGAAAATAAAAATAAAGAGGAGATAATTATTTGTAAAAAGAATTTTTCTTCATATGAAAAGAAAGGAAAACGTAGAATCTCATATACAAAAAAAAAAAAAAAAGATTTGAAATGAATGTAAAGTAAAGGCAACTTAACCTGAGACGAGAACATGAAGGGAATTATTAAATCATCTTCTTTTGACTTTATCTGCAGAGTCATCAGTGAAATATGCCAGACGAAGAGTTTGTGATGGAGAACACTTGCTGGATCAAAACCAAGAATGAAAGGTAAGCTTACAATTTATGACAAATGTTTATCATGTGTTTTTCAACTTAAAGAGGAAAAAAAAAACCTTAAATATGTCCAGATTGCCAAAAGTTTTGTTTTTTTAAATAAACAAATATATCAGAGACAAAGAAATGTTTGATATTCATGTCCATGAAAGGTTGTTTTTGTTTTGTTTTGTTTTTTTAAATTTTTGTTTAATGAATAGAATATACTTGAAACTCTCAAAACTTCTGTTAGGTGCTAAGGAAGAAACAATATGAGCTTAATTTTCTATGACTTTCCCACAAACAGTGTATAAAATAAAATACTAAAACATTCTTAAGTGCAATTTCATCTAAGAGTTATTTCCTGAAAGAGATGGGGGGGGGGGGGCAAAGGAGGATATAAACATTAGTTCTTAAAAGAAAAATAAATATTTTATGTATCTAGACAGTTATTTTCTTCTAGAAAATTCAGTCATGATCAGCAGAGCAAGAAAACTGCAGAAATAACCAAAGCCTAATAGTTAATGCCTCTGGATCTTCAGAATATTTAATTTGGTGAAAATGAAATTGCCCTGAAGTTATTTTAAAAATTTTACATATACTTAAAAAATAAATATTATCACATTTAACTTATAATGTGTGTATTCCATTGAATATTAAAAGTAAGCACCACTTTTTCCAAGTCATTAGTTGAAACCATTGATTTGTGTGGGGCCTGAGGCCATGTGGGGGGAAGGCCTTACACCATAGCCACCTGGAAATCCTCGCAGAAAGAGGCGTATCCGAGGGCTGGGAGAAGGCGGGAATCAAGGGAGGACAGGTTGCTGGGGGGAGCTCGGGCTCACAGCCTGGGTAAGGCGAGAGGAACCGTCCTCACCATCAAGAGAGGAAGGGAGAGCAGTGGAGCGGGAGCCCCACTTGGCCAACCACAGCCTAAGGGCACGATGGGCTGGGTGTGCACAGCAGTGCCCTAGCAGGTCCTTGCACGCAGCTCCTCTGGTACTAGCTATGCTGTTCACAGGAGAGAACAGTTACGTTGGCCTCAGTTTAGCTTTTACTATAACCTGTGCCTTTCCTTCTGTCCTTGTAAGGAAAGAGAGGGGGCAGTGAGTGGGGGTGGAGATGGTGTGAAACAGATGGTGTGAAACAGCTCTCTCAGTTCGGCCCACACCTGTGTCCTCACCCTGGGGCGGGGGGTTCTAGTGATTTCCTGCTGGAGTACCAGCCTTTGAAAAAGAGTCATCCATGCTAAATCATGGGAAATCTGCAGAGTTGGAAGTAAATATAGAAGTGTATTGTCTTGCTTAGTTTGTGATTTCTCCAGGTTGACTTCTGTTGAATAAGTAACCTCCTGGTGATGTCGTTGCAGTCATCATCATTCGTGAGATGCATAATAACAACACATCAAATATTCTATTAAATTTTTAAATTTTATGTATTGTAAAACAGCATTTCCTGTGACAGAAAACATTTTCTTAATTTTTTTTTTCATTTGAGAGACAGAGCGAGCACAAGCAAGGGGAGGGAGGCTCAGAGGCAGAGAGAGAAGCAGGTTCCCTGCTGAGCAGCGGGCCCCCAGCACCTGGGGTCACGCCCTGAGCAGAAGGCAGACTTCACTGACCCAGCCCTCCAGACACCCTGCACCCCTTTTTAAATACAGCTGTGTTTGGTTCATTGCAGTGAAAGTAGCTGGACTTAACAGCAACTAGTTGGATCAGGAAAAATGTTTCAAAGCAAATACTGTGATTCAATGAAAGTTGCTTCTGAAGCTGAGAAGAACACCTTACAAAATATTTTTCATTAAAATTGTGTGGAACCCAGCAGCAATTTAAGTTGTTGATTTCTGCATGCTAAGTAATTGGGCTCAAAAAGTCTGTTAGTCACATATCAGTATTTTTTCTAACATGCATGCTTATTAATTAAATGAAAGAGCAAAGAAATAAATATAATGATAGTAATGGAGTGAAAATCTATCGAATCTATCAACCAAAGTCTAAAGAGGAACAAGTGAGTGTAATCTAAGACTCTCTTGTCATTCAGGACCTGAAGGATATCTGGAACCTGACTTGAGTGATGAACAGCTGATATTTTGGCCTCATATTTAAACCTAAACTGAGAGTTTTTTCTTAGATTTCCAATATACCTAGAATGTTTAACACTAATATGAATTTTGAAGTTATATTAAGTGACAAAAAGGTCTTATTTCTTAGTCATGTCCTCTCGTGGGAACCTAGGGTGTTCTGGGGAGTGGAGTCAAATCTGAGGCACTTGGCATCTGGATGGTCTACCTGGGGCATTTCAGTCGCCTTCCGAGTCACAGAGAGCAAGTGTTCACCTTCAGCGACACGTAAGAAATGTCTTATACTTAAAAGCGTCTATATAAGAGACGTATCTCAGTTGATTGGTGGATTAAAATAAATGTAGGAAAAATGTTAGGAGGGGAAGAGTTTCCTTGTCTCGAAAGGTCTTTGAAGCACAGACATCCCAGGTTCCACCATAATCCACCTCGGCTGGGCCAGGCAGGTGTCTGGTTCCATCTATCAGTGCTCACGGCCTGCCACCATTTTAAAGCTCAGATAATCCGATATATAGCAGCATCGGGGAAACAAACAACAACCTAGAGTGCATCTTTTCATTCCTTTGGGCACTGAGATCTTTCTAGAATATACGATTGTTTGGCAGTGCAAGTGATAAAAACCAGACATGTTGAAAGATCTATTGGTACGGATGAATCTTATCTTGTTTTCCTCCCTACACCTGGCAGCTACTTTTGACATCTCCCAGGTTAATCCGTCAAGGTCAGAGAACAAATCGTGGTACAGTCAAACGCTAAATTCTAGTTGACGAGGAATAGGATTGATCTCCATGTCTTTTCGGAAGGAGCCACAGCGTCTGGAGAGAGGTTTCTGTGGCCGTGTTTGGTTTTATTTCATACAGCGGCTTGGAAGAACCGTTTGTTCCAAATTAGAAATCAGATATCCCGTTTTTTCCCTTTCTTTTTAATCCCGAGACATCTGGCGTTTCCAGGGGCAGGTACATGAACAAGGAATCAGTCTGCTCCAAGGAAGGCTCATCTGGGGCCCAGCGCCGCGGGAGGGCGGAGGCGGCCCACGAGCCCCGCGGAGCGCGCCTCGGGGCGGCACGGGCAGGCGGGCGGGGCGGCGGGGCCGGGCGGGGGCCGGGCGGGGGCCGGGGCGGGCGGCTGGGAGCCCCGGGCAGCCCCCGCCGTCCACGCGGGTCACCGGCCGCACGGGCCGCAGGAGCCCCGAGACCGAGGCCGGATGAAAGATTTCCCGCCAGAGGTCGGCGGACCTGGGGACTCGGCGCCGCACACGCCCTGCCCGGGCGCCCCGGATTCCGCAGTGTCTCCGCAACGCCGAGCTGGAGCCTGGAAGCGTGAGTTATGCGGCCGCCGCTCGGATACGGATACGGGCCGGGCACTGGTTGATCTGAAACCCGAAGACTTGAGATTTCCCGCCCTGTTTGGACAAATCTCCTCTAGGAAAGATAGAATTTAAATCAGCCCATTGCAACCCTGAGCGAAGGCGCTCATCGGGAAGACCCGGTGGGCTGCGGCCGGGGTGGGACCCGGGAGCCCCGGGGGGTGGGGACTGGGAGCCCCGGGGGGGGTGGGACCTGGGAGGCCTCGGGGTGGGGACTAGGAGGCCCGGGGGTGGGGACTGGGAGCCCCGGGGGGTGGGACCTGGGAGTCCCGCGGGGGGGGGGGGGGGGCGGGAGGGCTCCTCGTGCTTAGCGGGCAGCAGGTGCTGCCTTGACCGAGGGCCTGCTCTTCCCTGTGGACTCCTCTGACCTATTCTGGGGGGACACAAAGCGGGTTCTTTGCATTATCACTATTCTTTTTACTTTTCAAGAGAGGGAGCCTGAGAAGGGAGGAGCCAAGGGAGGGAGGGGGTGAAGCCGGCCTATGAGTGGGGAGCCCAGCCAGGGGCTGCGGGTCACAGCCCGGCCAAGATCAGGACGGGCCCGAAACCTAGGGCCAGACACCCAGCGGGGCCCCCAGGCGCCCCTTGCTGTCCTGGTGCAGCTATCAGGTAATAAACATCTGTGATGGGCACTGATAGACCATTTTCTCTGTAATAGCAGGTCCCGAACATTGAAACTGTTATCAGTATTTCCTTAACTTTCTTTGTGCTTTTTTATTTTTTTATATTTTTTTTATCTTTGTGCTTTTTAAATAAAACATTTTACTTATTTACCTGAGACACAGCGAGCGTGGGGGGGGGGGGGCAGAGAGAGGGTGCAGCCCGACCCCAGGGCCAGGACGTGACCTGAGCCCAAGACAGACGCTTAGCCCACTGAGCACCCAGGCGCCCCTGTTTGTGCTTTTGGATGAGCAACTATTTCCCTCAAAAAAGATGCATCTGAGATCAGAATGTAACGTTTTTACTCAGTGCTAGACATCTCCGGTGTCTAGCAAGGTTCTCATCACCCAGTTGTTAAAAAATATCTATTGAATAAATGAATGATTTGAATGAATAAATATATTTCCGTATCTCCTTTTATCATGACTATCTAAAAAGAAATGGCATAACAGAGGAGGGGCAAGAAGGCGGAAGAGGAGGGTCCCCAAGTCACCTGTCCCCACCAGATTGCCTAGATGACCTTCAACTTATCCTGAAAATCTATGAATTCGGCCTGAGAATTAAAGAGAGACCAGCTGGAACGCTACGGGGAGAAGAGTTCGCGCTTCTATCAGGTAGGAGGACGGGTACAAAGAAATAAAGACACAAAAGGCCTCCAAGGGGGAGGGGCCCGCAAGGAGCCGGGCTGAGGCCGGGGCGAGGGTCCCCAGGACAGGAGAGCCCCGTCCCGGAGACGCAGGAGCTGCACCGACCTTCCCGGGGGAAAGGGGCTCCAGGGAGGTGGAGCAGGACCCGGAGGGCGGGGAGGCCCGCGGGCTCCCGGGGACACTAACAGGCACCTGCGCCCCGGGGGAGTGCGCCGAGCTCCCTAAGGGCTGCAGCGCGCACGGGGACCCGGAGCAGCTCGGGGGGCTCGGGGGCGGCTCCGCGGAGGGGGCTGCGGGGGGGAGCAGCTCGGGGGGCTCGGGGGCGGCTCCGCGGAGGGGGCTGCGGGGGGAGCAGCTCGGGGGGCTCGGGGGCGGCTCCGCGGAGGGGGCTGCGGGGGGAGCAGCTCGGGGGGGCTCGGGGGCGGCTCGGGGGCAGCTCCGCGGAGGGGGCTGCGGGGGGGAGCAGCTCGGGGGGGCTCGGGGGCGGCTTGGGGGCGGCTCCGCGGAGGGGGCTGCGGGGCGGGAGCAGCTCGGGGGGCTCGGGGGTGGCTCCGCGGAGGGGGCTGCGGGGCGGGAGCAGCTGGGGGGGGCTCGGGGGCGGCTCCGCGGAGGGGGCTGCGGGGGGGAGCAGCTCGGAGGGCTCCGGGGCGGCTCCGCGGAGGGGGCTGCGGGGCGGGAGCAGCTCGGAGGGGCTCGGGGGCGGCTCCGCGGAAGGGGCTGCGGGGGGGAGCAGCTCGGGGGGCTCGGGGGCGGCTCCGCGGAGGGGGCTGCGGGGGGGAGCAGCTCGGGGGGCTCGGGGGCGGCTCCGCGGAGGGGGCTGCGGGGGGGAGCAGCTCGGGGGGCTCGGGGGCGGCTCCGCGGAGGGGGCTGCGGGGCGGGAGCAGCTCGGAGGGGCTCGGGCGGCGGCTCCGCGGAAGGGGCTGCGGGGGGGAGCAGCTCGGGGGGGCTCGGGGGGGCTCGGGGGAGGCTCCGCGGAGGGGGCTGCAGGGCAGGAGCGCGAATCCACCAGCGCAGGCTCCGGAGCACAGGGCGCCGGGACACAGCCCAGGATCCGGCCTCCCCAGGGACAGGCAGAGGCCGGGAGGGCCCAGGACAGCGAGGACGCTCCTGCCCCGAGCTGAGCAGATCAGCGGCCCCGCCCCGGAGCCTCCAGGCCCTGCAGACGGAGTAGTTCCTGTGGGGGCTGAATCCAGGTTTCCAGAGCTGCAGCAACCACTAGGGCTGTTGCTCCTGGGGCCTCACGGGGTAAACAACCCCCACTGAGCCCTGCACCAGGCAGGGGCAGAGCAGCTCCCCCAAGTGCTAACACCTGAGAATCAGCACAACAGGCCCCTCCCCCAGAACACCAGCTGGACGGACAAGGTCCAGGGGAAGTCAAGGGACTTACAGTACACACAAGCAGAAGATACTCCCCAGTGGTTTTTTTCTTTTTTTTCTTTTTTTCTTTTTTTCTTTTTGATTTCTGTTTGCTTCCCCCACCCATTTTTCCCTTTCTTTTTCTTTCTCTTTTTCTTCTCTTTTTTCTTTTTTCTTCCTTTTTTCTTTTTCTCTTTTCTTTCCTTTTTTCTCTCCTCTCTTTCTCTCCTTTTCCCAATACAACTTGTTTTTGGCCACTCTGCACTGAGTAAAATGACTAGAAGGAAAACCTCACCTCAAAAGAAAGAATCAGAAACAGTCCTCTTTCCAACAGAGTTACAAAATCTGGATTACAATTCAATGTCAGAAAGCCAATTCAGAAGCACTATTATACAGCTACTGGTGGCTCTAGAAAAAAGTATAAAGGACTCAAGAGACTTCGACCGCAGAATTTAGATCCAGTCAGGCCAAAATTAAAAATCAATTGAATGAGATGCAATCCAAACTAGAAGTCCTAACGATGAGGGTTAATGAGGTGGAAGAACAAGTGAGTGACATAGAAGACAAGTTGATGGCAAAGAGGGAAACTGAGGAAAAAAAGACAAACAATTAAAAGACCATGAGGATAGATTAAGGGAAATAAATGACAGCCTGAGGAAGAAAAACCTACGTTTAATTGGGGTTCCCGAGGGCGCCGAAAGGGCCAGAGGGCCAGAATATGTATTTGAACAAATCATAGCTGAAAACATTCCTAATCTGGGAAGGGAAACAGGCATTCAGATCCAGGAAATAGAGAGATCCCCCCCTAAAATGAATAAAAACCGTTTAACACCTCGACATCTAATAGTGAAGCTTGCAAATTCCAAAGATAAAGAGAAGGAAAGCAGCAAGAGACAAGAAATCCCTGACTTTCATGGGGAGGAGTATTAGGGTAACAGCAGACCTCTCCACAGAGACCTGGCAGGCCAGAAAGGGCTGGCAGGATATATTCAGGGTCCTCCATGAGAAGAACGTGCAATCAAGAATACTTTATCCAGCAAGGCTCTCATTCAAAATGGAAGGAGAGATAAAGAGCTTCCAAGACAGGCAGGAACTGAAAGAATATGTGACCTCCAAACCAGCTCTGCAAGAAATTTTAAGGGGGACTCTTAAAATTCCCCTTTAAGAAGTTCAGTGGAACAATCCACAAAAACAAGGACTGAATAGATATCATGATGACACTAAACTCATATCTGTCAATAGTAACTCTGAACGTGAACGGGCTTAATGACCCCATCAAAAGGCGCAGGGTTTCAGACTGGATAAAAAAGCAGGACCCATTTATTTGCTGTCTACAAGAGACTCATTTTAGACAGAAGGACACCTACAGCCTGAAAATAAAAGGTTGGAGAACCATTTACCATTCAAATGGTCCTCAAAAGAAAGCAGGGGTAGCCATCCTTATATCAGATAAACTAAAATTTACCCCGAAGACTGTAGTGAGAGATGAAGAGGGACACTATATCATACTTAAAGGATCTATCCAACAAGAGGACTTAACAATCCTCAATATATATGCCCTGAATGTGGGAGCTGCCAAATATTTAAACCAATTAATAACCAAAGTGAAGAAATACTTAGATAATAATACACTTATACTTGGTGACTTCAATCTAGCTCTTTCTATACTCGATAGGTCTTCTAAGCACAACATCTCCAAAGAAACGAGAGCTTTAAATGATACACTGGACCAGATGGATTTCACAGATATCTACAGAACTTTACATCCAAACTCAACTGAATGCACATTCTTCTCAAGTGCACATGGAACTTTCTCCAGAATAGACCACATACTGGGTCACAAATCGGGTCTGAACTGATACCAAAAGATTGGGATCGTCCCCTGCATATTCTCAGACCATAATGCCTTGAAATTAGAACTAAATCACAACAAGAAGTTTGGAAGGACCTCAAACACGTGGAGGTTAAGGACCATCCTGCTAAAAGATGAAAGGGTCAAACAGGAAATTAAGGAAAATTAAAAAGATTCATGGAAACTAATGAGAATGAAGATACAACCATTCAAAATCTTTGGGATGCAGCAAAAGGAGTCCTAAGGGGGAAATACATCGCAATACAAGCATCCATCCAAAAACTGGAAAGAACTCAAATACAAAAGCTAACCTTACACATAAAGGAGCTAGAGAAAAAACAGCAGATGGACCCTACACCCAGCAGAAGAAGAGAGTTAATAAAGATTCGAGCAGAACTCAACGAAATCGAGACCAGAAGAACTGTGGAACAGATCAACAGAACCAGGAGTTGGTTCTTTGAAAGAATTAATAAGACAGATAAGCCATTAGCCAGCCTTATTAAAAAGAAGAGAGAGAAGACTCAAATTAATAAAATCATGAATGAGAAAGGAGAGATCACTACCAACACCAAGGAAATACAAACGATTTTAAAAACATATTATGAACAGCTATACGCCAATAAATTAGGCAATCTGGAAGAAATGGACGCATTCCTGGAAAGCCACAAACTACCAAAACTGTAACAGGAAGAAATAGAAAACCTGAACAGGCCAATAACCAGGGAGGAAATTGAAGCAGTCATCAAAAACCTCCCAAGACACAAGAGTCCAGGGCCAGATGGCTTCCCAGGGGAATTCTATCAAACGTTTAAAGAAGAAACCATACCTATCCTACTAAAGCTGTTTGGAAAGATAGAAAGAGATGGAGTACTTCCAAATTCGTTCCATGAGGCCTGCATCACCTTAATTCCAAAACCAGACAAAGACCCCACCAAAAAGGAGAATTACAGACCAATATCCCTGATGAACATGGATGCAAAAATTCTCAACAAGGGGTATCCCTGGGTGGCGCAGCGGTTTGGCGCCTGCCTTTGGCCCAGGGCGCGATCCTGGAGACCCGGGATCGAGTCCCACATCAGGCTCCCAGTGCATGGAGCCTGCTTCTCCCTCTGCCTGTGTCTCTGCGCCTCTTTCTCTCTCTCTCTGTGACTATCATAAAAAAAAAAAAAAAAAAAAAAAAATATTCTCAACAAGATACTAGCCAATAGGATCCAACAGTACATTAAGAAAATTATTCACCATGACCAAATAGGATTTATTCCCGGGACACAAGGCTGGTTCAACACTCGTAAAACAATCAATGTGATTCATCATATCAGTAAGAGAAAAACCAAGAACCATATGATCCTCTCATTAGATGCAGAGAAAGCATTTGACAAAATAGAGCATCCATTCCTGATCAAAACTCTTCAGAGTGTAGGGATAGAGGGAACATTCCTCAGCATCTTAAAAGCCATCTACGAAAAGCCCACAGCAAATATCATTCTCAATGGGGAAGCACTGGGAGCCTTTCCCCTAAGATCAGGAACAAGATAGGGATGTCCACTCTCACCACTGCTGTTCAACATAGTACTGGAAGTCCTAGCCTCAGCAATCAGACAACAAAAAGACATTAAAGGCATTCAAATTGGCAAAGAAGAAGTCAAACTCTCCCTCTTCGCAGATGACATGATACTGTACATGGAAAACCCCAAACCCTCCACCCCAAGATTGCTAGAACTCATACAGCAATTTGGTAGTGTGGCAGGATACAAAATCAATGCCCAGAAGTCAGTGGCATTTCTATACACTAACAATGAGACTGAAGAAAGAGAAATTAAGGAGTCAATCCCATTTACAATTGCACCCAAAAGCATAAGATACCTAGGAATAAACCTAACCAAAGAGGTAAAGGATCTCAACCATAAACACTATATAATGCTACTGAAAGAAATTGAGGAAGACGCAAAGAGATGGAGAAATATTCCATGCTCATGGATTGGAAGAATTAATATTGTGAAAATGTCAATGTTACCCAGGGCAATTTACACGTTTAATGCAATCCCTATCAAAATGCCATGGACTTTCTTTAGAGAGTTAGAACAAATTATTTTATGATTTGTGTGGAATCAGAAAGACCCCGAATAGCCAGGGGAGTTTTAAAAAAGAAAACCATAGCTGGGGCCTCACAATGCCAGATTTCAGGTTGTACTACAAAGCTGTGGTCATCAAGACAGTGTGGTACTGGCACAAAAACAGACACATAGATCAATGGAACAGAATAGAGAACCCAGAAGTGGACCCTGAACTTTATGGTCAACTAATATTCGATAAAGGAGGAAAGACAGAACATTAAGACTCCTAATTCTGGGAAACGAACTAGGGGTGGTGGAAGGGGAGGAGGGCGGGGGGTGGGGGTGACTGGGTGATGGGCACTGAGGGGGGCACTTGATGGGATGAGCACTGGGTGTTATTCTGTATGTTCGTAAATTGAACATCAATAAAAAATAAATTTATTAAAAAAAAAAGAAATGGCATAACAATGTTTCGATGTATTTATAGAGCAGCTTTCAGCATTTAGTGGTTCTGGTGTTAGTTCAACTATACGCTAAGCTTCTGTGAAAACGAGATCTGAAAACAGGGACTTTTTAAGTCAAATGTTTATTTCCCTTCCAGCCGTCAATCTGGATATGCATGGTCTGAGGTGACAAGGTTTGCTCTGCTTATGGTGTCATTGGGGGACTGTATCTTATTAATACCTCCAATTGATGAACTTTCAAAAAATATTTTTTTAAAAAGTATGCTATGGGCTGGTATGAATTGGTGCTTTATAGGTATTGGCCTCTCTGAAAATTTTTACTTTTGTTCCAGATTTCTTTGTCAAGTGTTAAAAGCTGTGTTAATGATATGGAGACAGTCTTTCCTTAATCTACAAAGGTAGATGAACTATGAATAGTATGATCACACTTACTCTGTATATACACACCCATATGTGACCTAGTATACAGAAGGCCTTTCTGAGCAAAATATTGACAGTGATTATCTCTGGAAGTTGACTTTATAGGAGACGTTGCCTCTGAACATTGCAGATTTCTATGACCTTGAACTTTCAGAACTTTTGTAATCAGAAAAAAATATATTTTAAAGAGGATAAAATTTTTAGGCAACAGTTCTTTATGAAGGTGCATATTTTAACCCTTTGTGACAGAGCAAAGGAATTGTGCCAAAGCACAGAAATCTCCAAAGTTTTTGACATTAAGATTTTACCGTTGAAAAATCATTTAAAACATATGAAAGTAATAGCTAAGCGCTTATCTTTCAGGAGGCCGGGAAGCAATTAATATTTCCAAAGATAGTAAGGTAAAACATGTTAACTTTAACCATTTGAATATCAAAGAGTAATTACCATAAATATAAAACCTATTTTGAAACTACTATTTGAAGAGCATGAACCATTTAATGAAATGATAGCCAAACATGTGGCAAGTTTTTACAAACCTGATACAAAATTAAAAAAAAAAAATGATCTCCAAATTTAATCTGAAAAGAACTATGCAAAATTTAATTTCATCTATAAGAGAGTCAGTTTAATCAAGCTTGGCCCTTTGTTTATTCAGCATGGCCTTCGCAGTAATGTTCCATGAAATTCTAAAATATTGCATACTTATTTGACTCAACTAATCAGAGCAGTCAGTACAAAAGCTTGCCTATCCTTAAAAGTTTCTTAAAAGCTTTTCAAATAAGTGTCAGAGAGAGAGAGAGAGAGAGAGAAAGGATGAGAGAGAGATTTAAAAAAAAAGACCTGACAGTAAGGATATTGAACAAAGATCGGTAATGAAACTGATGGAGCCTAAAAAACTCAGTGGTATTTGAGAAATATTTGTCACTTCACCTGGAAGACACATAATGCTTTAGTTCAATCAAAGAATTTAGTTCAATCAATGAGTATGTGCACTTTGGCTGAAGTTTTACATCTTGCATTTCAAATATCAGCTCATAAAGCTTACATCTATGTAATCCAGCTTACATCCAGCTTACATCTATGTATCCAGAGGAGTTTTACCTCCATGAAATATCACTATTTCTTGAGACTTGCTGGAATGACAACAAAAATGTATACATTCACTTCTGAATAATATTCTATGACTATCTCATTTACAAAATGTGAAACTAAAATTTTTGCCACATTTATTTTAATTGTCATGACAAACCTGTGAGGGAAGCTCTCTCCACTTTACAGATAAAGAAATTTGTCCACAGTCCTGCCGCTGGAATAAAGAGGGATTTGGACCGAGGCAGCAGCCATCTGGCTCCATAGTCCAATCACTAAACCACCATATAATAAAGTTTCTGTAGACTTGAGTTGCTTGTAATTATACTAGAACCTCTTCTCCTGGATATCCCCCCAAAATGTGGTGGTGATGTGTCTGTAATGTGGTTATTTGCTTAGTTTAGATCCTAGAGCCTTTATGTGCACCTTCCTAACCACAGAGACCTTTCCTCTTCGAAATTATCCAATCTCTTGAAGTTCCTATTAATCATGTCTTATGTTTCTCCAGAGCTTAATGACCCAAATATGAAGCCCTGGACACTAGTCTTTAGTCCATCCCTTTTGACGATTTACTTTTGAGTCTCCATTAGTCTAAAAATCCTCTTGAATTCCTTTCTTTCCCTTGCCATTAGTCTGTTGAAGAACCCAGGCTATTTGACTTGTAGAATTTCCCAAGGTCTAGATTTTGGTGACCTGTATGTTTTTCTCTCTTCTGTTATTTCCTGCTAATGGGAAGGCAGATTCAGAATCGAAGTCTCTTGGATCTGATCGCTAGCAAATCTAGATAGGGTTGTGTTATTTCATCAGGGGGCACATCATATCTGGTTGTCTCTCTCATTCCTCGTGAGGTTCTCATCTGTTACTGTTTAATACCTAGATCCATGTATTTAGAGTGAGCTGGAGAAATGGCAATACTTTATCATTTATTTTCAGTTATACGATGGAATGGTTCTAGAAAGAGATATTTTTCTTCTTCCAGTAGTTTGTTACCCAGTGGTACGATTCATCTGGTAAAGACGACAATACAAATATTTTCCCTATACTTATCACTTCTCAAAATAATAAACTGTTAAAAAAATAATAAACTGTTACCTCAAAAGTGAACGATTATACATTCTTCCCCTATAGGTCATTATCAAGTCACTGATTTAAATATAGTTTTGATCAGTTTTGTATTCCTATTTTTCTAGTATGCTTTTATTTTTTGTAGGTATGCTATTTCACTACTTATTCTTTTTTACAATAATATTTATGGGTTTTGAGCCATTATACTTTCCCATTACTCATTGTTATGTGAAATTGATTTTTCTGGATGTTTAAAAGGATGCCAGTTCAGGATAGCTTTTCTAACTTAATAGAGCTTTGTTTTCTGTTGTTTTCATGTAGTTTCAAAAATATGGTGATTTGATTTCTTAGATTTCCTAGCTCTGGTCTGCTCTTTCACTTTCCTCTTTAAAGTCTCTTTCCTTTCCTTCTATATTATCTGTTCTATATATTTTTAAATTTTTTTCTCATTAATTTCTTCTCAATGTGGAGCCATGTCCTAGAAATAAATTTTTGCTGGTCTGTTTCACAAGTTTATGTTAATATATTGTTCCAGTCTTTTTATTTTTATTTTTTAAAAAGATTTTGTTTATTTATTCATGATAGAGAGAGAGAGGCGGAGACACAGGCAGAGGGAGAAGCAGGCTCCATGCCAGGAGCCCGACGTGGGACTCGATCCCAGGACTCCAGGATCGCGCCCTGGGCCAAAGGCAGGCGCTAAACCGCTGAGCCACCCAGGGATCCTCTGTTCTAGTCTTTTTAGACCTAACTAGAGCCCTTGTACATATCTGCTAATGAATTGCTCAAAATTCCTTTCATTTTAAACTATTGCTCTAAAATTGACATGTAATGTCTTCCTTTTGGTTCTTGGACACTAATATTATTATTTCTTTGAAAATATTTTTATATGTATTATTGCTCTGTCTCTAGCATTCACTTTCTAAGATATACGGTTTAGTTTTTCCTTTTGTAAATGATACTCTATTCAAGGGTCTTAATTATTTTTCTTCATAATATGTCACAAATGTCAGCAAATCTATTCTGTATTTTGAATATACAACCTGAAAAGAATTGCTGATCATCAAGAGAAAGGGTTTAAACAATTTTTATCACATTAACACTCTAACTTTCTATAGTGGGCTTGAGTAATTATTTGCTGAATAAACATTTGAAATGGATTTGCTCTCTATATGTTTATACCATACTGACAATTTGCTTGAATAACCTCTATCAATTGAATGACTTATTCAAATTATAAAAAACAAATAAGTGACAAAACTATAAAACATTTGGTTTTAAATAAAATATTCCATGAAATATAATTATAACTTAAGTAACAAACTAACTCATTTCCCTTACAGTGTATTCACTAATGCACTAAGCAATAAACTCAAAATTAATACTTTTTATGTTGGCAACATCTGTTTTTAAAATTTCAGTTGTAGATAGTCTGCTTCCACATAGGATGGTAGAAAAAAAGAAAGGGGAATTGCTACCAATCTAACAAGAGAAAAAGGATAAACTACAAAATCTTAACTTTTCATAAACCCATCATAGGGTGCAGAGTAAATAAGCAGTGTAAAATCTAAAGAAAGACGACCTTCTCCAAGAGGTGATGGGGAGTGAGCTTTGACTCACCTTTTGTAGAGTTTAGGAAGAGATTCTGGGTGTCCTACAGGTATGTAAGAGTTCAGGTAAAATTTTTAGCAAAGTGTCAAGGCTGAGTGAAGTGGAGTATAGAAAGATGGGGAAAAACAGGAGTTTTAAATAACTTTAAAAATAATCAAATGCCTAGAGCAAAAATGGTATCATGGGCTCATCAAATATATAAAAGTAAAATACATGACAGCAGTAGTATAAAATAAGAGAGGAATTAGAAGTATACCATTGTCAGCATATTTCTATACTTGATATGATATAACATCATTTGAAGTTAGACTAATTACAGATAAATACTGTACATACAAGGGCAATTGAAAATAAAAATAATAGTTATAAAAATTGGCCATTATTGGAGATAGCATGACATATAAAATAAACTAAATTATTCCCAAAGCAGGTATATAAGTGGACAAAAGGAATAAAGAAAAAACAAACTGAATAGAAAATAAATATTAGAATTGTAGATTTAAATCTAATCACATCAAAAGTTGCATTAAGTATAAATGACATAAACACAACAGTTAAAAGATGGAGATTGCCAGAGTGGATTAAAAAAGCAAGACTCCATGTATTACCCACTACACACAAAAGCAACTTTAAATACAAAGCTGTAGATACATATAAAGTAAAATGTTGGGGAAAAAAGTATCCCTTGTAAGCACTAATTAACAGAAAATTGTAGTAGCTATATCAATATTAGTCAAAACAGACATTAGAAGAAGAAATATTAGCATAAATTTAAAAAGATATTATATAGAATAAAAAGGTCACTTTGTCAAGAAGACACAACAATCCTAAATGTATATGTCCCTAAGAGCAGAGTTTCAAAATTCCTCAAGCAAAAACTGGTAGAAATGAAAGAAGAAATACATAAATCCATAATTTTACTTGGAGGTTTCAACACTCCCTTTTTTGTAATAATAGAACAAGAAGACAGAAAACATAAGAAGCTCTATAAAAACAATGCAAACTATAAAATAAATTGACCTAATGCAGCTTATAAAAGAATTTAGCCATCAACACAATACACTTTCTTTTTAAGTACATATGGAACATTCTTTCACCAAGAGACCAAATTTAACATAGTTAAAAGCATTGAAATGATAGCATATGTGTCATAACCATATATAAATTTAATTAGACATCAATAACAGGAAGATAACCAGAGAATTCATAAATATTTTGAAATTTTGTATGGCACTTATAAATAACCCATGGGTCAAAGCAAAATTCACATTAGAAATTAGAAAACATTTTGAATTAAAAGCAGACACACGTATCCAAATTTACAGCCTAAAGGTAAAGCAATATTTAGAGGACATTTACAGCATTAAATGCTTACATGAGAAAAGAAGCCATCTCAAATTAATATATAATTTTAAGAAATAAAAATAGGAAAGTAAGTTAAATCCAAATGCAGCATTAATGATAAGAGCAGAGATCAATGAAAATGAGTGCTGAAAACAATAGAGCAAAACAAAGACATCGAAGTTGATTCTTTAACAATATCAAACAAATTAATATATAATCGCAAGCCAGACTTACAAAGAAACAGAGACACACATTTCCAACATACAGAGTAAAAACGTATACATTACTATCCACCCTTAAGATATTAAAAGGTTAATTTGACAATATTATAAACAATTCTACATCAAAAATTTTGACTTCTTAGACATAATTGACAAATTCATTGGCAAAAGTTATCAAAGTTCATCTAGAATAGATAATCTCTATTAAATAATTTGTTGTTACGAGCCTTACCAAAAAGAAATCACAAAAAACAAAAAACCCCAAAAAACCTAAAATCAAAACCTAACAAAAATCAGGCCCAGATAGCTTCAATGATGCTCTTGCAAAATCTTTAAGGAACAAATTACACTTGTTCTATATATATAGGGTTCCAGAAAATATCGTAAGTTGAAGCACTTCTTAACCTATGTGGTCTTTATTGCTCTGATACCAAAATCATACAAAGGCATAACAAGAAAATAAACCTACAGAATAATATCCCTTGTGAACATAGATGCAAATTATCTCAACAAGACATTAGCAACTTTAAAGCAGCAATAAATGAAAAGGATAATACATCAGCACCAAGTGGTGATCTTAGGAATTTAAGTTTGATTTAGCATTCAGAAGCCAAATAGAAACATAATTAAGTAATATGATTTACCATGTTCAACAAATTGAATGAGAAAAAAAGAGGATAAACTTAATAGGTGTAAAAGAAAATTGGCAAAATTCAATATCCATTTATTATAAGAATTCTTAGCAAACTAGGAAGAGAAGACAATTTCCCCAACCTGGTAAAAGGCATCTCCTAAAACAAAACAACAAAACCAAAAGACTACAGCTAACCTCCTGTTTCATTGCAGTAGGTTGGAACAAAGACTTACAATGATCTCAAGTTCCTTTTTAAAAATATATTTTATTTAAATTCAATTTGCCAGGCAGCCCAGGTGGCTCAGCGGTTTAGCACCACCTTCAACCCAGGGCCTGATCCTAGAGACCCAGGATCAAGTCCCACATCGGGCTCCCTGCATGGAGCCTGCTTCTCCCTCTGCCTGTGTCTCTGCCTCTCTCTCTCTCTCTGTGTCTCTCACGAATAAATAAAATCTTAAAATAAATTCAATTTTCCAACATATAGTATAATACTCAGTGCTCTTGCCCTCAAGTGCTGCCCTCAGTGCCCGTCACCCGGTCACCCCAACCCCCCTGCCCATCTCCCCTTCCACTTCCCCTTGTTCGTTTCTCAGAGTTAGGAGTCACTCATGGTTTGTCTCCCTCTCTAATTTTTCCCACTCAGTTCCCCTCCTTTCCCCTGTAATCCCTTTCACTATTTCTTATATTCCCCGTATGAGTGAAACCATATGGTGATTGCCTTTCTCTGATTGACTTCACTCAGCATCATACCCTCCAGGTCCATCCACGTCAAAGCACATGGTGTGTATTCATCCTTTCTGATGGCTGAGGACTACCCCATTGTATACACAGACCACAGCTTCTTTATCCATCATCTGTCGAAGGACACTGAGACTCCACAGTTTGGCTCTTGTGGACATTGCTGCTGTGAACACTGGGGCACAGGTGTCCTGGCATTTCACTGCATCTTATTCAACACTGTGATAGGACCTTTTACTTCACAATATGTTAAAAAAAAAAAAAAAAGAAAGAAAGAAAAAAAGCACACATTGGAAAAGGAGAAACAAAACTGTCTGCTCACAGATATCATGATTGTCTACAGAGAAAATCCCAACACTTCTATAAAAAACTCAACATAAGAAATAATTTTGGATTTTTTAGAATGAATAATTAGAAATTAAATTTTAAAAAGTGTGCTTTTAGAAATAGCACTAAAAAAAAGAGAGAGATGCTAAAGTATAAATCCAAAGATGTATGTGCCCAATCTGTAGGGCGAAAAACCAGAAAACTCTGATGAAAGCAATTAAAGAAGATCGTAAATGAAGAAATCATGTAATAATGGATGGAGGAGTCAATGTTATTAATGTCAATTATCCTGAAATTGATCTCAGCAAGAAACAGGTATGTATGTATATCTGCAACATACATGTATACACACATGCATACACGTCTATAAATGTGTGTATTTATGTACACGAATATCTATAATTTGTAGAGTTGACAGCTAGTAGTAAAATTTTCTGGAAAAACAAATGAATTAGAATAGTCAAACTTTTAAAAAAGAGGATTCTCAATACCTGTCTTCAGGAATTACTATAAATTTGCAATAGTGAAGTCAGTGGTGAGATACAATGGGTATATTCTCTAGTATAACTTGATAAAATTGCTTACAAATATATCAACTAAAATAGATTCCAACCAACAACTAAGGGCTATTTTAATTTATTTGTCTTTTCTCCCTTTTCCTTCCTTCCATCTTCTTCTCTCCCTCTTTCCTTTCTTCCTTCCTTTCCTCCCTTGACTCGTATTTATAATTTAAACAAAATCAAATTTTCAGATTATTCCAGACCATGGTTTGGAGTTAGAAAAACAGAGGATTAATGCCTGATTTCTTCACTCTGGCTGTTTTTCTTTGCAGATTACTTAAACCTTTCAAACTTTTTTTTTTTTTTTTTTAATTCTGGACTGACGGTATCAACATCTGCCCAATGAGTTTTGTCTATGCCATATGGAGAAAGAAAGAATTAGAATTTTTTGTTTTGTTAAAATGATAATTAAATTATTCTGATTATTATAAAATATGTTTACATACCTCAGGCTACAGTAAAAAACTAAGCAAAACAAAATACATGCAGGTAAGGCCGAGGCTACTTGCCTGTACATAAGAAATACTTGAATCTCAAGTTCATGATCAGAAATAACTTCTGTCATCCTATCCCGCCGACGATTGTTTCCCCTGATGGCAGAGGTTTTCAATGAGGCTGACTTCCTTCCCATGGCTCAGTGCTCCCCTGAGTGTAGGGACCTGTTTTGGGGATAGGTGGGCTCTGGCCAGGCCTTCCCCACTCTACTTCTTCTTTTGTCTGATAAGTCACCTGACGAAAGTCACATTACTGCTGCACATTTACATACTTCAGGCTGTCCCTCAAAGATTCCTTGGCTAGTGGCTCTAAAATCATCCACTGGTTGCGTTCCCACGAGCCACACGTTTCTCTTATGCAGTTTCCTCTGCCTTTCGGTGGCAGGGCAGCTTTGGTAGCGATTACGATGTGTAGCCTGACATTAAAGTTCACGTAGCACCAGTTATCACTGACTCCTCGGCTACTCACTCCCCACGTCGTTAGCCTATTTCACTGAAACTCACTTTTTTTCCACTTTACAAAACATATTTTCTATCACGTCTTTTCATTTCCTTCCTCATTAACCCCTTGAATACTTAATCTGACGTGGACGTTATTATACTACAGGTGGAATGGCTTTCTCTTTTCACTTAATAGAAAGCTCTCATTGAATTTCATATTCTAGCTTGAATCTACCCCTTTAGGGACACCTGAGTGGCTCAGTGGTTGAGTGTCTGCTTTCAGATGGGTCCCAGGATCAAGTCCCGCATCGGGGTCCCTGCTCAGGGGGTGCTTGCTTCTCTGCCTGTGTCTCTGCCTCTTTCTGTGTGTCTCTCATGAACAAATCAATAAAATCTTAAAGAAAGAAAAAGAAAGAAAGAAAGAAAGAAAGAAAGAAAGAAAGAAAGAAAGAAAGAAAGAAAGAAAGAAAGAAAGAAAGAAAAAAGAAAGAAGAAAGAAAGAAAGAAAGAAAGAAAGAAAGAAAGAAAGAAAGAAAGAAACTTACCTCTTTAAGTTCTCAGTAAATAATTTATTTTTTATATTAATTTTTTGGGGGATGATACAGAGAGAGACAGAGACAGAGGGAGAAGGAGAGAGAATCTTAAGCAGGGCTCACACCCAGCTCAGAGCATGACACAGGCTCCATCCAACCCTGAGATCACAACCTGAGCCGAAATCAAGAGTCGAAGGCTTTAAACGTGTAAATTGCCCTGGGTAACATTGACATTTTCACAATATTAATTATGCCAATCCATGAGCATGGAATATTTTTCCATCTCTTTGTGTCTTCCTCAATTTCTTTCAGAAGTGTTCTATAGTTTTTAGGGTATAGATCCTTGACCTCTTTGGTTAGGTTTATTCCTAGGTATCTTATGCTTTGGGGTGTAATTGTAAATGGGATTGACTCCTTAATTTCTCTTTCTTCAGTCTCATTGTTAGTGTATAGAAATGTCACTGACTTCTGGGCATTGATTTTGTATCCTGCCACACTACCAAATTGCTGTATGAGTTCTAGCAATCTTGGGGTGGAGGCTTTTGGGTTTTCTAGGTAGAGTATCATGTCATCGGCGAAGAGGGAGAGTTTGACTTCTTCTTTGCCAATTTGAATGCCTTTAATGTCTTTTTGTTGTCTGATTGCTGAGGCTAGGACTTCCAGTACTATGTTGAACAGCAGTGGTGAGAGTGGACATCCCTGTCGTGTTCCTGATCTTAGGGGAAAGGCTCCCAGTGCTTCCCCATTGAGAATGATATTTGCTGTGGGCTTTTCGTAGATGGCTTTTAAGATGCTGAGGAATGTTCCCTCTATCCCTACACTCTGAAGAGTTTTGATCAGGAATGGATGCTCTATTTTGTCAAATGCTTTCTCTGCATCTAATGAGAGGATCATATGGTTCTTGCTTTTTCTCTTGCTGATATGATGAATCACATTGATTGTTTTATGAGTGTTGAACCAGCCTTGTGTCCCGGGAATAAATCCTACTTGGTCATGGTGAATAATTTTCTTAATGTACTGTTGGATCCTATTGGCTAGTATCTTGTTGAGAATTTTTGCATCCATGTTCATCAGGGATATTGGTCTATAATTCTTTCTTCAGAGAGTTACAACAAATTATTTTAAGATTTGTGTGGAATCAGAAAAGACCTCGAATAGCCAGGGGAATTTTTAAAAAGAAAACCATAGCTGGGGCCTCACAATGCCAGATTTCAGGTTGTACTACAAAGCTGTGGTCATCAAGACAGTTCGGTACTGGCACAAAAACAGACACGTGGATCAATGGAAAAGAATAGAGAACCCAGAAGTGGACCCTGAACTTTATGGTCAACTAATATTTGATAAAGGAGGAAAGACTATCCACTGGAAGAAAGACAGTCTCTTCAGTAAATGGTGCTGGGAAAATTGGACATCCACATGCAGAAGAATGAAACTAGACCACTCTCTTGCACCAGACACAAAGATAAACTCAAAATGGATGAAAGATCTAAATGTGAGACAAGATTCCATCAAAATCCTAGAGGAGAACACAGGCAACACCCTTTTTGATCTTGGCCACAGTAACTTCTTGCAAGATACATCCACGAAGGCAAAAGAAACAAAAGCAAAAATGAACTATTGGGACTTCATCCAGATAAGAAGCTTTTGCACAGCAAAGGATACAGTCAACAAAACTAAAAGACAACCTACAGATGGGAGAAGATATTTGCAAATGACGTATCAGATAAAGGACTAGTTTCCAAGATCTATAAAGAACTTATTCTTTAAGTTGAGTTTAACTCGACACCAAAGAAACAAACAATCCAATCACGAAATGGGCAAAAGACATGAACTGAAATCTCACAGAGGAAGACATAGACATGGCCAACATGCATATGAGAAAATGCTCTGCATCACTTGCCATCAGGGAAATACAAATCCAAACCACAATGAGATCCCACCTCACCCAGTGAGAATGGGGAAAATTAACAAGGCAGGAAACCACAAATGTTGGAGAGGATGCGGAGAAAAGGGAACCCTCTTGCACTGTTGGGGGGAATGTGAACTGGTGCAGCCACTCTGGAAAACTGTGTGGAGGTTCCTCAAAGAGTTAAAAATAGACCTGCCCTACGACCCAGCAATTGCACTGCTAGGGATTTATCCCAAAGAAACAGATGCAGTGAAACGCTGGGACACCTGTACCCCAATGTTTTAGCAGCAATGGCCACAGTAGCCAAACTGTGGAAGGAGCCTCGGTTTCCATCGAAAGATGAATGGATAAAGAAGCTGTGGTCTATGTATACAATGGAATATTCCTCAGCCATTAGAAAGGACAAATACCCACCATTTGCTTCAACGTGGATGGAACTGGAGGGTATGATGCTGAGTGAAGTGAGTCAATTGGAGAAGGACAAACATTGTATGTTCTCATTCATTTGGGGAATATAAATAATAGTGAAAGGGAATAGAAGGGAAGGGAAAAGAGAAGGGTGGGAAATATCAGAAATGGAGACAGAACATAAAGACTCCTAACTCTGGGAAACGAACTAGGGGTGGTGGGAGGGGAGGATGGTGGGGGGTGGGGGTGAGTGGGTGATGGACACTGAGGGGGGCGCTTGACAGGATGAGCACTGGGTGTTATTCTGTATGTTGGCAAATTGAACACCAATAAAAAATAAATTTATTATTAAAAAAAAAAAAGAGTCGAAGGCTAAACCCACTGAGCCACCAAGGGGTCCCAGTTCTCAGTAAATAATTTTTTAAAATTTTCTGTTTGAGGGCAGTCCGGGTGGCTCAGCGGTTTAGCACTGTCTTCAGCCCAGGGCCTGATCCTGGAGACCCAGGATCGAGTCCCACGTTGGGCTCCCTGCATGGAGTCTGCTTCTCCCTCTGCCTGTGTCTCTGCCCCTCTCTTTTTCTCTCTCTCTCTGTGTCTCTCATGAATGAATAAATAAAATCTTTAAAAAAAATTGTCTGTTTGAAAATGCTTATAAATATTTTAAGGTTGTCAAATGTTACTGTTTACCTCTTCAGTTTGACTGTAAACACCCTGATGGATGAAACTGAGTTTCCTAGTTTTTTGGTTTATTTTTATTTCTTGCTTTTCCAAAGTTTTAAATGTTTAACATACAGCTGGTGTTCAGTAATCTTAAGAGAGTCACTGATAAATTGATGTAAATTTTCAGTCACTAAGAAATCAATGACTGCATTTTAGAAAACATTTCTGTGGAACATCTCTTCATCCATCATGCTTATTTTTCTCTAGGTAGTGCAAATTGTAAATGTTTTTCTACTATTAGCATACATACCTGCACAGTATCCCTCATGAGTCTGCTTTGCTACAGCCTTTTCCCCCAAATCTGTCATTATGCTCACATTGTGCATTTTAATGCATAATGGAAAGCCTGCATGCATGGTGAACAGTGGCATAATGTATTCTTCAGGGTGATAAGTTATGTTTCATGTAATGTCAGTTTCTCTCTCTGAATTTACTCTGTTCTCAGCAGATGTGTTTCAAATTAATAGAGCATTAGTCCCTAATCAAGGAAGTATTTAGGAATACATTTTTAATTAAAATGAACTATGGGGAAGAATAAAGAGTGTTGGAGTTTTTGTGTTAATTTGACATAATACATTACTCGTGTATCTTGGTGCATTATTCAAGATTAGTGTTGCTAGTGCTGCTGCAAACCCATATAAAAAGTGAGGCAAATGAAAGGAAGTGGAATTAGTAGGATCTGTTTTTAAAAGTTCAAATCACAGAGGCTGTGATGTAAACCAGATCATAACATATATGCTTGTAAGGATCTGAAGCAATTACATAATCAAGCCGTTGACTTGCTTATAAGTAGAGAACACTACAGGGCAGATACGCTGCCTGTTTTTAATTAGAGACTACACGATCTCCCTTTGTGGCATCATCATTTCTGCCATCAGGAAGTTCTTTTACAAGACAGCTTTGATGAACAATAATGTCAGTCTTCTTGTTTGTTTGTTAAAATATATTCATTTATAGAACTCCAAAAAATGTACTTTGCATTTTAAGCATGTAATATAAAAGCCCCCCCACCAAGTTCTAACCCCAAGGATTTCACAGTGAACTTTCAGACATTAGTAAAAATTCAGAATTTGTGAAAAACAAACAAAAGACCCAAATTGCCCAGATACTGTGAAAAAGACACCATCTTATATTCTTGCAAGATATGTGAATTAATAGTAAAGATATTACACATTTTCTGTAATTGGCGTCTGTAGTCTTTTCATCTGACAATTATAGAAAGACAATCATTGCTCAGTATGAAAATATTATTGGGATTGAGATTGTTCCCCTAATGCTGATTTTTAGAAGGCAGAGCCATATGACATTTGCAATCCACATATGCTAGGGTATGAGCGATGACTTCTTCAGTCACTGTTTCCAGGGGGTGCAGAGGGTTACCTAAGGCATGACATGGTGCTCACCAATTGGAAATTTACTTTCAAAAAGAAAGAGACTTCTCCCCCCAAACATGTAAAATCCCTCTCCTGCATGTAGCAACAGCCCATAGAGAGTCTTTAATGAGGCTCAGATCCAGAAGTCAAAAAGGCGGGGAAGACCTACTGCCCAGACGGATGATGTACTCAGCATGCTCCACTTGCAAGTTCAGAAAATCAAAACCGGGATTAATTAGCAAAGAGGAAGACCTACGGGTGATAACTTCCGTAGTCCCCGAAGCAACAATGGGACAGCCCTGATCAGACCAGTCAGAAGAGGATACAACTGGAAATAGGTTATTTTCTGATTCACCTCAAGTAAAGGTTATCATTAAGGCTTTGTGTGCAGTATCAAATCTATTATATAATACATTTTACACAAATAAATATGTCATTTAGACTCTCATTGAAGAACCTGGGTTTTGAGAGGTTTTACAAAGTTTTTATTGTATTCATGATTAAAGAATCCTATCTGTCTTGTTCTTTTTATTTATCTTTTTTAAAGTAGGCTCCATGGCGGCCGTGAGGCTTGAACCCACGATCCTGAGATCAAGATCAGGGCTGAAATCGAGTTGGAAGTTCAACCAACTGAGCCATGCGGGCGCCCCCTAGGGGAATTGTTCTATATAGTTACCTGGTTGGGGCAGGTATCACCAAATATTCTGGTTATATGAAAATAAAGCTAGAGAAACAATACCTCCCCAAGTTGACTTAAAGTGTATATTTTAAAAAGATTTTATTTATTTATTGGAGACAGAGAGAGACAGTGAGCACGAGAGGAGGGAGGGGCGGAGGGAGAGGGAGAGCCGACCCCCCAACTGAGCGGGCAGCCCAGGGTGGGCTCCCGCCCAGGCCCCCGGGTCATGACCTAAGCCCAAGGTAGATGCTTGGCCCACCGAGCCGCCCGGGGCCCAGCAACTATGCTTTTTTGCTGACAGCAAAAAACAAATGCCTCAAGATCTGTGGTTTCAGAAGTCACTACATTCATTTGGAAAGCCCAAACTGCTGTGCACTGTGCATAAACAGGCACAGCTCTAAGTGTGAAAGTGCCTCTACTTACCAAATTTGGAGAGAAGTTGCTGTTACTTATGTAGAACTTGGAGTTAATAATGTCCATGATTCAATTTCACTGTTAAAAACAAGAATGTCACCTTGGGACTTAGTGTTTACATCTGTGCTCTGCAAGAAAAGGCATAAAATGAATGTGAATTGATCGTTCCTTGAAAATCTGAAAACTCAAAGGGTAAAATAAATGTGCAAAAAAGTGGTGATATTTGGCAACTATTTGAGTATAAGTAACTCAGTAGAGTGTATGAACTCATCTTGAAGATGGCCATTTCTCTGACTTACTTGTACTCAAAGATTGCTCTGGACACTGGCAACCAGCAAAACCGCGCCAGGCACTCCTCAGCCCCATCAAAGTTTCCTGCTGGTAAGCCTTTGCTGGCATGTGATCTGAGGTCATTATAAATGGATTAGAATGGATGGAAGTATTCTCAGTGCAGTCGTCTTTATGTAAGAAACAAAAGATGCAGGAATTACAGAGCACACGTCAATATATAGGTTCCCAAAAGTAGAGCATTCCTACTCCTAGGTTTTCCTAAGCCAAGAGGTGGGTGTAAAGCAAAGAAGCAGTTACTAGTTATTTTATACGGGATTTTTTTGACCCCAAAAATAACCTCTTAGGCTTTTTTTGATACTTTAGGATACATCTTGCTACTGGATGCACAAAATACATTGAGATAAGGCACTGATGCTCACAGCTGTGGCAGCTGAGTGCAGAGAGCAGGTGCAGTTCCTGGGGAAGGGGCCTGGCAGGGCCACCCCTGCTGTCATGGCCAACCCTGCTGTCAGGGACGCGCCCTCCTCTACAACGACCTGCTGCAAAACAAATGCTGAGTGCTATTTTCACTTCCTGACTTTTTCCCATAAAAGCAAATATCCTATTTGGATTTCTTTTGGTCAGCAAAAACAGATGCTAACATAGGTCTTTCCTACCTAGGTTAGCACAGGAATAACATATGCTTCTGAAAAGTGGGGCTACCTGTATGACCCTACATATTTTTTCTTTTTTATACATTTATATTTGTGTATATTTATTTATTTTTAATAAGATTTTTTTATTTATTTATTTTAGAGAGACAGAGAGAGAGGATGCCAGAGTGAGAGAGGGGGAGGTGGGAAACAGCAGAGGGGGAGGGAGAGGGAAGAGGGAAGAATGTCAAGCAGATACTGTGCGGGGTGCAGAGGCCTACACGGGGCTCCATCCTGAGATCACGACCTAAGCCGAAATCAGGACGTAGATGCTCAACCAACTGAGCCACTCAGTCACCTTTATTTACGTATATTCATATATTAATTATATTAAATATTTAAGATATTTAAGTTCTATATTGAGTTAGCATATTTAATAAGTTAATTATAATTTAATTAAAATAATATATTTTAATCATATTAATAAAAGTATTTAATATATTAATATTTACAGATGCTCAACTACTGAGCCACCCAGGTAAAAAAAAATATATATATTAATATTTAATAAATATATAATTTAAATATTAACATTGCATATATAATATATGGATATATAGTACATATCTATATTTTTATGTATTTAGCACATGTTTTTTTTTTCAGTTTGTTTTTCTCCTTTCAGCTCCTGTCAGCTATCATAGAAAGTAGACAGTGTGAAAGCATTTTATTTATGCTCAGTTAATAAGAAAGGTCAAAAAGAAAATGGGAATCAAATTTCCTCTTATAGTGAAAAATTTAAGTGTCAGCTGAACCATTGCCAGGAAATTAGAGGAAATATATGTAGAATTCACAAATATTAAGGAACCCACTGTCCATATTTTTCTTTACTGATAATGTTCTCAAAAGCCCACTAAAATCTAATGACAAAAAATATTCCAAAATGTATATCCACGTGAGCTAGGTTGCTTGAGTGCTGAGGATGAAGGTTAAGGGATGACCTGCTAAGGCAGCTATCGCCTTCGGTCACTGTCAAACCCACGACAAGCTGTGCGGGGGACAAGCACAAGGTCAAGGAGACAGAACAGGATCACTGACGCGTCCCTTGCTCGGGCTGGGGGGCACCGACGATTCTGGAGGCTCCGTGCTGCTCGGTGAGGGCGCTTCCTCACCCGACACCCTAGCTTTCCTTAATTACCCTCACCTACAAGCTGGTCCCCTCCCTCTGTTTGGAGAGTTTGAAACATTTTATGTAGAGTTTTTTTTTTTTTTTTACAAGACTTTAGTTTTTACCCTAATATAAAATGTATAAAATGTATTTGAACCTTTATTAGGATAAGTTGTCAAGTTGTCACTAAAATCTTTTTTTTTAAGATTTTATTTATTTATTCATGAGAGAGAGAGAGAGAGAGAGAGAGAGAGAGAGAGAGGCAGAGACCCAGGCAGAGGGAGAAGGAGAAGCAGGCTCCATGCAGGGAGCCCGACGCGGGACTCGATCCCCGGCCTCCAGGATCACGCCCTGGGCCCAAGGCGGCGCTAAACCGCTGGCCGCTCCCCCCCGCCCCCCAACCCGGGCTGCCCAAAATCTTCTTTTCTAAAAAAGAAACCATAGTTAGTAAAACAAAGTCCAAAGTCTATTCCTTAGCAGATTGTATCTCAGAATTGCTTCAAGCGTCCCGAGGGGAGAGGTAGGAAATGCAAATTACTGCTCCGTATCGCAGCTTTTAAGCTCAGTCAAGACGTCTGGCTCCTTCAGAGGAATTAGAAAAGCTAAACTGAACCTCGCTCCCTCCCATTCTTTCAACAAAGGGCTGAGAAGGCGGGACAACCGGGGGACCCCACATGCCTCGGCGTGGCGGGTGCAGGGCCGCTCCCGCGGGGACGGGAACAGGGACGCACGTGCTCCGGGCCAGGCGTGAAGGCCTCCAGGACCGCGCCCGGCTGGGGAGGGGGGCCCCGGGGAAGCCTCCGCCCACCCGACCGCGCCCGCTCCCGCGCCCGCCCCTCCAGGTGAACCGAGACCTGCGGGGGACCCCCGCCCCCGCCCCCGCCCCCGCCCCAGCGGCCGCACCTGTAACTCGGGTGGTCCGGCCTGCGCAGCCGGACGGGAGAAGGAGGCAGGGAGCCAGGGCCGGAGCCGCGTGGCAAAACGTCGTCGGTAACCCGGCGTCCCCCCAAAGACCAGCTAAGCTAGAGCAATCTGGACACCCACGCCCCGCGCCCGGGCACCTGCGGGGTCTGCGACCCGGTAGGCCGACGGCACCCCGCGGGTGCTTTGCGCTAAGTGGAGGGGCCGCGCAGCGAGTTCGCGTGGGGCCGGGGAGCCACCCGGAAGGAGGGTCCCGGGTGGCGGAGGGCCTGGCGGCGCCGGCGGCACGGAGGGGGGTGGGGAGGGATGGGATGGGACCCGGGGCAGAGCGGGGCAGGGGGACGGGGGGACTGGGGGGGATGGGATGGGAGGGGACGGGGCGAGGGGGATGGGACGGGGGGGACGGGGGGATGGGAGGGGACGGGGGAGCGGGGGGGATGGGATGGGGCGGGACGGGGCGGGGGGATGGGGAGATAGGGTGGGATGGGGGATGGGAGGGGACGGGACAGGGGATGGGATGGGGGTGGGGCGGGGCGAGGGGGATGGGATGGGGGGATGGGACGGGGGACGGGAGGGGACAGTGGAGTGGGGCATGGATGGGGCGGGACGGGGCGGGGGGGTGAATGGGGGGACTGGGGGAATGGGATGGGACGGGGGGATGGGGGATGGGATGGGGGACGGGAGGGGACGGGGGAGCGGGGGTATGGATGGGGCGGGACGGGGCGGGATGGGGGTGCGGTGGGGACGGGCTTAGCCGGCCCTGTGGCCCACTGCCCTGTCGCCTCCCTGACCGCGTATGTGCCACAACGTGTAAGCTGGTCCATGGAGGCGGCAGCTCCGCTGCTCAGAGCTCGTGCCGCGGGACGAGGACACAGGACGGAGCCGGGCCCTACCCGGTTTCCCGAGGGCGGGGCCGTCAGCGCCCGGCGGCCGCGGGCGGGGGCTCCCTCCGAAGGGCCAGCAGGTGCGGAGGCCGCGGGATCCCCGCAGCATCCTCTCGGGGCCGCCGGTCACGTCCGCGGGCGCAGGGCTCCGGTGACAAAGGGAAGCGGAAGAAGCTTCTGGCGCGGCCGCGTGGAAAGGCCACGCCCTAGTGGGGCGCGGGGCAGAGGCGGGCCCTGGGCGCGGCCGAGGATCTGCGGGGGGGCCGGCGCCCCAGAAGCCGCCTCCGACACGCGCAGTTTCCTCGCATGAACCGCCATTAAAGGGGAACAGAACGGGCTTCGCCCCACGCCCGCCTGCCGCGTGGGCAGTGGGACCCGGAGAACTGGCCGGTAGCGACGCGTTCCTGCACCGACCAGGTGACGGCTGCGCCCCCCGCCCCGGGCCGCGGCGCTGGGATCGTGCCCGCGGGGAGGGCGGAGGCCACGGGAGCCGCTGCGCCCGCCCGCAGGAGGGGAATCCGGAGGGAAGGCCCCCCCCCCCCCCCAGCACGGCCCTCCCCGTCCCGCAGCCTCTGCGCCGCGGCGTTACACGGCCTTTACCTGCTGGGCACCGGCCTCCCTTCTACACGGCAGCCCGGGCACCTGCCCCCCTCATACCTGGGCCTGGACCTGGACTCCGGGCCCCACGGGGCACACGGGGCCGCCAGGACCGCATTTCCCTCCCCGGGGCGGCCACCCCACCCCCAGCGTTGGGCAAACCCCAAGACATGCAATCTGGGACACTGAGCACCTTGCCCAACAGGCCACCCGAGATGGGGAGGCCGCGGCCATGCCCCCCCCCCGGGGGGGGACACCCTACACTGTGGAAATGTGTGACTTCAGGGTCATGAGTTCAAGTCCCATGTTGGGCTCCATGCTGGGCTTAGCCTCGAAGCAGCAGCAGCAGCAGCGGGGGCAGCTGGGCAAATGGTGCTGATGTGCAGCCACGTTGGGGAGTAAGACGTTACAGTCGTGAATTTAAGAACTAGAAGCTGTTACAAGGGTGTGTTTGGAGAAGATCTCATTATATAAAATCGGTATCTGAGATGAGAATATTTTCTTTTTTTAAAAAAAGATTTTATTTATTTATTCATGAGAGACACAGAGAAAGGCAGAGACCCAGGCAGAGGGAGAAGCAGGCTCCCTAGGACGGGGAGCCGGATGGGGGACTTGATCCCCGGACCCCAGGATCACCGCCTGGGCTGAAGGTGGTCGCTCAACCGCTGAGCCACCCAGGAGCCCCCTGAGAATATTTTCCGAATCTTTATTTGAGAGCAAAGTTCAGTCATTTTAAAAATGTAAAAATACTTCACACTTTACTCCTTGTAAGAGACTAAGAACTGGAAAGAGAGAGTAAGAGAATATTTAGAATTTGTTGTCCGGGAAGTATCTTAAAGGTGAAGGCGCACAAAAGCTCCTGGGAAGCCAAGCAATCGCATAAAAAGAGAGAAATACCAGCAAACTTTGTAACAAGGAAGAAGCAGGTGGGTCTGTTCACGTGACCTGTTCAAAAAATAAATGTACGTGTTACTGTATCTGGATGAAAGCAGATTATTTCCTAAGCAACCAAACAGGCAAAACACGGAAAGTTCTCATCCACTTTTGTTCTAATTATTTCAGCATCATTGTAGATAATTAAGCAGTTTTGTAATTAAAAAAGGAAAAAACAACATGTTCAAAGTTTTTGACAGGGAAAATAATCTCCCAAGCTTTGAAACCTATTTGAAGATGATGAAATCACGATAACCCGTTGGTGCCATGTGGTTGTACACACACGTGAGAGGCACAGTTCGTTTGTGTCTTAACAACGCCTGCTGCTTCTTTCCTGCATCTCTAGGGAGCATCCATGTACACAGTGGCATGATCTCGCCCCCCCGGCCCAGCATGTCAGCGGCTTTCCAGTGCATTCGACAACATGGTCAGCTGTTAGCAAGGCGCAGCAGGACCTCAGAACTCGGCGTCTGTTTCCCAGTTCTGCCCGGCGGCGGGGCCCTCTGGTCCGCTGCTCCCCTGCAGGCGGCCCCGCGCCTTCACACCAGGCTAACCCGGCTCTTCTGCGAGGCTGTGCTTACGTGCTCTTTCTTTGGGCGAGCCCGCTCTGGCCTGGCGTGGCTTCTCTAGCTGCTCTTCCAGAAAGAGAGAAGCAGTGGGTGACTGGGAAAGGGTAACCACAGTGGGACACTGAGAGGAACCCACTCAGGCGTCCAGAACGTGTCTTGGAATCCTGGGTTTGTCTTTGACCTTAAAAATGCTTCCATCTTCTCTGTTTTGGTTCTACCATTGATTATGTGAGAAAGATGGACCAGATGACCCACAAGTTACATTGTCATTCTTATGACTGTTGGCTTCTAAGGAGTTAAGAGTGAGGAGGGAAAAAAAATAAAAAAAGTGAAGACAACATGAGAGAAGGTAGCAAAGTAGAGTTTCAGACTTTAGACTTTTTTTTTTTTAATTCTTAAGTAGGCTCCATGCTGAGCACAGAGCCTAACATGAGGTTCAAACTCACAACCCTGAGGTCAAGGCCTGAGCTGAGATAGAGTCAGATGCTTAACCAACCCAGGCGCCCCTAGACTTTGGGCTTTCTCGAGAGACCAGGGATAGAGAAGAGAAAAGGTAAGGGTATGTACAAGGAATGAGGCTATGCTGAAAAAAGTTGCTAGAAATTGGAAGCATTCCAATATGGTTCATTCTAACTTGTCTCATCCAACATGCTTGTGATTTAAAGAAAAGAGAAGCAGAGATGGTCTTGAGAGTGAAGGGTGGTGGGGACAGAAAATATCAGAGATGATTTGAACAGTTGCAGTGTATTCACGCATCAAATACTCACTAAGCACCCACCAAGTAGGACATTCTGTTCCAGGCTACAGGGGCGACAGCAGTGAGAGAACAGGCAAGTCAACCTTGAATCCTCCCCTTGTGGAGCATAATTAAAACCTTCCATCAGGAGTATCGGTTTTACAGCATGAATTTCTGGAAGGCCCAGTTGGCTGAGATTATAATTTTCTCTAACAGTGCTCAGCAGCTGGCTGTTGGGGAAGAAGACCGTCGTGTTTCCTAAGGATTCAGTGAAGAAATGGTCAGTTCAAACATGAGGCATTGTAGGATGGTCGTCAGTTTTATTTAAAATACAGACCTAGTTTCTTGGAAAGACAAATGAAGCCTAAATATCAGACATCAGTGGTTGGGGTCAAGATGAGAGTGAAGAGCGAACACTTTCTAGTTATGATATTAAGTTACAAATGACTCAAATTTATGATTTTAAGCAGACTAAGCATAACAAAAATACATAATACACGAGGCAAGAGGCCAGCATTCAAAAAGCAATGATATTACAGCTAAATGAAAATTATTAACTCCAGTTGTACCCTTGATTACCCTTGAGTGGCTTCAATTGATTTGGGTAAGACACTCATATGAGGAAATCTGAGATTTGATCCTGCATTTTTGGCTCAGTTTGGAGTCCTCACACAGACACTGAAGTGTGAGTCCAAGGGGTTAGACAACACGGCATGAGATGTGTTTTGAGTTGTCGGTTTCTTTATAAAACAATTCTCAATGGTTTGATGAGAAAAAAAAATTGGAAATAAAATAGAATGTGCTAACTTAAAAAATAGTAGATGAAGAAGAAATATCTTTAAACATTTAACCTCTTGAATGTCAGTTATCAAGCCCTTTGAACGTTTAGGTGGTTTTTAAGAAACATCAAGTGCAGCAGAGCTCCCAGGATTTATCAGCGCATTTAGAAGCATGAAGTGACAATTTACATTAATTCATTCTTGGGCTTAATCCCGAGAGATGGATATTATTATGTACCCCAAAACAATAATGATTCACTAGAAGAAGGGAAACCAAAAAGGATATAACTAACAGTTTTTTTGCAAAAGCAAATGATTTTTAGCACAAATTATAATACAAGAAAATCTTCCCAATGACATATCTTTTTCACTTAAAAAATGGATTTGCTGTGTATCTGTGATTCTGTAAATTCTTACTAAAGGTAATTCTCAGTCTTCCACCTTTCTTTCTTTCTTTCTTTCTTTCTTCTTTCTTTCTTTCTTTCTTTCTTTCTTTCTTTCTTTCTTTCTTTCTTTCTTTCTTTCTTTTTTCTTTCTTCTTTCTTTTCTTTTCTTTTCTTTTCTTCTTTTCTTTTCTTTTCTTCTTTTCTTTTCTTTTCTTTTCTTTTCTTTTCTTTTCTTTTCTTTCTTTTTCTTAAAGTGTTACTAGATGTCAAGCTGAAGCATCAACAACTTGATTAAAACTAGGCCAGGGGTTATTATAAAAAGAAATGATTTGAAACCATGGCAGATTTTAATGTACGCAAGGCAGCGTTATGGACAGGATAGCCCATCCATGCAGATGAGTATTTGCTTTTGTGGACACTGGAAAATTGAGGCCCTACCTAATTAGTCGTGACAAGAACGGCTGACGCAGATGGCTTGGCGGCGCAGCCAGGCGGGCCTCGGCGAGCCCTGGAGCGGGGCACAGCAGCACTTGGTGGCGGCGAGGCCTGCTGGAGCAGGGCGGCCCCGAAAGCTGTGAGGTCGCTGGGGTTGCACGCAGCCGGACTCCTCGAAGGCATTCTGTTAGTGAATTCAGTTTTATTCTCGAGGTTATTAGAGGCAAAAATAAAATACGTGTACAAGATCCGTGTCTGCATTTACATACAGCGTCTAGTTGGAGCTCCGTGTTCTCTGCTCCGTTGTTGAAGGCTTATCGTGATGCTGGGGTGTCTAGGGAGCTTCCACACACCCGACCGTGCCTCGCACCGGAGGCCCAGGGTGATGGGGCGCTTGTGGTGCGGCCCAGATTATTGCTGCTTCACTACTTCTTTTGCAGGTGCCAAAAATAATTGCTGATTTTGCCAAGTTGTGTCTTCACCGCCTGTCAAAGATCTCCGTGCAATGTCATGTGGCGTCTAAGGTAAGCACACATTTGTCCTTGTGTTCACTCTCCTTGCTGCTCCGTGTTTGTGAAGCTTATTCCATTGGCCTTTGTCATCTGTTGTATGAGATGAGCTTAAAGTCCACGGGATGTTTCTATTTTATTCTCATTTGCCTTTTAAAATGTGGTAACTTTTCAAAGCCATCTAAAAATTTAAAACCAGAAGGTGAGTGTGTTTCCCCGCCACTTAGCTGTCTTTTTTTGCCTTTTAGGCACATCAAACTACAACCAAAGTGAAGAAAAGAGATGAGAGAAAGTGAATCCTGGACCAGATCCAGAGAATTTTCTGCCCAAAGCTCCAAGAGACAATGTTGGACACTCCTGTGATTCACATCCTGGAAATGTTCTGATTCCATGCAACTGGTAAATATTAAGTGTATGCTTTTGTGGATTAAATCCTTAGCTCTTGTTCCAACACAAGCTAATAGTCCTTTGGATTGGCTTGTTTGTGAAAACATCTAAATAAAAAACATGGCATTATATGCGAGTATAAAAACCTCAGATCAGTGGTGCTTTTCTTTTTTAGTGTCAGATTTAAAAGGCCTTTATTTAAAATCGTATTTGCAAATGTAGTGAAAAGTATGAATATATTTTATACTAGCGTTTTGTGGAAATACATCAGCTTTTTCCAATTATTTTCTGTATCCGCACCATTATAAAGTATCACATAGGATATGGAATTTCTGGCTTTCTAATATTCTGGGATTTGAACTTGAGAATTCTGAAGTGAAAATCACTCTTTACATTAAATGATACTAAAATTCATGTCACTTTGAGTATACAGTCCAGAGAGGGATGAAAATAAATAATACACTTCTGCTATTTTTTCAGGTCATTAATTTTTAATTGTCCAAGATGTTCAGTCACTATAAATTAAAAATATATTTTATATCTGGATAATTGACAATATCAAAAGTGCTCTTCTGCATTAGAGTTCAGGCACTAAGATAGGGCATTTTCTTCCCCATTATACATGATGAAAGAAAATATTGAAATTACTCTTTGCCTCTGCTTATAAACATACTAAATTGATATACTGGATTTTTATGAAGAGTAGATCTTGGGACGCTCAGTGGTTGAGCACCTGCCTTCAGCTCAGGATGGATCCTGGGGTCCTGGGATCGAGTCCCTCATTGGACTCCCCTCAGGGAGCCTGCTTCTCCTTCTGCCTCTCTCTCTGTGTGTCTCTTGTGAATAAATAAATAAAATCTTTAAAAAAAGAGTCAATCCTAAGTATTGCCAGCTATAACTGAGCAATCACTCAGTAGGTAGTTTTGTATGAGGAACAACAAAGCCAAGTTGGCACCAAAGTTTACCTGATTTGGGTGGTTTCGTTTGAGGGTTTGCTCTACACACCTCCCAGAACAGGGATAGAAGTAGAGGACTTGCTAATCCTATGGAGAGGACTATCAGCGGGGGTGCGTGGGCCGGGGGATCTCACCTGGGATGTGTCCAAGGCAAGCAAGCATGCCCAGTGAGCTTTTGAGATGAGATCATGGACTGTGAACTACAGAAGGTATAAACAAATACAGTTTTAAAAACAAAAGCCATCTCCCTGTGGACGTGGTGTGCACGTGCATACGCAGTCTGCACCCCTGTCTGTCCACAGGCGCAGATGAACAGCGATCAAATTTTTTTCTTTGTTTGCACTGGAACTATTTGAGGCTTTTTGTTTTGGGGATGTGTGGTGGCTTCCCATTTGGGAAAGAAGGGTGGGAGACAAACCCGACCCTAGGTTCTGGTTTCTAGGAGGTGTTCTCCAAGGCTGCTAGCTCTACCTTCTGCGTTGCTGGCTTTGTTCATCACCATCACCTTTGGGGACTGGAGAGCTCTTGCAGTCTCCTTCCTGCTCTTGGGCCCAAAAGTTGTTTTGAGCTTTGGACACTAAAATAGGTTTTGGTCCAGGTTTGTGGTTTCTTTGGAAATTAAACCCTTTCAAAACTAGGACACTTTGAAGTTATTTCCTGCCATCCAGGTTCATGTGCCAGTAACCACATCCAAGTTTTTTCTACACAGAATTCTCAAACGTGATTTCCTTCTTTTGTTCTCATCCTCATTTCTCTTTTTCTCTCCTCCGTTCTCTTTCCCTTTTCTCTTTTCTCCTTCTCTTTAATAGTAGACAATTTAAGGTGATTCAAATAATTTGCTCTTGGGTAAGCAGATAACACCCTTAATCTGATCATCTGATTTTTGCTGCAAGATTCAGTATCTGAATCGACCGAGAAATCTTACTGGGCTTTATGTTTTCAGTCTTATCTGTTACTTGACCTCTAATGATCTTCTTTTACAAACTAGAAAGCACTTGATCTCATCATGAAAGCCAGCCAGTCACTGTCTAGGCTCATCTCTGTCTTCTAATGCCTTTTTGGAGGCAGCTAGAGTAACCAACTGCACATTCTGACCCTTTCCAGCCACTTCCTCTGAAATCACTTCTCTAGTTGTCACACAGTCTTACTCCTAAGGTGTCTTGGGCCTCCATCTTATGAACATTTAACACAGAACAGCAGGAGTCTCCAGTCATGAGGTCTGCTCTATCTGTGTCCTCATCACCTGCCAGGAACCCATTAAGTTGATTTTACAAATTTAGTTTCTCATACCAATTTACGTTTTATGATAGTTAATGCTACTTGGTAAGTGTCAGCTCTGTTGTTTCAGTGACCTGGTAAAATGGAAGTTAATTGCCATGCATGTAGAGTTGATGGCAGGCAAGGGCTGGGGCTTTTGTTTCATGGAGTGACTCGGGCTCCTTCATCTCCTAGAGTCTCAGTCTTTCACTGGATCCTCTGCATCTGGCTGATAGATGGGGACATATTAGGTAAGAATGATACATAGGGGCTTTTTATGACCCAAGACTGGAGATGACACATATTTAGAAATGTTTGCCCGTTTCTGTTGACCAAAATGCAGGCCACATCTCACTGAAAGAAAGTCTGTATGTCCAGGGGAAAAAAAATAAATGGATTACTTAAGAAGTTAGTGTGTCTCTACTGCAAGTAAGAATCAACCTTTGTTTGTCTTTATATTAGAGTTTTGATTGTCTGACAAACTCAGTCATAGATTTGTGATAAACTAGTTTTTCTTAAAAAGGCAGTGTTTTCTTGGGTAACATTCATTTTTTCATCAGGCATTTTCTTAATCACTTAAAACAGAAGTCAACAAATTACACACCAGGGGTTGACTGCTTGTTTTTGTAAACAAAGCTCATTAGATCATAGCCATTCCCACGTTACATATTGTCTAGTGGCAGTGTTGAGCAGTTCCAACATGGAGACCTTGTGGTCCTCAAGACTAAAATATTCATGTTGGGAAATGCCTGTTGATGCCTGATTTAGAAAATCCAAAATTAGCTTTGCATATATCTTCCTAGGACAAAGAATGAAAAATGTCGTCCTTTCATAGATGATCTTTTCATTGATCTCAGGCCAACCTCAGTAATATTTTATTTAAGGAAGCAAACGATGATTTACTTTCTTTGTAACGTGACAACACTATTTTCAATTCTTGAGTGCTGGAGAATTAAATGTTTCATGTAGGAAATAACACTTAATTATAAAATCAATGTGATTTGGCAAACTCCCAGGCAGGAACCTCATTTCTATATCTTTCTCCATTTGGTCAAGACACAATAAAATGGAAAAATATTATCGATATACACATTACCAAACCTCAAAACAGAAATTATGATCAATTTTTGGACAATGGAAATCCTGGATTGTTTGACATATCAGGAATGGTCTATGAATTAGTTTATTTTGTGGGCAGATATAAGGATAATACTTGTTTTACATGGAAGCCCTTTTCCCTTGATTTACATGATTATGATGTGTATACATCATCCCTAATTTATAGTTCTAAAAATTGAGAGACCAGTGTCCCTGTATAGGGAGGCTGTTTTGAATGAGAACTAGAGCCAAGCCATCTGCCATCAGATCCATTATGGTTTCCACTCTGATGCAGCTATTTTCAAAATAACTAGTCCATGGGTTTTTAGTTAATTTCCCAAACAGCCACAACTTTCCAATATCTGTTTTAACCTTTGATAAAATGAAAACTCTGCCTTCACACTGAACTAGATGTTTTATAGGCATTATCTCATTTACTCTCTAACAATGTTTAACCTGTGCATCAGTATCTTTACTGCAAGATATTATCTGAAGATAAAGGATTTGACGTAACTTGTTTAAGCATATACATAGAAAAAAAAAAGGTCCTTACATCTATCATTTTTATTGGTTATAGTACTTTGCACTGACAAGTGTTTTGAAGGAAAAGGGGGAAAGTATGATGGATAGGGAGGTAAAGTAGGAGGAAACTTTCCAAAATAGGGTGGTTGTAGAGAGTCTCTCTGAAAAGTGATATTTATGTTGAGACCTAAAGTGAGCAGTCAGTCATAGAAACTCAACAAGTTCTTTCACAAGAGATGCAACATTAAGTATAATGATCTTAAAAAGAAAGAGCTTGTGCTTGCCATTCTACTGAACAAGATTCTGGTTTCTATTTCTTTCTTCTGTTAAACATATCTATTAAGTTTTTACCTTTAGAAATTATACTTTTTTTAGTACAATAATGGTCATCTGTCTCATTCTAGATGTCATGTATCTGGTAAAATTCTTCATCACTTCATCTATTTTGGTTTTGAACATTTTAATCAAGGTTGTAGTAAAGTTTATTTCTGAAACTCCAAAACCTTGATCACTGGTGGTTTATTTCTATTGCCTATTTTTTCTCTTTGTTTTGGGTGATTTATTTCCATTTCTTGTCATGCCTGGTAATTTTTAACTGAGTGTCAACCATTGTAAAAATTGTAGAGACTCTGAATGATGATACTTTTCTTCAGAGTAGATTTAGTATTCATCTATTAGAGAGGTAGCTTATGGGAGGGACACTTACATCTAATTTGAGACTAAGATTTTTCTAAACTTCTTTCAGGCTTTTTCAGGGCTGGTCTACTTCTTGGTCCTTCATCCTACAGGGTCGATTTCTCAGTAATCTCAACTGAAAGTCTAGGGGCCTTTTGGGGCTCCTCCTTTTTGGTGGACAGCCTCGCACTGTCAGATAGCTAAACACTCTTGCAGTACTTTAGCCTGTATCAACCATTTATCTTCTAGTTTCTTGTCTTTTTACTCCTTTATGCAAAGATTAAGAGTTTGGCACAGACATAAAGGAAAACATGTATCAAATGACACCCTTCTCCATGATTCCTTTTTCTCCCAATTTAGTTAACCCTCAAATTCTTGCTGCCATGGTAATCATGACCTTTAATATTTTTCCCTTTCTACCTCAGTGAGTGGGCCACAAAATTTACAAGGTTGTTTTTGTTGTGCAACCACTATGTCCTGGAAATTTGCAAATGTCCAAAGTGAAAAAAAAATCACTATTAAGTGGAAGGCTTTTTCCATTGCATTTTCCTTATCTTCAGAATCATGACCCCTAAAATCCTGGCCTCCTTCCTGCTCCAAGATTCCTTCAAACTGCTATTTGCTTGTTTGCTTTAATTTTAGCCAGCTTTAATGGTTTCTTGACAGAAAAGTCTAATCCAAGTTAATCGTAGAGAGCAGCAAAATACAGGAAGGGGACCCTGAGTTTGAATGTCCTGTCTACAGTAATAAATGTGTTTACTTAGGCATTGAAGAAATATCTCAATGTAGGTTTTCTCTCCTTGAATGAGGATAATGATAGTTTAAGAGATTCTTATGATTATTTAAACACACACACACACACACACCTATAGCAAAGCACTTGGTATATAATAATGAAGCAAGCAATGTTAGTTTCCTTTTCTTGTTTTATTCAAAGGTCATATTTTTGATGTTCATTGATCCATATTTATCAGATCAGTGACATTTCCATGATATATGTAATGAGTTTTGAATGATGACAGAGAAGAAATAAATATGCAGAAAGTATAACATGCATGGATATATTCCAAGAAAATACATTTCATCTGCACAACATGTTCCTTCCCAAACATTAAATTTTTCATGAATTTTTATTTATTATTTTTATTATGAGATACTTAGAATAATTTAACTTAACATTAATAAAACCAGAACAAGTACATAAGAGAAGACATAATAAAATGACCCGATTTTATTTTATTAAGATATTCAACACTTGGTAAAGAGAAAGAGATATCCATTGCACTCTATTTGCTAAGATCTATACAAATGAAATGATGTAAATTTTGTGAAAGTACAAGTATATTTTAAGTGCATTTGTAGTGTTTGCTGCCCAGTAGTTCAAATAACATTGCTAATGTTTTGTTGCCCACATGAATATTAAATATTTATATTTAATAAAGTTATCATTTTATTTGCTATCCTATAATTTAATTTAAAAGATAGAATTCTATAATAATAGATAATCATCTCTTCATTTGTTATTTCTCATTTTGAGTTTCCAAAATACAGTATTGTAGATTTGTTTTCATTGTAGCTGATTACTTATGCCTACACCTTTCTGGAGCTCGCAGCCTAGCAGATCAATGAGAAACTCATTGCCTTGATAGAGATTAGGTGATAGGTTTGTAGTCAGAACCATTTGCTCTAGTTAAGAAATGAGTAAAATTGATAGATTATTCTCAAAATTCTATCTAAGAACTGAACAATTTAGTAATTATATTCTTTATTTTCTTTAGAAAGAATATGGCCTAAATATAAATCCCCCCAAAAATAATTTAATAAAAAGGAATTGAGGGAGCCAGAAGCCACAGAGGAGAAAGGCAACTCAGATGTAGGTCAAAAGTTCACCTTTCCTAAGAGACAATGGGAATTAAGTAAAGTGATCATTGGGATTGATCAAATTAGGCCAGTCCTTCTGGAGGCGACACACAGGCCCAGCCACCAAGTGGCTCAAGATTTAGCGGAACAGCCCAGGAGGCAGGGGTGGTCTGATGGACATAGAGGCAAAGCACAGAAACCCAATAGCAGCAGTTTTCAGAATTTTGTATTCTCGAAACCCAATAAAGTCATAAAGAAATTTTGAGACTGATGTTTATTTTGCCAAAGATGGAAAATCTTTTTTAAGGCCATAAAAAAAGACACTGAAAATATTTGCAAACATAATTTCTTTCAGAAAAATAAGGACTTTTTAAATAACAAAATATAAGAAACAAGCAACTTAAAAAACAAACTATAAAACAGAAGAAATAGTAAACACGTTGGCAATCTTACAGGGCATTCACATACATACAGGAGCGTCCATATCACATTGTCATTATTTTCATTTTGAGGATCGTCGAAATGAGGGAAGAGAACTGCCTAAGCCAGAGAACTAGGTTGACCGATTAGCTATTATAGGACCTTTTATTTTATAGCCTCCTTTTGAGACAAGGGGTGTTCTCATGTTATTATTTCATTTAACTCTTTACCACTGTTAAACTTCTCATACATAACATCTTCCAGTTTCTCTACTCGATCCTTTCAATTTATTATTCCAGCATGAGAGTGTACTTTATTTTGTTTCTGTTTGACATTGAGCATTAATATGTAGCACTTTTAAAATTTCGAAGTTCTATGTGGGTTTAAGAGTGGGGAAGAGATGTTAAAATAAGCCACCCTTTTATCTCTTAAGCCTATAAGCCTGTTTTCCAATCCACTGATCATCTGACTATGTGGTTGGTCTTTTAACCAGTTTCTATGATTGAATAATATGAAAAGTGCTGCTGCCATGCTCACACAGGAAGTCGCTGTGTTATACACACATATTTTATACTTTACAAAATTATTCTGTAGATTCACATCCATAAGAAAACATTCATCAGAAAAAGCACTAGATTCTCAATCTGCCTCAATTTGAGATTCACTTGGCGTCTGTAAAATGAGCACATTAATTTTTGTTGCTGGTGTTAAAATGTTTGATTTTGGTTCACAACACTTATAAATTGAGAGCTTCCTCGTAACATTCTAGATCCTGGGCCTTTTTTACAATTTCAAATTCAGTTTACTTCACCTTCACATGCCTCAGTAACCTGGTCTATCAGATGGGAATGATGATGGCACCCCTCTCACAAATTCCACTCATTTAGAAACGGAATAGTCTGCATACGGTGTTGCGAAGCTTAATGAACTGTTAGGTACCAAGTGATGAGTAGAGCTCTGGTGCATAATCAATGCTCCACTGACACGGAAGACTGGCCGTACTCAGCAAGCACCGTGTGTGACCCTGATGGACCAGGGCACCCCCTGTTCTCTGGTATCTGAGGCTGGGCACCTAGTCTCTGAGTCTCAGGGGTTCGGCATTTGCTAGCTTGGTTGGCAGGCTGGGCGAGAGCACAGGGTGGGCAGGGAGGACAGACAGGATGGACGGCGAGGGTGTTCGCTCCTCCCTTTCCCGGGCATGGGACAGAATCTATACAGAATATGAACAAAAACTGACCGAAGACTATAATAGATTTTTAAAAAATCAACAAAGGTGATATTTTCTGACTGTAAGGCTGACTTTGAAATCATTTATAAACTATATGTGTATATATACAATATTTACATTATATATTTAAACATAGAGTATTATATAAATTATATTGTTATACATGTATATATTTAACATTTGTCTATCATTTTAAAACAAAGTAATACTGTCCTATGATAGACAAATGCACGTAGAATGAAGCAGAGCAGTCAGGGTCGGGGTGCTGTGTGAGAAGAGGAGCTTGAAGTGTGGGTGCCACTCATTTGGGAATAGATGGAGTATTTTGTATATGGGCCAATGCTGGTGACTAACTGAGGCAGAAGGAAGTCCATATTTAAACAAAAATGTCAACTATGGCAGACTAAGAGAAAATAAATTTATAAAGTTTTTTTTTTTAATTTATAAAGTTACAAGGTGGGTACACAGGAGAATATTTTTGTCCATTTGTGTTACAAAAAGTTTTGTTTTTAAACAAGACCTGAAACCAAATAATTAAAAACTAGATTTTGTTGCATAAAAATATTTTTACAATAAATGTTACCAAATACTATTTTTTAATGAATATCACCATAGGAGATCTGTGCATGAATTGAACCAACTGGGTATTGACAATATCTAGATATACCAGGTATATATATACACATTCTGTCTACAAAACTAAAAGAATTTGTAAAATAAACACTTTAGAAAAATAATGTTAATAGTTAAAATACGTACAAAGTTAAATGACTGACATGGAAGCTCTGAATGGTCAACATACATTCAAGAAATTCTATGAATAAATGGGACTGTGCAATTGAAACAAGGAGGAGCACATGCTCTCCAGCTCAGATTAGCAAAAACCTTCAAGTTGCTCAGTACTAATTATTGGTGAGAATGTGGTAAAAAATATTCAGTGTTGGTGCTGTCTGAACCAGAATGGTCATTCTGTGGAAATCTACGATTATTAGTGAGATGAACATCCAGGTAGCCAACACTCAAAAAGCCTGTTCTTCATAAATTTACTGTGGCGAGGTCAGTTAGGGGAGCTCTTGCAGGACGCTCGTGGCCGCGAGGTGCGGGATGGGACAGCCTAGCTGTTCATCGCTCCGCACATGGGCACCTGAGCCTGGGGTGGGGGGGCTCCTGGACCGCCGCGCCTCTCCTGCGGCCTCTGCACGTGGGCACCTGAGCCTGGGGGGGGGGGGCGGGGGCGGCCACCGCGCCTCTCCTGCGGCCTCTGCACGTGGGCACCTGAGCCTGGGGGTGAGAGCCTGGGTCGTCGCGCCTTTCCCGCGGCCCCTGCACGTGGGCACCTGAGCCCGGGGGGGGGGGGTCCTGGGCCGCCGCGCCTCTCCTGCAGCCTCTGCACGTGGGCACCTGAGCCTGGGGGAGGCGGGGGCGGCCACCGCGCCTCTCCTGCGGCCTCTGCACGTGGGCACCTGAGCCCGGGGGGGGGGGTCCTGGGCCGCCGCGCCTCTCCCGCGGCCTCTGCACGTGGGCACCTGAGCCTGGGGGAGGCGGGGGCGGCCACCGCGCCTCTCCTGCGGCCTCTGCACGTGGGCACCTGAGCCTCGGGGGGGGGGAGGGCCTGGGCCGCCGTGCCTCTCCCGCGGCCTCTGCACGTGGGTACCTGAGCCTCGGGGGGGCGGGGGCAGTCACCGCGCCTCTCCTGCGGCCTCTGCACGTGGGCACCTGAGCCCGGGGGGGGGGGGGGTCCTGGGCCGCCGCGCCTCTCCTGCAGCCTCTGCACGTGGGCACCTGAGCCTGGGGGCGGGGGGGCCTGGGCCGCCGCGCCTCTCCCACGGCCTCTGCACGTGGGCACCTGAGCCTGGGGGGGGCGGGGGCGGCCACCGCGCCTCTCCTGCGGCCTCTGCACGTGGGCACCTGAGCCCGGGGGGGGGGGCTGGGCCTGGGGTCCCGGCGGCCGCGCCTCTCCCACGGCGCCCTCCCGCGCAGTGGCCTCGGAGCCCTCGCCCGATGGCGCCGACGCCTGGGTTCCGCAGAGTCCCTGCCGGCCTGGCAGCCCGCGCCCGTGGTGAGGTGCGCCGCTCCTGGCCGCCGTCCCCAACCGCCCGCTTGCCTCGCCGTCCCCACGTGCCTTCTCCATGCTCCCACGTCTGACTCTGCCTGTGGAGTTTCTCACCTGAAATGCCAGCCTCGACGGGCTTTCCTTCTTTTCGATAATTCGTCTCCTACTTGCCAGAGCGAGCGAGCGAGCACGGACGGCGGGGGATGGAGGCCGGGGCTGCGCGCGGGGAGCCGGCCGCTGCCGGCAGTGCCGGGGCGGGCGCCGGGCCTCCCCCAGCCCGGCCCCGCCGCCCACACGGGCGACCTTCGGCTCTTCCCCGGCCTGCGTGGGGGGCGCGGGCCGGCACACCCAGCCTGAGCTCCAGCCCGAGAGGCACGTTGGCTTTCGGGGCGCTGTCCCTGGACGCGACGGGCTCCCGCGCCTCCTGCCCGGCCTCGCGCCCACTTGCCCCGGGCCGAGGGGCCTCCGCCGCCCTGTGGCCGCGGCGGGCGCGGCGGGTGTCCAGGACGGCCCGCAGCGCGCTCGGTGCCTGCTCGCCACCGGGAACCGGGCGACGAGGAAACCGGAGGAGCAACAGGAAGGTGGAGCCGGAAGAGAACGCGGAGGACCTCGGGTCGTCCTCAGTGACCAGTGGGAAAGCCACGGCCGGGAAGCGAAGAGCGTGCGCGCCGCCGAGGCGTCAGCGCCTTCCCAGCGCCACTCGGGACTGAGAGCCTGGTCTCCTGCCCTGCGGGCGCTCTCGGGGGCCTTGCTGCGGCGCCAGGCCTGCTTCCACGGCTTAGTCTATTCTTGTCGAGAGCCCCCTTCAGGGAAGAAAGTAAGGGCATAGGAAAGGCAGGCGCGCCACCGAGAATGGCGTCTGGAGGAGTCGCGCTCGCCGAAGAGGACGGGAGGCCGAGAATCTCCGTTAGGAGCACCGCGCTCAGCTTCTCCCGGGGCTCGGGGCTGTGTTCTCTCTTCGGAATTCCACGAACAACCTGGAAGGTTGCCGCCAGATCTTCGGGATCTGCCTTCCCACGCGTGTGGAGCTGGCCGAGGGCCGCGGCCGCGCGGGCAGAACAGTGGCACCTGCAGGCCGCGGCCGCACCCGACGAACGGTGGCACCTGCAGGCTGTGGCCGCACGGGCAGAACAGTGGCACCTGCAGGCCGCGGCCGCGCCAGCCGAACCGTGGCACCTTCAGGCCACAGCTGCGCCCGCCGAACGGTGGCACCTGCAGGCCGCGGCCGCGCCCGCCGAACGGTGGCACCTGCAGGCTGTGGCCGCACGGGCAGAACAGTGGCACCTTCAGGCCACAGCCGCACCCGACGAACGGTGGCACCTGCAGGCTGTGGCCGCACGGGCAGAACAGTGGCACCTGCAGGCCACGGCCGCGCCCGCCGAACGGTGGCACCTGCAGGCCGCGGCCGCGCCCGCCGAACGGTGGCACCTGCAGGCTGTGGCCGCACGGGCAGAACAGTGGCACCTTCAGGCCACAGCCGCGCCCGCCGAACGGTGGCACCTGCAGGCCGCGGCCGCACGGGCAGAACAGTGGCACCTTCAGGCCACAGCCGCACCCGACGAACGGTGGCACCTGCAGGCTGTGGCCGCACGGGCAGAACAGTGGCACCTGCAGGCCACAGCCGCACCCGACGAACGGTGGCACCTGCAGGCTGTGGCCGCACGGGCAGAACAGTGGCACCTGCAGGCCGCGGCCGCGCCCGCCGAACGGTGGCACCTGCAGGCCGCGGCCGCGCCCGCCGAACAGTGGCACCTGCAGGCCGCGGCCGCGCGGGTGCTGTCGGGAGGCCGGGCGCGGGCGGGCGCGGAGGGGCCCGGAGCCGCGCGGCCGGGGCTCGGGCTCTGCAGCGCCAGCCTGTGACCCACGGTTCCTGCTCAGCTTGAAATAAAGGGATCAAATAATGGAGCCTCACGGGGCTAGAGACGGCTTTGTGTCTCCCTCTCCTGTTCTTTCTAAAACATCGTTTTTGGATGCGAACCTGTAAGAGGAGCCTCGTCCCGCCCCTGCAGCGGGCCACCCGAAGCCCCAAAGCCACCCAAAGCCACCCAAGGCAGCGGCGTCTGTGCGGCCCGACCCGCTGGCGCGGGAGCCCGTGCGCTGCCTGAACGCAGGCTGGGGACGCCGCAACCCCCTTTTGTCGCCCGCCAGGAAATGAAACGTCTAGGATGTTACTCAGCAGAGGCTATTTGGACTACCCGGGGGGCCCACGACCTGCGCACGGCTGCGCCGCCCCCGCCCCTCGGGCCTGGCCTCGCCCCCCCCACCCTAACGTGCGGGTTCAAGTCTGCAAACACTTCTCACGCAGGATCAGCCCGGGGGCCCCACAGCTGGAGCCGCGTAACCTGCTGTGCCTCAGTTTCCTTATCCACCACATTCTTCACGGGACTGCTGTCAGATGCCGTGAGTGAACGCACCCGACGTGCCCAGGACGGTGCCTGGTGCCTTGGCAATGCCCGGAGGCATCTCTGCGGGGGGTAGCGATGGCAGCCGCGGCGCCAGGGGCGGGGGGCGGGGACCAACGGCACGTGCCATTGTGGAAAGTGAAGAACATGGGAAATTCTGAGAAGCCTTAAGAAGCGTGGTTGAAACTTTTCATCCACAACATTTGATAACAGGCCCGTGTTCCTCTCCCGTGTCATTTGTGTTTTTATCGAGATCAGAGACTAAAGACAAACTCTCAGGCTGATGCTTGTGACATGTAGTTGGAGGGAGTTCCCGGGCAGCCGGGCCCTTCTGCTTACTGACCTACCCCACTGTTCATTTATTCTTTCAGCAAGCATTGAGTGACCTGATGTCCCTGCTCTTGCTACGTAGGATGATTCTAGTTGCTGCAACGAAATTCCCAACTTCAGTGGCTTAGCAGAATGCACGTTTAGTGCATTCTGGGGTTGAAGGTGGATGCTCCTGTTTGGAATGTGGCTTTCCTTCAGGTGGAGGGTCAGAGACCCGGGTCCCTCCCACCTCACGGATCTGCTGTCCCCCAGAGCCTCAGGGTGCCATGCTTCTCATCACAAGATGGAGTAGAAGAGGAGGGACAAGGTGGCGTTGTTGACTAATTGCTCTGCCCTGGGAAAGCCAAATACCCTTCTACTTGAAGGATTCCATTCAGATGCAAGAGGATTCAGGAAATAAAGACTCTGCTTGGGTAGTTTTTTTTTTTTTTTTTTTAATTCTATCATAAAGAGGAGAGAGAATGATTTTTGTTGCAGGGTTATCCACTTCCCCTATACTAGGATACAGGGATACACCTACAGCCTGTTCTTACTTAGGGCCTATTCCCTTTATAGGAACAGTGGGGGACACAGGCTAGAAACCAAGAGATGCGGACCCTCATGTCACCTGGGGAGGTCACGCAATGCTTCAGAGAGGAGGTGGACACCACGACTGCCTGCTGAATGGGCAGAGCTCGCTGACGCAAGAGGAAGGGCACCGTAGTAGCAAAGTAGACACTCATCTGCAGAGGTATGAACCGAGCGACTCCAAGAGCTGGGCCACGGGTGTGGAGACCTGCTGGGAGGTGAGTGACAGCTTCAACCAAATAATGTTTTGCAGGAGACATAAACTAATGTTTTTTTAAAAATTACCCTGAAAACAGGGTATAATACACTTGAAGACATGAGAGGCCCTTAAGCTAGTTGACAGATGAAGAAACGCAAGTGGAGGGCGATGGCGGCAGCAGAGTGCGCGGCCGGGCGGGAGCTGTGGCACTTCACTCGGAGGTGGTCGGCTCATCCTTTCTGCATGTGATGTCTGCTCTTCTTCTCATGTTTCCAGAAGCAAACAAAACAAAAACAAAGTGGATTAAAAGTTTTATGAGCTTTTGGAGAATTTTAAACTACTTTTTGTTCCTTTAAAAGTTACATGGCAAAGCAATAGGCATGAGGGGAGACGACATAAGCACACGGGGCACTAGCATAGACCACAGACGGTGGACTCAAAGTAACAGGCACACACACCTCCTATTACGTGGGGGCCAAAGTCATGCCGCAGTTGGATATAAAGAACAGGAGCACTAGCCCTACTTGTCTCCCTTCTGCTCGCTCACTTCCCTTACCTACCCGTGGTTCCTGTCCCAGCCGTTGGAAATCCACCAGGAGACTTAACTCACACGTGAGTAACCACGGCTGGCCCAGCACTTTCTGGGAACCTGGCTGTCATTTGGGTTCATCGAATACTTGAGGGTTATTTTCAAAGACTGGGGGCTGTCCAGTGCCAAGCTATCCTTGGCCCAGCAGCCCACTCTTGATTCTTAAGTAGCTTCTTTCTAGAGAAATTTAATCTGCATGTTTCTAATCCATTTAAAATTAGATCATCAAAATATAGTTTTGTAAGAGCTACCCAAAATCCTTGTAAGAGAGTTTCCTCAAAATTTTTTTTTCCAAATGAAGATGTCTCATTTGTTAAACTTCAAGTGTGTTACAAAGCTAGAAACCCCTGAGAAACGGATTTTAAAACTTGGCAGTCTCAAAAAAATAAATAAATAAAATAAAACTTGGCAGTCTCTATTCTCTTATCCCTAAGGCATATAATAGGTGCTTTGGAAGTTTATTTTTGAGTATGTTTTTAGAACATTGCTTGGAGTTCATTCATGGAGGGCTGGGTTCCTTCCTTTCCACCACGCCACAATTTCCCCATTTGGAATTTTCCGGAACTCAAAGGAAGCTACGCAGGTGAAATGTCATGATGGTTTCATAAGAAAGAAATTGGGACAGATATTTTTCATCTTCCATTCAAAATGATCTTATGTGTTTCTTCAAGCAAGACTGTGTTCAAAACCACTTCCTGCCACAAGAATTCTGAATTTCTTTGTATTTTCTTTGATGTACTGTTTGCTATCAGAATCAATTCTATTTTGAGACAATGCTTTCTGAATCTCAATTTTATATACTTTTCTTTCAGAAATCTAGAAAAAATACCCAGTCACCAAATACATGCTATATTGATTATAATTAAGTGATTTTATTTGATGTTATATCATTTCTTAGTTTATTGGTATTACTCAAAAGTAAAAATAGAAGGCTAAATGTTTTTTATCAACATTACCTCTCATGAACTGCATGACTGCCTATCACTAATGCCACTTATTCACCGAAAACTTTGTTTGCCTTAATATTCAAAAGTAATTTTAGGTTCTATGACGGATGCTACAGTGAATATGGCAAAAGTAACATACAATGCTAAGTTATCACTGTTCAAGCGCATCGCGTTGATGTGGGTTCCATAGCTCCAATGCTTATTTAGGGAAATCCATAGCATTTCATATCGTAATTACTGATACTGTGTTTTTAGATTGTTAATTTAAGAGGGTTCATGTCTCATGAAAGGTTGACATATTTTAATAGAATGACAAATAAATGTTGAGGTCATGTGACATTCGCACTGCTCCTACCGTGGTGCCTTCTTCTAACCCTTTAGCCACCCTCTACTCTCATCAGCCTTTTTTCTTTCACTCTGGTTTCCCTGGCCTCCCCACCCCAGGCTGGATCTATTGTTCCTTCTCTATTAGCCCTTATTTACATGAAAACATTCACATTGTGGCATTTTCCATTCATCTTGTACAAAACCCTATGGATTTTTTTTCAGTTTCTGTAATGTTCAGCAACATTTCGGCTCCCTCTTGCAACACTCGTTTTTCCTGTGTCAACACTCCGTCCAGACTCTTGCCTCCATCGCTGCCCATCTCATCTCTGTCTTCTGTGTTGATTCCTCCCCTGCCCGAGTTCTCTATGACATCGTAGTCAAACAGGTATTATTTCCATTAGTTTAGAAGTGATGGATTTCAAGATGCTTTCAGATTACACGAAAAACAAATTGCGGGGCTAGGATTTGAATCCAAGTCTGTCTGTGTCCACAGCCAGAATTTTCCAATACACATTTGCCTTTCTGGCATGGTCAGGCTGGCTCCAGGGCTTGCTTTGTTCTTTCCTGCTGAAGGCATCAAGGCATCAGCAGCTTTCTTTTTGCTTTAAGACCTCTTCCGCACCCCCCCCCCCCCCCCGCCTCCTCTGAATTCCAGCTATTCAATCTCTTATTCCACATCCCCTACATGCCTGGTTTGGGGGTAGCATAATTTCAAGGTCAAGTTCACCACTTTTTTTTTTCTTAGTGTTGTTTGAAGACCTGCAAATCACGATAGGAGAGCAAATGGCATAACCGCGATTGTTGCAGAGGTCGAATGATCATACTGAGTTCTCCGCGAATCCATATAGTCTGCTTCTTATAAACTGTCAGTCCTTTTAATGCCAGGACACTGTAGTCCATATGTTCCCTCCAACAAAGGAGCAGCTTCAGTGTGCTTACTGATGGCGAGATTATCTCTTGTATTTGTTTCCACAAAGCTTTGCAGCCAAACGCACCCCCAACAGGAGTTACAAAGTTTTAGCCGTTTATAATTAAGCAAGAAAAAATCCAGTATAATAAATCTCTGCCAACTCTCTCAGGCTCTCCTGTACACGTTAGTTCTATCACTTTGGAAATCATTGAGATTTAGGTGTGATTGTAACTAATACATTCCCATACGTGTCTCACACCTCTTCTTAGCAGCCCCAGACTTCCTTATGCACAATCATTCTGGAAAGTGTAGATTTATTCCCTTCTGAGCATTTTTTCAAAAAGGTGCAAACTGAAGTGTAAATGGCATTCATCTCACCAAATCAATTGGAATGTAGCTGCTGTTAAGTTGGTTAAAAAAAAAAAAAAAAAAAAAAGCAACAACAACAAAAAACCAAAAAAGAGGAGTAAGTGCTAAAGACTTTGAAAACAACACAGCGAGGCACTGACCTCAGATGGAGACTTGGTTCAGGCAGTCCGAGCTGCAGCTTTCGCGTGGGCGCAGGCAGGCTCTGGTGGGAGTGAAAGCTGAAGCGCGCAGAGTGAATGAACAGCGACACAGCGACACAGGTCACCGCTGGTGTGAGGCACTCCTGCCTCAGGACCGAGTGTGCGTCCGGAAGAGGGCCCACCGGGACGTTGCTCGGGTGGCAGATGCGCTCTGCTCCCTCATGCGTGCAAGCATCTCAGGCGGGCTGAGGGCAATTTCATTTTTGAATAGTTTATTCATTAAACAATATCTTCCCCATTTATTAAAACCCAATATGCATAAGAAAAAGAAAGAAAAAGTGCTCCTATTAGAAACTACGGGAGTAGGGCCGCTGTTCGGAGACACCAGAGGGTCACTAAGATGGCAAGAGTTCCATAGTCTGTATCACAGGGTTTGAGGTTGGAATTAGTCATATTCTTGTTTGTCAGACTTGGATCTTTTAAATGGCTAAGCATGGGGTTAATTTTGACAGGTAAGTTTTATAGTCTGGATACACATTAAACATTTGGTTTTAATTGAGGTCTTTTTCTTTTTTTCCTCAGGCCACCCAAAAGCTAGCTTCCTTGTAAGAATATGTTTATATCTGTATGTATTTCCCTGTCACCATTTGCTGATGCAGTATTTAATTTCTTTCATTTATGGCCTAAAGTATAATATTCTGCCAATTGAAAGAGAGTTGACTAAGTATGAAAAAACATATTTTCCAGTTTTCCATTAGGAAATCCAAACCTCTGTAGTTCCATTTGGATACTGCAGTTCACTATTTTGTCCCAATTCACTAGTTACAGATGTTTTTAAAAGTGCTGGAAGGCGTAAGACCAAGATCTAACAGGAATATGGAAATTAACTCAGTAGGTATCCCAAATTTTATTTCCTCTTAACCTTCATGTTAAACTTACATAAAACTAAAATAACTAGTCTACTCATTCAATTTAGTTTTTTTAACACATGAAAATAATTGTTTCGTTGCCTGACTTTTCAGAAAAAGACATGCACAGAGAGAGAGAAGTTGATTTCTTAGCAATTTCTTTTCCAAATCTGGAAGACAGCAAATGTCCTAAGACTTTGCATTTTGTCTATTGCTGTCTTCATGAGTAGGAGAGCATCTGCAGGCCCTGTGAAGTGCGTGCTCTAGAAATTTGAGGACCAGGCCATGAAGTGTCACTCTCTCAGCACACGAATAAATTCATGGTAAAGAGATTAATAATTTATAGAATTAACCCACACAAAGAGATGGTTTGTAACTTTATTATAAATCAAGAGGTTTATGATTTAATCCATTTTAATTCATTTAAAAAAGGACACTATCTCAGGAGCATGGCATTCTATATGGAATTGTGGAAAAATAAAGTAAAAAAAAAATCAGTATTTTTCTAGTATTACTGAAATGAGAATGAGACATTATTTGAGAGGCATCAGCACTTGAGCCATTAGAAAGTTGTACTCTATAGAAAAGCAAAGATAATTTTCCAAGCTCTACCACAGCCTAAATGAAATATCCCTCAAGACCACACAGATCTCTTTGCCTGGATTGCATGCTCAGCATATATTTTTATAGTAAGAAAAAGATGCCACAGTTTGCAAATACAAGTATTCCAGGAACCAGAAAAGAATGTTAAAATAATTGTATTGTATGTGAACCATTGGTTTTCTATTTCATCAACTTTTGTTAAAGCAAACAATTCAACAAACATTTGTTGATCTAAGCACATAAAACTGAGTGAGTCACAGTCTCTAGACTGAAGAAATTCACAACACGAAGGCACAGACGCCACATTACTGGGTGGAGCCCACTGATGTCCCGATGTTTAAATGCAGGTGGGAGAGACTCTGCGAGGGTTTGTCCGTGACAGCTACCTCCGTGAGGTGATATTTCAGTTTCAGTGGGAAGTTCTTCATGAAGTTAGACAGCATAAACTGATTCAGTTAACTTTCTTAAGAAGTGGATCATTGAATGAATTGCCTGTCTCTCTCTCTCTCTCTCTCTCTCTATGCTTTAGAACAATGACACTATACATCGAAAATTATTAAAATACGAATATAGAATCACATAATTTTCGGTGGGCCCGGGAAATATAACCCACCTGGACGTGGGTGTCTTTGAACGATACTAGATCTTACCTTAGCATTTTACTGTGGTCAAGGAAATAGACACAATGGCATGTGGGTGTACACGCATATGCACACGTACAAATTCAATTAAAAGAATATTAAAAAATGATACAGATTTCCTGAACTTATATTTGGAGGAGTTAAATAAAGATTATGAATATACTGAACATATTTTTAAAATTCCCTTCTGAATTTTCTCTTGTCCCTAATGCTCCTCAACTATCACATCTTGTCTTTTGTGCTTCTTCCCTTAATATTTCTTTTGTCAGCCTATAGCTACAACCCCTTTCCGCAATCTTGGAATATATCCAAGACCACAATTTAAAAATTAGTGAAGAGTGTTTGACAATATTCAAAGCTTGTCATTAATTAAAATTTAGACTTCTAAAAAAATAAAATAAAATAAAATAAAAATAAAATAAAATTTAGACTTCTTTGTGTCAAGCGTGACATAGGGAGCACATCACATGCATAATTTCCAAATGAAAATAGAAAACAGCCTCATTTTCCTCTTTATAAATATCAGCAGGGAATGATAATAACTGTATTTTTGAAATGCTCATTACCTGTCAGGAACTGCAGGTAAAATATCATTTGTGAATCTCACAATAATACCAGAACAGATACGTTTTCCCTTGTTTTAGCAGACGAGGAAGCTGACACAACTCCATCGAGATCATAGGCAAGAACTTACACCAAGTGTGTCTGACTCTAACATCCTCACCTTCCCCCCTCTACTATGTTGAATTGACACAAAGCAGTAACAGCAATATATTTTGAGTATGTGAGGGCAGGGCAGGGTCTCGAAAATAAATTGGTTAACAAAAATATCAACAACAAACATTATAAGGCCCCAAACTATCTTTGACCTGTTCATCCCTTCTCTCCATCACAAAAATGGGTGTATTCATCTGCATACTGAAAATAGTCAATTCAGGAATACTCTCCAATTCCGAATGGAGAATACCCAAGGCAGCACCCAAGGCTTTTGCCTAGAAATTCTGGTTGTGAAGGAGCAGAAATCGCTCCAAAAGTAAACCTTTTTAGGGAAAAGTGGGCTTTGAAGATCTGATTTCTTAACATGCCATTCCGTGTATGATCTACCACAGATACTCAAGCGAAAAAACTTTAGGAATGAGTCTATCTGAGGCCAGGGATGGCAAGTATTGATAGAGGTTATTTGAAGGATAAAAATTTTAATTTAATTTAATTTTAAAAAATTACCTAAGGCACTAAAATATAAAATTTTAATGTGATAGAACCCTTCCACAATTACAAAATTCCTACTCTGATCTAGTGATACCTTTGGAGTTCTTCAGCTGGCACAGGCCAACCCAGAATGGTACATATAGAAAGTGTTATGTATTACATAGAGATGTAAACCTTCAAACATCCCATGAGGAACATATATGTTTAAGACTTTCTCAACCACCACTAAAGCAGTTCAGGAAACTACAAGTTAAAGCATAAGACAAATAAAACAGGTATCATGATTGATCCAGAGTTTCATGATATTCCATGGGAGAAGAATCCAAATAAATGTCTAAAATAACTTAGTGTAGATATCTCTACATCAAGAAAAGGAAAAGATCATCTACAACAACTAAGAAAAATATTTATCTGCTAATGATTCATTTCCAATTGGAACTGAATAATCAAAGAATACTAGATAGAAAATTTTAAAAATAGCCACGTTTCCTAATGCTAACCAGCTAGATACAAATCGTTTTTTTTCTTTACTTCAGAAATGTGTTGCACTGTATAGAGAATTTACAGTTTTAAGGAGAATGATTGATGTGTTGAATTTGAAAAAGTTCACATAATTTAGTAATATAACCTCCTTTTCTGTTATGATTTGAAGCATTTGCAGCTGTAATGGCCTTTGAGTCCCTGGGATAAAGGCCTCAGCCAAAGCCAGGAGTTGCCTATAAAGTTCCCTTTGACAGAAACTGGGATGGAATCCAGGCTCATTTCAGCAATATTTGTGGAGAAGAGGATTGAACTCAATATATTTGACCCAAAAGTGCATTTTTGGGGCTTGCACCATATTTATTAAAGCCTTGTGGCAGAAGTAGAAGTTATTAAATGGGTGAGAGCTGGCTTATAGAGACACGGCTCTTAACAGTCGTAGTTCAATTCGACATACTTTTACTGATCACCTACCTGGAGCCATATCATAGACTAGGAACTCACATCTATTAAATAAAAAAGGGGGGGCAAATATCATCCACAGACTCAAGCCACTCAAAATCTCAAAACCTAGTAGAGAAAGAAGGCAGATACAAATAGCTGTAGCACATGGCACCATATGATAAAAGATGGTAAAAGAGGTACGCAGCACCACTGGGAGTCGCAGATACTGACAAAACCAGGACTACATTCACGGAGAAGTGGCATTTCAGCTGGGCGCTGATGAAATGGTGCATGACCAGTGTATGTGTTGGGAGATGAGAGAGCAGGGGGCAGGATTACATCTAAAAATTAGTAAATTCAGAAAGTACTGAAAGAATTACAGTTAGCATTTCAGGAAGCAACATTTTGGCTGGGCTATAAGACAGACATACCATCTTAGGAGAAAATATCAGGGTAATTATTTGACACACGGTTTAAATATAGTATGAGATATTTGCAGTTAAGACTCGTCATTGTCATTGATTCAGTCGTAGTTGGAAAGATATGTTGGTCACATGAGAAGAAGATGAGAAATTTAGAAATCAAACAGAGAATGGTTAGTCATCGTTTCACTACCTATCTGTCCTGTGACCCTGTGTATTAGTTTACTATTGCTGCTCTAATAAACTGCCACAATTAATGACATAAAACAACACAAATCTATTACCTGACAGTTCTGGATGTCAGAAGTCCAAAATGGATCAGCAGAGCTATACTTCTTCCAGAGGTGCTGAGGGAAAATCTATTTCTTTGCCCTTTGTAGCTCAGAGAACCACCTACATTCCTTGGCTAGTCATGCTTACCTCTGTCTTCAAATCCAACAACACAACATCTTCAAATCTCTCTCTTCTCTGACTGCTTCTGTCATCAAATCTTCTCCAGCTCCTCCGTCCCTTTTGTCTTCTTATAAGGCCCCTCAGATTATTACATTAAGCCCCTCAGATGATTCAGGATCATCTCTCCATATCAAAATCCTTAATCACATCTGCAAAGCCCTTTTCACCATTAAAGACATCTATTTACATTTTCTGGGGATGGAGCTGTGGACATCTTTGGGGGACCATTTATTCAACCTCCCATACTGTGGGAACATTATCTAATTCCCAGACCTTAACTTTTTCTCATTTGTAAAATAGGGATAATAATAATGCTATCTCGGGCAGCCCGGGTGGCTCAGCGGTTTAGCGCTGCCTTCAGCTCAGGGTGTGATCCTGGGTCCCGGGATCGAGTCCCATGTTGGGCTCCCAGCAGGGAGCCTGCTTCTCCCTCTGTCTGTGTCTCTGCTTCTCTCTCTCTCTCTCTCTCTGTTTCTCATGAATAAATAAATAAATAAAATATTTAATAATAATAATAATAATACTATCTCACCTCATTGTTCTGGGGCTCAAATGAGAAAAATAGTATAAATAAATTACCATATTATTCAGTAAAAATTGTCGTTGCTGTTAATGGTGGTGTCATTTTGAGAGCTCTGAACGCCAGGTTGAGTTTTTACCCACTTTATTTGGCAGTGTAGAGCTGACCCTTTAGGAGCAAGAATAAACTCCTTGGAATGTCAAGGTTGAAAGTCATGAAGTTTGTTGCAGAGAGATTCAAGACATAGGGGACTCTCGGGAGAAGAGGAATCATTATTTAGATTGCCTATAGGACAAATTACAAATATTTGCAATGTATGTGACAGATGTGGAATAAAGTCTTCAGATTTTTAGAAGCCTTGAAAGTTAATAGGAAATAATATTATTCCAATAGAAACCCGAGGAAGGAAGTAATAAAAATTCTCTAAGAAAGGATCACTGGTCAAAAACAAATGTTTAAAATATATATTCTAAATCAATAGTAAACAATGAAAATTAAAACCATAAAATTATTAATTGACAGGGATTTTTTTAAGGCCATGTTCTATGTTTAGGAACACTTTTAGATGAGTGCGGAGTGTAAACCGACAGCTCCCACCTTACAGAACACTTGACAGACATGTGCCAAGAGCTTTAAAAGCGTCGCAGTCTTTGGCCAATAACTGAGGACAATTTTGGTGTTGAAAATATTTTTGTGCAAAAATATGTTTATTTTGACTAAAGCAAGAGCACAATAGACATTAAATTCCAATGTGGATTATCTGACACCACCCTGGACAGGTGTCAAAGCAGGTTCTAAAAGTCAGTAAGATAGTCACACCTATTGGGACCATAAAGGAGGCAATTGGTGGAGACGGAGAGAAAGATAAATAAGATTTCTCTGGAGAGAACTCTCTTGGGTTCCCCACCTTGAACCCATGGGGACTTTACCTCAATTGTATGAGGGGCCCTGATACAGGAAGAGCTTACTATTGTTTCCCTTTCATTAGTGGAATATGGTGAATAATTGTGGCCCAGAACATCTAGAGGATGAGAGGTATACTGGCTATTTCAGTGAAATAGAAATGATACTGCCTTAAAAAAAGCCTACAGTATTAGAGTTTTTTCCAATAAGAAATGCTTAAGTTTTTACATGATCCATAAACGGGCCAGGGGAAAGAAAAAGCTATTGAGAGTCAAAGCATTGAGTAACGCTTCTTTAATGGGTAACGAGACCTCACCTTGTGGAAGCTGGAGGGGAGTTGGCCACACTCACAGGGGTTAATAAGAAATTAGAGACAGCTGAGAGGCACATTATTCAGAATGCAATAGAACTTGCTCAGTGGTGGCCATGGTGAATGTAGAAACATCTTCACAAAAGCATAGCCTTTAAACATCTGTCAGGTCTTAAGAGTACCAAGCAAATTTCTAAAAATGCCAAGCAAGTTAAAAAATATCTTGCTTTCCTTAGCATTTTCTTTTTCTACTGCAACCCCAGAGGAGAAACAAACAAAACAAAATAAATCAAACAAACAAACAATGAAAACCATTCAGTAGTTTGGAGAAGGAGGACTTTCAAAAAGAGAGAAAAAAGCTAATCACCTTCTATCCCTGAAGTCAGCTGTTCCATCTATGGCAAACAAGGTCTGAAAAAGTTGTAGAAAATATTTATCTTTAAAAGAAGTTCAGGGACCCTGGGGGGCTCAGGAGTTGAGCGTCTCCCTTTGGCTCAGGTCGTGACCCCAGGGTCCTGGGATAGAGTCCCATATCGGGCTCCCCACAGGGAGCCTGCTTCTCCTTCTGCCTGTGTCTCTGCCTCTCTCATGACTAAATAAATAAACTCTTTTTAAAAAAAAAAAAAGAAAGAAGTTCAAAATTTCTATTATTACCTGAGGCTAAATGCATTTAATTGCTGAACTGAGATTGCATTTGGTGATTTAAAGTTATGAAGACTTTCTCTTACTTAAAAGTGATTTCAAAAAACTTTCAGCACTAAGTGGTTTTAGAGGGAGAGTGGGAGAAAACACAATGCAGTTGCTTTTTATGTCACTCTTTGAGTACTGGTTAATCCATGTACTTATGGTACATACATATAAATTTACTCAAACCATCATTAATATTAATAAAAACTGGGAAATAACCTAAATATCCAATGACAAGAGAGGTTAAATAAATGATGAGATAATCATAAATAGAAGTTTACGTGGTTCTTAAAGACTATTATTTTATCATAAAATCTTGGACAATCATTGCACAATGTACCCGTTTATTTTAATATGAAATTAATGTAAATTACTCACCATAGAGGACTACGATAATATTTCCCCTTGTTCTGCAGTGGTGTATATCAATCTGGACTGCATTGAAAGAACTGATGGAGCCCATTAAGATTTAATACCTAAATGTTATGCCTTAAATTTTATAATATTTTGAGGAAGGAAGTGCATATAAATATATACATTCAAATGATAACTGTCCTATTACTGCCCTATGAATTTTGTCAGGGCAATCACTTAGAAAGTCCACCCAGAATAATTACAAAGGATAATAAAAGAGCAATGATTTCGATACTGCAACTTTTAGATACTTAGCATCTAGTTGAACTCAAAATACCGTCTTGTAATATGCCAGAGGAACGACGTCTTGATTCACTGAACAGTCTCTTTACTTGTCAGGGAATACTCCTCAAAGGACTTCCTAAAAAAGAAAGATTCATTCTTTCTTTCAACACGTATTTATCGAGTGTCCATTATGAACCAAAAACCATGCCAATTTCTAGGAATAAAATAGGGAACCTAACGTACACAGTTCTTGGTCTAGTAAGAGAGCTAGATCTTAATCAAATAATTACTGATGCCTGTAAAATCAACACTGTGATAGTGCTATTAAAGAGAGCACATCGTTTTAAGAGATTGTATATTAACTGGAAAAGGCTTCAATGACTGAGCGCCACTTCATCAGGTTTTTAAATTAAAGAAGCAGAAAGAGGAAGAGCATTTCAGGCAGAAAAAATTGGTTGCACAAAGGCCAGGATAGAAAGGAACTTTGCCAAGTGGAAGAGGATACGTGACAAGACCTTAACACGAGAGGAAATGTGTTATGGAATGTAACTAGAGAGGCAGGTAGTGACCAGAGCACACAGGACTGAAGACGTCACTTCGCCTTTTGAGATTTTGTGGTGGTAAACATTTTGCTTATTGAACATTGCTTTTAGGTTGAATATTTTGTTTCAAAAGATAAGGGCCGTAAAGACATGAACTCCAAGTGTGGAAGATTCCGTGGAGAAGTCTGGCACTGAGAGAAAGGAACTCAGGCAGTAGCTGGGAGGTACTATTAGTGTGACGAGAAGTAGTTCCAATTGGCAGAGCTATCAGCATACTTCCAAGCCAATGGGACTTGTGGCTGAAGATATGGCAATAAAAGCAGTTTTTATTTCATTGTCCAATTTCACACCCACGAAAAATAAGACAAAATTTTAAAAATACACGTAGAGAAGAAGTCTATCTTTAATGAAACAAGTACATCAGTGTGATATTTTGATATTCATCAATGTGGTTTTTATTACCAGAATTCTGTTTTGCTCCCATCTAGTCTCCGCATCTCACGAAGCACTTATGTGAGTCCAGGAATATGGGTCCAAGCAGCAAAGTTCGAACAGACGAACAACAGAGGAGAAGTGTTAAGTTCTTGACTTTTGAGCTCAAGATTTGTCACCTGAAACACGTAACATGATCATTTGAAAATATTTGAGTTGCCAAAGATGACTTTATTTTGGTTACAAAATATGTTGAAGGATACAGGACAGAATATGAGTAGAGTACGCACAACTTTGGAAATAATGAATATGATAGAGGTGCCAGTTTCCCCATGAACTGGATGAGCAGAAAAGAAAGGCTTCAAGATGTGGGTTTTGAGAAGGAACTCGTTCCAGAGAAAGGAGGTGAAGAAGGAACTCCCCAGATGTTTTGGGGTAAATCTG